>NW_020837954.1:41424840-41745410 GCF_003676395.1 Aethalodelphis obliquidens
ACACACACACACACACACACACACACACACACACACACACACACACACACACACACACACCCTGTTCGTCTTTTCTAAAAGAACTTCCACCAGATGGATATCCCCCTAGACCTGCACTGCACTGTTGATACAATAGTCACTAGATACATGTGGCTATTAAGCACATGAAATGTACTCTAAGTGTGAAATACACACTGGATTTCAAAGACTTAGTATCAGGGAAAATAATGTAAAATATCTTACTTTTCACTTTGATTACATGTTGACATGATAATGTTTTGGATATGTTGTACTAAATAAAATATATTATTCACATTTATTTCACTTTTTTCTTTTTTTTTATGTGGCTATTAGAAAATTTTAAATTACATTTGTGGGCTACGTCACATTTTTATTGGACAGTGCTTTTCTAAATGGTTTTACCAAAAATCTACAGCAACACAAAGTCAGCAACCCCATTCCTGACTTGGCTTTACTTGAGGAACACTGAAGGGCAAGCAGAGACACAAATCATTAAATATATATCATCCTACTGCATCTTTTTCCTTTCCGTTTACCATTCATGGTAACTTCTACTTGAGCTGTAACAGTTTCTTCTTTTTGAAAGTGGATTTATACACTCACTCACTTCAAACATATTTATTGAGTGTCTGTTCTGTGCCAGGACTTGCATTAGGCAGTGGGGATACAAAGTCCTGGCCTTCACAGAGCCTCTCTTCTAGCAAAGGTAGCCAGTCACTTTTGCTTGTTTTTATGAATGCACCCTCAGTGCAGGACGTGCACCTCCCGATATGGCCGCATCTGGTCCAGGCTGATTCATCAAGCCTTATAGTGAGGCTGAGTCAAATGAAAACCTGGATTTCCAGAGTCACCATCAACACAGTGTTGTCAAGAGAGATGTGAAGGACACTGATATGCACAAATCAGGACCCTTCCATGAACATAATTTTGTGTCTCTCTTCCTGCTTTCACGGAGCCTGGTTCCAGAGCCCCTTTCTCAGAGATGGAGCTATGGAGATAATGTAGTATCCTCCTTGTGGTCGCCACCACCCGAAGGAGACTGTTGTACAACTGAAAGAGCAGTTTGACATATCTCTCCCCACCCGAAAGTAATAGTCGTTTCTCTAGACTTTTTGACAGTATGTGTGAGGAAGCCTCTAGATGCAGGTTTGGTTTGGTTTTCATTTAAATAACTTTAAAAATGCAGCATAACGCAAATAAAAAAGTGTACACATTGTAAGTGTACAACTCCGTGAACTTTTCCAGCAAACACACATGTGTAACCAGCACCAGATTAAAAAACAGAACATTAGTATACCCTAGCAGCTCCCCATTTCTATCACTACCCTGAAGCCCCCACCAAAGGTAACCACCATCCAGATTTCTACAAATATAGATTAGTTTGGCCTGTATTTAAACTTCATATAAACAGAATCATATAGTAGGTTTTCTTTGGTAATGCTGTCTTTTGCTCAACATTATATTTATAAAATTTTTCCATGTTGCTGTATGAACCAATAGAAAATATAGATAACCAAAAAAGAAAATAAAACGTATAATGCCCTTCCAGTAAGGTAATGTAAAAATATCAGTGTTTATAATTCTATCCACATTTCTACACACATAAGTACTTATGTAAATTGTTTTTCAAAAATTAGACCATAGTGCACATACTACTTTGCAATTTGCTTTTTTAATATATCAGCTCTACCAAAGTATCCTAACGGTTGGTCTATCTTAAGGAGGCTGCATTCTGAATTGATGTGAAAGGTAATATAGAAAAGTGGAAACTTACTTTTTAAAAAAATCAGGAACACACATTGTTATCTGTATTAGTCATTTTGATAGATCTGGATTTGATCCATCCTGGTCAGGCTTCCAGAAGACTTCTGAATAAAGGTAGTAAGCAAATGGACAGTGGGTCACCAGGGAAATCCGATACTCAAGATGGAGTTGGACCTCTTGTTTCTCAATGAATCTTCTAAATTTCTCTCTACCATTTTAAATCCAGGTTTTCTGATAACATGTAACCCATTAGGAATCCAGATAATTCTGTGAGTGGCTTATTAGAGTCTCTGTTCAACTCCTAGCTTACTCTCTTACCTGAGGCAAGTCTATAAAATGTTCCTTATTGCTCAAACGGAGAACCTCATTGACACACCTGTTTGGGATCGTAAGAAATAATACTTACATATTATTGAATGTCCTTGAATGAAAAATTCCTTGGAGTTGCTGACTATTCTTAAAATTTCCTCAACCAACATTGTGGAAACCCATCATTGTGGAGATAGTTGCTGAGCTGGGTCATAAACTAGACTGCAAATCTTGGGTAGTGGAAACATCTGAGCCTTGAAGTTCTAGTCAGTTATTTTAAAAGCTACCCATTGATTTCCTAGATGTTCACACTGAGAGCTTACCCTCTTGTAGTTTTGGTTTACACAGTAAATCTCCCCACTTGGGTCTTCATCCTTTCCCATTTTGGATTGTATCTGTTGGCATATGCCAGTGGGTTTTCCTGAGTGAGGTCACCTGGAACACTAGCATTCTGACTTTAACTTTCTTCTGTAGGAGTGAAGAGAAGTAAATATTCCTGTTGGCCAGTAAAGCCTGAATTCATGACCTGAGACTCCTCAGACACTGTAAGGGACCTATAGGGACCAGCACTAGATAAAACTTAAAAGGTAGAAAATACAGTGGGCTGGGGAAAATGCTGGAGCCAATCTATGCAGAGAGATACAATAGTAGTAGGGCATATTAGAGATGGAGGGGATGTTAGAGACCCTCTAATCCTACTCCAATTTTCAAATGGAGAAACTGAGGCCTCAGGAAGTCACAGAATGAGTTAGTCACAGAATCGAGTTGGAAGCCGTTCTATTAACTACCCAGATGTCTGTACTGTTTAGGAGATACAGGAAAAGACAGTGTCAGAGGAGTGATTAGGGTGACCTTTAAGGCTACATTAAACTAGTACAGTCCTTGGTAGGATCTAAAGCCTTAGTCTTCTCTGAGCCATTTGAAGATAAACTAAGAATATTGATTCATTCTTCCCCTTTCCTCACCTTGGGATTATAATGGTGAGAGAAATTTGGCATTTTATCTGATCAGCATTGGAAACTTGACCTTCTCCTGGAGAACTCAAAAGTTCAGTTCAGGAGATGTTCAGAAAATGCCTTCTTCCAGAATCAGGTGGTGGAGATAATTATTATTAAATTTATAAAGCTTTCTTTCTGTTTCTCTCTCTTCCCCCACCCTTCCTTTTCCTTCCTTGCTTCCTTCCTTCCTCTGTTCATTCCTTCCTTCCTTCCTCTCTTCCTTCCTTCCTTCCGGTATTCTTTTTTAAACTTGTTTCTGATGACCTCTTAATTCTTGCTTTTTAAGTTCAATTACATATCTTTTGTCACAGATACATCAGTTGTTGAGTCTTTAGTATGCAGACATGTTGTACTTGCCCTTCTGAAATTCTTCTGGGGTTAATTTGCCTTATGGTCTAGGAAATTAGAATATTTCCAACTCATCAGGGACCATCTTGGCCTTGAGCAGAAGTGGGGTCTGAATCGATTACCTAAGAGGACTTTGTAGGTTGTCACAGTTGGCAGCCTCAGGACTTCAGCTAATCCTTGAAATTCTTTAACTTCCCAGAAAGAAGGTTCCACAAGGTCAGGCTGAGGTCCTCAGAGAGAGCAGATGGAATAAAGCTTGCAGCTAGTTGCTTTTGCAGCTGGACTTGAAGATAAATAAAATTATACCCATTTTTTTTTTGGATCGTCAAGCCTCTGACTTCCATTTGTTCTTTACTCTTTTTTCCCTGTGTGTGGAGGGAAAAAAAAAACGCACTGTAATCAGTGAAATAAAAGCAAGCAAACTTGTTGACTCAGTTCCCATGATGAATGCAAGGAAGGCCAGGCCAATAGAAACAACTGAGATATTACAGAAATGTGTTTCTTTCTGGCGGCTGCACAGTCAGTCCTTTATATCCAGTCATTGTAATCAGCCCATCACCCAAGACTCTTTCCAAGGTCATTATTCTGGTTGTGAGGGCTGTTTCTCCTGCAAACAAATGTTGATTTTACTAAATGTCCTCTCTCTCCAACTCTCTCTGTGGCAAACAAAGAGTATCAAAGCATCATTCAGGAAAAGAAAGTGTAAAAGATTGGAGAGATCAAATGCTTCTGATTTCCTAAGGGCTTAGGCATGTATGGCTCAAGCAACACAAATTAGAAGCTATGAAGCCACCTGTAAAATCCTGTTTTAATTAACTTGAAGGCACACCAATGTTATTTCATTAAAATGAAATTCTGTTTAAATGGAAAACCACCACTACAGGGTACATTGGGGCATTGTTCACATGGCTTTTAGGGTTGGCAAGTGAACCCTGTATTTAGAAAGAGCAAAGCAAATGCTCTTTCTTTGGAGCCTTCTTAAATTTTGAAGGGCTTGTCATAGGTTCCTTGGAATGTAAGGAGTGTCCCTAGGTCAGGCCCCGGGCAGAGGTCAAAATGTTGTTTGCCGATTCTTCTTTTTATGGCCTGTCCAGTCTTCTTTGTATTCCCTGCCTCCCTTCATCTCTTTAGTCCTTGGCCTTGATGTCCCAGGACTACCTCTCTCACTTCCCATCTCACACAGACTGATTTGATCCCCACTGTCATTTGGGTGGACACTGGATGACACAGGGACTCGGCAAAGAGACAAGGATACTATTTCAGGCTGATAAGCAAACTGAAACTCAGATTGTCACAAGGGGCTGGTGAAAACTAGAAGCCCTCTTTTGAAACTCTCACTTCACGCTTTATCTAAAGAGCTGGAAGGGACCTTAAGATCCTCTAATGGAAACCCCTCCTTTTCCTGAGGAGGACATTGAGACTCAGAGGTGAAGTGACTTGTCTGAGCCAGTTAAGGCCACTCATGTGGGGCTTCTCCAGTTCGACTCCTGTCCTTTCCCCTCCAGTCAGTGCCCCAGTTCTGTGGACCTGTCGATTACAACACAGTCCAGAGCTAGAAAATCCTGCCCTGTCAGCAGAACAGCTTTCCAGGCTGACACAGGACATGGACACAGGTAGAGTCAGTCAGGAGGATGGCCGGGTTTTAGTTCCAGTTCTGCCTCTGCTTTGTCGGCTCAAACGAGTTGCTTCTTCCTTTGTCTGTTTACCCTATTGGTAAGGAGAAGATAATGAACCTTTCCACCTATCAGGCTCACTTGAGTGTTATAAAGAATAATGAGGTGATATTTGTAAAGTGCTTTGAGCAGCTGGGAAAGAGGAGGGGTGAGCTCAGTAGAAAGCATTATTAGCTGCAAGCACTTATCAATTGAGCTGTTTAACAATAGTGGAGAGTAAGAATACCCAGAAATGAATTCCAGTGACTAACCCTGCTTTGAATTTAGGAGGAGGATTAGTGGGGACCTAATAGGTATTCCACTTCTCCCATTTCTTTAGTGTACCGTCAAACTAGGAAAGGTAATTACATTCTTCTATGTCGGATTCAGCCTGGAGTTTCAATTGGGATGTCAAAGTGTACTTGTCTTCTTTTCTCATACTGAGGCTGTGTTCTGTCGCAATTGTTAAAGCCTTGGGCATCTTCTGTCCCCGGGGGTTATTTCACTTAGGAGCTATACAAAGTAATTTCTATGCAGTGGCTGGGCTGCTGTTCATAAGGTTGATTAGTGGAGCTTCTAAATCTAAAAGCGCCTGGGGAGCAATTTGGATGAAGCAGGGAAATAAAAAGGCAAGGTCTTCATCATGGTTGATCTTTTTTTTACTACACTGCTCCATGGGAATTTTCTCAGTAACTCGGATGTACGCACAGTGCAAAATGTGGGCCTTGACGGCCGTTGCCGCCTCCTCTTTCCTGGGGAAACGGAGACCTAACCCAGGTAAAGGTGAACGTGCCAGGTCACTAAATGTATTTAGAGCCACCTTTTAACTTCTCTTACTTCCACTGAGGGTTAGATGAGAGATGTTTATGGGAGCCTGAGACCTGTAGGAATGTTTCCAAATGATGATTCTGGTCTGTTTCTCCAAACTCATGCCCCACTGTCTCAAGACCCTCAGGCCTGAGTTCAGTTCTCTCTCATTTTCTGGGTCAGGGAAGAAGAGAGAGGCAAATCCAAACCAGAGAAATGTTTTGAGCTTGTGCAGCTCTCTGCGGGGCCAACTAGACAGGGAGTCAAGAAGCATGTGGCTCCCTCCTCATTGGACGGGAGCAGGGCTGAATTGGATCATCGTCCTCTCGAGGATGTACGGATGTACGGAGAGTTCAAGAGGTCATTTGAAACAGTAATTTCCCTGATCAAAGTTCCATTAAGGAAATGACACTGACGCATCTTTGTCCCCTGAAGTTTATGGGCCTCTTTGCAATTGCTGCTTCTACAAACCCTTACCCCTCTTAACCAATTCTCCAGGCCTCCGTCTGCAGGGGCTGACTGTCGGGCTTTCCCCTCCCAGGAGGCCAGGGGTGCCTGTACCAGTGTCGCTCTGTGGTGACTTGTGAGTCTCCAGTTACATCCTCCAGCATCAAGGTGCCTGTCTCACACACACACGTGAACACACATGAACACACCCTGGGCGCCAGAGGCCCCTCTGCCCCTCCTGTCATTCCCCTTGTGTCCAGCAAAGCCCCACTTTGAATTTGGCACCCTTTAGAGTCAGACTCAGACCTCTGGACTCCTTCCTGAGTCTGCCACCGACTCCTGCTGTTTCCTCAGCAGATCACTTCTCTGCTCTGAGACTCCATGAAATAATATGGGATTTACTTGGCAGGATTCTCTACCTCTTTCATAGACCCAAATTTCTTGTTTATTGTAGTTTGAATGTTTCAATCCTCCATAAAGCATTTGGAATATTTTCTTCATTTCCCTCTCCCAAGGGATCTATTTGGTCCCAGACATGCCTTTGGGGGGAGGATGCTGTGACACTGGGCCCCAGCCGCTGTCCTTTCCTTCACCTCTGCCAGGGCAAAGACCAGCACTGGGCTGACCTTTCCCGGCCGGGCCAAAAGAGAAGGCTATGGAAACCCACACACCCCCACTGTCCTTCCCTCTGTGGCCACAGCTGCTTGCCCTCCCCGCCCCCCTGCCTGGTCTTTTTCTCAGTGATCCTCAGCGCCAGTGCCCCAGCGAGCCGCTGGGAACAGAGGTCTGTCCCCCTCACTGGCCTCGGCTCCCCACACTAGAACATTCAGGCATCAATGGGAAACAGCGAGATCTGTCAGCATTGCCTCTTTCTTCGGGGCTTTGAGGGCCACATTCTCCACGGCCATCTGTTCCCTTTCACCTCTCTGGACAATGTTGCTTTTTAAAGCCAGCGATTCCTCCTCCTTTATCTCCTCCTCTCCCGCCTCCCCTTCTTCTGCGTTCCCACCCTTGCCCCCCTGATCTCTCTCTTTGCCCAACCCTATGAAATGAGCCTCTCGTAAGAGAAAACTTGCCCTTCTTCCACACAAAGCTGTTTTACAACCACTGTGGGTTTTGGAGTTTTTATTTAAAAACTTTTTTTGAACTGCCAGTTAGCTACTTTTAAACTTTGTGATTGTCTTGGGTGGGGGGGGGGATTCTTTTGATAGGGATGGGAGTGGGAGGATAGAAAAACTTTTCAGTCATGCAGAAAGAAAATACAGAATAATAATGAGTTTTAGGTTCCTGCTGGCAGACACTTGCCTCTTTCAAGAAGGAACTTGATGATCAGTTGAAGGAAATTTTTATACCCTAGAGGTCTTTCCGCCATTTGTTTTATTATTATTTTGTTGTTGCTGTTGTGCTGTTTTTAATTTAGAGGTAGGGCTACTGCGAAGCAGGTACAGTGATCCCTGCAGCCCTGCAGAGCTGTGTCCACCTGCAGAGATGCTTGATCAGGCAGGAGGCTGTGATGCTGTTTAAGAGAAGCCATAGGTCCTGAGGTTCCAGGACCTGTGAAGGGGTGTTTGTACCATTCTTGACCTGTGACTAAGCATGTGACCTTAGTCATGTCACTTTCCTTAAGAACAATGATGATAAAATCTTTTACTTAAAAGAAGTGCTTAATACATGACTCTTCTATTTGTACCATGATGCTGTTTCATAAACAAGATGATTCTATGGTAACGTCATGAAAATTTTATGGGCATCCTTGGCTGTGGATGTTAGAATAATCCACTGCTGGGGTCAGATTCAACTGCTGACATGACATGGGGAATCAGCTAGAACAAGGACTCCTAGGCCAGGCTGGAACACAGGCACTAGGGCCACTGTCAGTATTTGAATCCTGTCTCCACCACTCACTAGCACATTCAAATATGGGCACAGCATCATCATCTGTAAAATGAGGGCAATAATAGTATCCAACTTCATACTGTTGAGATGGTCAAGAGATTTTTATCATGTAAAGCACCTGGAATCATGTCTGGCACATAGGATGTACATGTAAACGATAATTGTGGTTGCTATCTCGCTTCACATCCCACAACTATATTACAGATGAGAAAAATGGGCTAACTGGCTCCCTGTAGGGCTGTTCTGACCATCTGACATTTACCTTCTGCTGCTTTATTTTTCACTGTGGAGTTAACACTGATAAAAGAACTAGTGCAATTATCAGTGGGATTGTAATGACGATTAACATAGCACTTCCACTTAGAAATGTCATAAAATATAGAAACATCCTAAGATATAAAAAAAACATATAATCATGTTCTTCTGGCAAAGAAGGTGAGCCAGATGTGGAGATTATAGTCACAGAAGGAAAGCCAGTCATGATTTTGGCAACTAAGGTTATTTTACATATTTTCAGTTGAAAAGCTACAGAATCTAGAGATTTATTTTTCTTTGGAATCAATTTCTAGAAACCTGTCATATGACTAAGAGTTTCCCAACAATAGGGAGAGAACACTAGTCAAATATGCTTTTCTAGACAGGTACAGATGACTCTGAATAAGACGTTGAACATTATAGTTTAATGAGGAAAAGAAAATGAGTGGAATATCTAGGAAACAGGGTGAGGGGCTTTGTGAGTTTTCCCTCCCAGAGAGGGAAATGAATGGTCATTCTTGTAGTACTTTCTAAATGGCTGAAGTGACTAGTCAGACCGCTGGGTTCAAATCCTTGCTCTGCCACTTGCTGAGTAACCTTTCTCTGTAGCTCAACTTTCTTCCCTAGAAGATTGGTGTGATAATGGCATCTCCCTGATAGAGATAATGTATGTAAGGTATTGAGCGTACTGCCCAGAAATGACTAATTGTCCCCAAAATGTTACCTCGTAGTTCTTTACTGTAATGTTCTTCCATCAGGTGACATCTGAGATGGGAGACAGATTACACCAAGTCAATAGTCTTGGTCGCTTTGCTGAATCTGGTCATTTTCAGTGAACCCGTAGTTCTGTCCTGTAGATAAATAGTGGCCTTCAAGGAAGAAGGAAATTGCTTTGCTTAGGAACTCTTGTTTTGAAGATGTGGACTGACTGTCTGCTGCCACCAAAACCAGTTCCTCCGATTAAAATAACCCTGTTAGCATCAGCACATTTGGTTCATCAGTTCCCTCTCCCGCCATGAGGCTGCTGCCTGAAAGACTTTGCCACCAGAGATTGGGACACTCTCTTGAAGGAACACTTGAGGAAGTTAAAGCAAGGTCAGCCCCCATTGCCTAAGATCCCCCATACCCTGGCCATCTGCATATTGTTCGGACCTTACAACTTGTGATCTGGGACCACTAAGAATTACTGTCACAAATGGGATTTTCCCTTCCTCTGTGGCCCCAGTTTCTTTTGAGCCTTATGTTGGCATGATGGTCATGGGGATGGCCCTCATGCACGCACGCGTGCGTGCCTGTGCGTGTGTGCACACCCCCCAGAAAAGGAGAAGTGCAGCTGCTTCTGTCCTAGCCTTGACTCAGGAAGCCCAGCTCCAGATGTCAGGGAAACACAGGTTGAACTGAAGGAACTCAGCAGCCAGGCTGAATTCACCAGTGTGGGAAATAAACCCAAAGAACCTTTGGGTTCTTGTCGAAAACTCAGGGTGCTGAGGACGCTGGGATTGCCTCACTATTCAACAGTCTACGTCCCCCCGCCCCCTTCTCAGAGCCTTCAGGGGCAACAAACGTGTGTGATGCCAGCATTCCATTCCCTTCCACACATGAAAATACCCTGATTCCTATCGTGATCACTCTACTTCCCAAAGGGGTGCTTAAGATGGGGCCGGAGGAAAGCATACCGGTAAATCTTCGCACTCTGGGCGAGGTGATAATTAAAAGCATTCTCCAGACGATGTGCTCTGGATGCCAAAAGGGAGACAGCTGGGACAGCAGGAGGTCTTAGAATGCCTGGGCTCGGGCCCCAGCTCTGCCCCTGACTAGGTGGGTTTCAATAGTCAAGTAACTTCTTTGTCTGTGATATGGGAATAATGATTACACCAATGTTGCAAGTTTGAGGGAAGCAGTATTTATTAATGCACTTTAACTTGGATTCATCCGACGCTTTTATATACTCTGGAGTTTTCAAAGCACCTCAGGGAGTCTGTCTCCTGTCCCACTTCATACTTTCTGTTCCTGTTCTCACTGAAGAAACAAAGGGAAGCTTGAACTGTGAAAACTGAGCTATGCTTGGTGTCTAGAAGAAATGCTGGTCAAGGAGCCTGACTGAGGACCTTACTGAGGGTCTCTGCCTGCCTGCGCCCCATCACTAGCCCTGTCCTGTTTCATGCCCCAGGCTGTCAGCTGCCCCTCCTCCACCTTCTAAATTCGGGTTTGGGGTGACCCCTTTGACAACCACTCTAACCAGATGAATTACGGCGTTTCTATAGAGCATTTACATCTCTTCTCTACCCCCTTGGGAAATAGGCCAAAGGGCATTCACCAGAATGATGTCTTCCGTGATGAAAAGGATGCAGATCTACATCACAAGATGTTAGGTGGAGATTTTCTAATACAAATGCATCCATGACATCCATTACCTGCAAAGAAGCCTACAGTTACAAGCAAAACAACAAGTGCCTAATATGTGATTTTTTTTTCAAACTTTAATATATATACACAGATGATCTGGGAGAGAGCATTTTGAAAATGCAGACTTCTGGGCATCGCCCCTCAGAGATCCTGACTCATTAGGTTTGGTATGGGGACAAGGATTCTGCATTTTTAAAACAGGTTTACCTGGTTTAGGTGATTCTGCTGCATAAACACACATGTGAAACAATGCCCTAGTTCTTTCTCCAGCCAGTCCTGTGTCCTGATTCTATATCACTGGCCCAAGTCATCTCTTAGGGTTGGCCAACCTATATTTTCACACTAATTTTTTTTTCTTTCTTTCTTTCTTTTTTTTTTTTTGGTAGAAAAAGAGTTCAAACCTACAGAAAAGTTCCAAGGAAAGTACAATGAACTCCTACATACACTTCCCCTAGGTTGTTAACATTTTGCCACATTTGTTTGCTCTCTCTCATATTATTGTTGTCAATTTATTTTTTATAATATTAATTTATTATTGTTATCTTTGCTGAACCATTTGAGAGTAAGCTTAAACATCGTGACCCTTCATTTCCAAATACTTCAGCACTTATCTCCTAAGAACAAGAACTTCTCTGACATAACCACAATATAATGATCTCACCCAGGAAATTAATGTTGATATAATACCATTATCTAATATGCCAGCCATATTCAAACTTTGCCAGGTGTCCTAATAATGTCCTTCATGGCAATTTTTTTTTTTTCCTGATCCAAGATCCAGTCCAGGATTAGACGTCGTATTTAGTTGAAATGTCTTTCTGCATTAATGATTTTTTTTAAGCCACTGCTGTTTTCACAGAAATGTTTTTCAAGCACGTATTTCCTGATAAACAACAGCATTTCTTTTCCGCCTCTGTCCTTATTACTTGCAAAGAGCCGGTGATCCAGTGTCAGCCTGAAGCAAAAGCAGACTTACCTGGTCCGGATTCTGCATCAGTCGAGGCCTTGGGAAGGGCGCCTGTCTCCTGGGCCTGGGTTTGCCTTGGAAGCTGATTTCCCAAAGGCAAACCCTGTGACTGTGAGTGTGTCCCTCTGGTCTTTAGTCAAATGGGCTGTCACCTGGCTTATTCATTGTCCAGACTAATTCCTTGGCTATGTAAAGCTACCAAATATTACTTCACTGTAGTTTAAATTTCCCCAGGAAGAGCGACCGATAAAAGATACGCCACTTTAAAAACAAACAATATAAATAAGGTAATAACAAATAAAAACAGTTTAAAGAATATATAAACGCCAATGCCAAAAAAAAAAAAAAAAAAAAAGCCACTTTTTACCCTTCCTAGCTTTCTCCAAAGGCAGTGCACACATCTGAGGGTGATTTTTTTTTCCAGCAGCCAGCACTATAAACAATCTGAAATCAGGATAAGTTGGCGATATTCCTTCTGCTTCAGCCAGGAAAAAAAAGTCACCTGAAAAAAAAAAAATCAAATGGTCAAAAAATGAGATGATGACCAGATATAATACACAAGACGTACTAGAATCCAGCTCTAGTATTCTCAGATTCTACAATGAGAGTAGAAAAACAAAGCTCATACCAAGATGGCTGACTGGCATGATTTTAGGAATTCACTTATTTACAGCAAGCAGGTAAGACACATTGTTGTGGAAGAAAGCCCATTTCACATAAGCATCTTCCTGGCTTACACTGAATGAAGCCTAAATTAAAAAGAAAATGTCTCAGCTTTTCTTAAATGTTTGGGTTTTTATTTTCTTTGTTTTATTTTGCCAGCATTTACTTAAGGATAGTATGTGTTTTCTCTAGTGAGTGAAATTATTTTTAATTAAAGTGTTCTTTTCAAAGGGTCAGCAGACCTAGCTGCAAGCCACTGTTCAGGATTTTTTTTTTTTTTTTCCCTTAAATGGAGGATAGCAGGAGGAAAGCTGTGTTATTGGAGAAAGGGTTCAGGGGCCTGGCCTCCTGGGCAATGTTGGAAGCTGAACTGGGTCGGGGGAGATTGCTCCTTTCTATTCAGACACCCTAGTTCTGTTCTACTCAAACCTATGTTTTCCTAGCTGTCTTTAAGGACCTTCACGATTGTCACTGCAAACATAGCCAAGAAGTCCTGTGCAGTTAACCCCTAGAGAACTTTTGGTTGGTAAGTGAGATGGGTTCCGGAATGATCAGTTTTTTGTAAGGTGAGCATCCTCATCCCGATTTCTGGACACTTCCTACGAGATATCTCTGTAGGGTGACCATACATCTTGACTTGCCCAGAGTAGTCCCAATTTATCTTTGTTATCCCAATATACTTACTAAAATGTCCCTGCTTCATTTTCAAAAGCGTCCTGGTTGGATGATAACCTACATGTCCACTCTGAGACTATGGGAAACTTAAAGTATTTCCTCCCTGCACAAAAACCAGTGGAGTTGTTTGAGTCGTTTGTGCTGATGCATAACCAGTCTTTATCCTAGTGATTAGCTTAACTCTATTTCTACCTTCTGCTGTGGAGGATTACTCCATCTCTAACTCTTGCATTCCAAAGGTTCTGATCACCCCACCTTTTCTTGCCTTCTTCACATTTCTCACCTTCCTCAGTAATGAGTTTTATTGAAACTTGGACCAGCCTGCGTGTGCTGTGCAAGGAAAGACTGGACTGCAATCACCTCTTTCACCTGTAGCCGAGAGACATTGGGAATGAAATCCTGTTGCTTTCCCACAGTGAAGCAGCCTTGTTCTTTAGTCAGGCCGAAGGCCTTCCTCCGTGGACAGATACTGTTGAGGCAGTTATTGTGTGGTTTTATGCCTCAGATCCTTTATTTGTACATCTAAAAGAAGACTAATAGCTTTAAAGTATTTTGAGAATCTCAAGGCTCAGAAGATTATAAATAACAAGAGAAATATTTTTCTCATCTAAAATGGCAGCACAGATACTGTGGTTACTTACTTAATAGATAGCGTGTGGTCGCTGGGCCATTTGCAGCTGATGAGTTTTTTCCAGTGCTCTATTTATAGAGCTAGGTCAGAAATATCACTTCCGTTGGAACTTGACCTACAGACCATTGTCAGTTTTAAAGACCCAAGGAAGTGGCGTGCATGCTCAATACAGCTGTTTCACAGGTTCAGTTAGTGAAGCACAGGCCCCCCAGGAAATTAATTTTGCTGGTGGATAGATGTCTGAGCCTGTCTCAATCACTTTTATATGATACCTTTGCTCTGTGGCCTCATGGAGCTTGTAGGTCATCTTGAATCCTTATTCTCGAATACCCTCTCCTTGGCAGTCCTCCTCCCTTTTGATTGTCAGCCTGTTCAATGTGGGTCGCTGAAATTCTGGTTTTCTGCATCAAATAGAAAAAGAGCTGATGATCTACCACCAGAAGTAACTTAGGCTAACTTGAGAAACTTGGGAAAAAGCAGACCTAAATATTTCCCTACTTCATCTTTCTACTGGGGCTAAACGAGATTCTCAGTCACTTCCTCAGTCCAAATGAATGACCCAACAACAACCAAAACGACAGTATGCTGAAGCTCAGCAACTTCCATGGGCCTGGGTTTAAACAGGAGAAACTGAAATTAATGAATGATAATCCCTTTCTAATCCCTACTCTTTCACTCAGACTCCCATCTTTAAGCTTTGTCCTTATGAAGTTGTGTTTGCTGGGACTTGGCCACTGGCCAACACATGTTTACCCATCAAAAGGTTTTAGGAGGTAGGATTGGCTAAGAAAATCCCTAGTTGGAGAGAAATCTGCTCTTAGGAGAAGGACCCCACGTCTGCACTCTCTTCAGGCTTAAATGGGTGCTGGGTAAGGGCACAAACATTCAAAGACAGCACGTGGAGTAGAGCATTCTCAGACTTCCTGGAAAAAGTGAGGTCCAGAATGAGGAACTAATTTCTTATCATTAAAATACCATAGATTCAAAGTTTTTAGAAAAGGCGAGAACTTTGGAGATAGTTTTGAACAACCCCTTCTGTTCATGGATGAGGAAACTGAGGCTCAGAGAACTGAAGTAACTGGTCGTTACCGAGGCCTGCTCTGATATTCTTTGTTACATCACTCTCTTCTCCCACCTGGTCTCATTAAAAGCCCACAGCTAAGTCAGAAATAGAGCTCCAGGGTCCTGTCTTCCATCTAGCAGCCGGCCACATGCTATCATGCATCGTATAGAACACGCCTCAGGATGTGAGGATGAGAGGTCAGAAGGAGCACTCTCTCATTACCACTCCAGTGGTAACATACTGTCCCTTTCCCCGAACTTATTTCAGTACTGAAATCATTTGTAAGTATTTTAATTCTTTTTCGTTTTTTAAAATTTCCTCTTTCTAGTCTCAATAAGTTGTCTTTCATCTAAAGGGGAAGGAGGGACTGAGTGTCCAGAGTACCCAGCCCGCTTAAGCCATGAACTTCTCCTTCCCCTCTGTTCCTATTCTGGGAATCACTGCTTTGTTTACACGTTTTGTTTTTTTTTTTAACATGGAAAAGTCTAGTCTTTTAAAGTTGACCCTTTTGCTGCAGGGCACACTTTTATGTTATGTACTGGAGATTCAAGTTGACCTCCCAGAAATGCTTATTAGCACAGGAGTCATAAATTGAAATGTTTTCAGAGAAGGAGCTTCCTCACTGAAAGCTCCCCAACAGCCCCCTTCTGAACACTGACACTGGTTGGTACCAGAGGCCCATTACCTTTTTGGAAATCAAGGCTGCTTAGCAACCTGATTATCCTCCTCCAGTCTGATTGCACAAGAACTACGCCCTGTGTACAGAGCAGAGAGAGAGAGCTTCTTGCCTTGTAAGAAATTTGTCTTCATAACCAGCTCCCACTCCAAAGGAGTAGGGAATTGGATCTAAAGACAGTAGTCATGAAAGATATTCCAGAATCCAAATTCTGTTGTTTTTAACCACTTCACTCCTAAGCTTTACTAACCTGCCTCATTACTAGAAGAATAAAAAAATGTGGAAGGTGATGATTAAACTTTTTTTCTCCCTAGAATTTCATCTTCTGTGTTTGATCATCATTGTTCCTGTCATTCATACATATCAAGTATCTTCATCTAAGGGTCACCAAGAACCTTTGGTTGCCTGGAGGCAAGAATTATTATTCATGTTTTACAGATGGATAAGCAATTACAGAAAGAGAACATGCTTTGACTGACCTAAAAGGGTCTCCGAGAGAGCAGAGTATGAATATTCCCCCTGTCTTTTTTAGAGAGACCTGACTTCAGTATAAATAAATTAGATTTTCTCTCTGTGGCTTAAGCAGGCACTTCTACAAGCTCAATCCTGTGACAATGAAAAATCCCCAATATTGAAAATATTTTCAAAACCCAGTTCACTTACTTGATTTTTTTGATTTGTATTGGAATCAACCAAATTCCAGTACATACTGCCTTGGCAGACATAAATGTCACAGTCATCAAAAAGGAGCGACGGAGAGAATGCCCCAATTTTTATCCCTTCTGCTTAAAATGAGCATAGAAAAGATTCACTTATCTATTTCTGGACCAATTAGGTCATTGCGCAGGAAATCACCTTTCCTGAAAAGCCAGTAAGCAGATTCCTTCTACCTTAACTTTCCCATAAACAGCATTAATGATCATTTATGCCAGCCTCACATAGGAATGCTTAAAAGTCAAAAGACATTAGGGACCACTGAGTTTTCTAGTTGAAAATAAAGTTACAAATTTATAGTAACTGACAGCTTCCCCACTTCTCTTTCTCAAGCCATCCCACCACCTATAACCACCCTTCAATTGTTTTTCCATATTCAAAGCCCTATTAAGTGAAAATATTTTTCAATCCTGCCCAGATTTTTTTAAGCCTCCAACCAGAGAGGGTCAGTTTCAGGCCATCTGATTTGCATGAATCCAGTGGCTGGGCCAGTTGAGCGAGGTTAAATAACTTGCCAAGCCAGAGCATGCATCGTCTTTCTGGAAACCCCTTGCCCTGGGTTATCACTGTATATCAGAACAAAGGAAGCCGAGTGTAGAGCCTGAGTGACACACAGAGTTCAGATGAGTTGATAAGATGCTCACAACATACTTCCATCAGTGTCTTCCCAGAGATGGGCCTCTGGGCTCTTCAGGCCCTTCCCAGCCGCCCACCCCTCCCCACTCCCACCCCGGGCTGGCAGAGTAGCCAGCTATTTGACATAATGAGCCTGGAGAAGGCTAATTGGAGTAGTGGTTAAGACCCAGTCATATACATGCTACTATATATAAAATAGATAACCAACAAGGACCTGTATAGCATAGGGAACACTACTCAATATTTTGTAATAACCTATAAGGGAGAAGAATCTGAAAAAGAATACACACACACACACACACACACACACACACACATAACTGAATCACTTGCTGTACACCTGAAACTAACACAACATTGTAAACCAACTATACTGCAAAAAAAAAAGACTCAGCCTGGTTTCGAATCCTCACTCTATCATTAACCAACCATGTGACCTTGGGAGAATTACTTAATCTCTTACAGCCTTGGTCTGTCAATAGGGATGATGATATCACCTACCTCATAGGGTGGTTGTAAGGATCAGAAAAGATGTACCTAAGATATGAAGCTCAAATAAGATGTAAGCCCTCCTTATTTAAAGGGCTTACCTAGTGCCTAGCTTATAGCACTTTAAAAATATTGTTTTTCCTTATCATTGAACTTTCAAGGCCCTGCTGTTATTGCTCTGGTGGTGGCTTAATGTTTGTGAGCACTCCTGAAGATATATCTCCTCAAGCTTGCCCACTTAAGGTTTCCACTGAAAACTTCTCCCTGGTTATTTTCACTCATGGCCCTTGGTTAAGAACCCCAGCTTACCTGTCTGACAAGCAGCCAGGCATGTGGGTACTTTTTTAAATACTATTTTCATTGGTTTGGGCACATGGAATTCTTTAAATAGCCACTATTGGTCAATTGTGGCTCTGACCCCTATAAACATCTTCTAGGCCTGGGAAGTGCACCTACAGTCGTATCACCACAAATTTTTTTGGAGTGCTTAACTAATTAGCAGCTCCTAATTATTCACACGTAGCTCTTTCTTGGCAAACTCAGGCTCACGTCATGCTATGACTTAGTGGGCATTGAAGCAACAAGTTTCTAGAGTTTGCTTGAAAAATGTAAATCTATTAATTTTGGCTTAAGCAAGGTAGAATGAAGAATGTAAATCTGCTGCTAAAACAAATAGATACCATGGTTCAAAGTTTAGTAAGAATAACTTATTGACTATTCAACCACTATTTATGAAGCATCCTCTGGGTCTCAGACTTCGTGATCAGGCATACTACCATAAGTCAGACATGGATTTGGCCCTCTTAAAATATACATTAGGGGTGGTCAGAAAAGCACGCAAGTCATATACCACAGGGTTAAAAAATGGCGGTAATGTGAGAGAGTGAGCTGAGTATTATGGGCGTTTGGAGGAGGAAGGCATTATTTCTGTGATGATCAGGGAGGTGGCGTGTCAGAAGCGGTACTGAAGACTGCACGGGCATAGAGGCATTCAGGTGTGGAGGCGGCACGAGGAAGGAGTGATTAAATCGGAGCAGAGTCTTTACGAAGTGGGATGGAGGGAAGAGGTGTGGAGAGGCAGGTCGGGCACAGCTGCAAGAATGCCAGTCTTAGGAATTTAGAACTCTTTAAAGGCACTTGGGAGCCGCCAAAAGTTTCTGAGCAGGCTGATCATAAGTGGCAGGGCAGCGCGCTTAGATGTGTGCTTGGGGAGATTAATCGGGCGGTAGAAGAGAGGATGCTTTCGTAGGGAGAAACTGACAGGAGCATGGAGAGCCGCGAGAAAGTGACAGCAGCCATCCCCCCAGGGGAAAGCTAATGTGGGTCTGATCTAGGTTGGGGTGGGATGAATGGATGTAAGTGAGACTTTACAGGGAAATCAATCCGTCTTCACAGTTTCTTGGAATTGAGAAGCACAGGAGAGGGAGACATTTTTAAATGGAACTGAGGTTTCAAGCCAGATTCACTGGAAGGCCAAAGAAGGAGGAGTACGTTTATACAGGAAGGGATGAGCTCAATTTGAAGATACTGAGTTTATGGTGCCCAAATTCATTATGTCAGGCAGGAAGATCTTGTGGTTGAAAATGGGGGACAGGTGCTGAGGTTAAGTGGGAGGTTGAGACAAAGGCTTAGAAATCATCCACCTGTGGGTGTCGTCCTTGTCAACAGTGAGGACATGCCATATGGAGCAGACATTGCAAGCTTGGTGAGAATGACTCATATGTGGCTCATCAGCATGTTTATTTATGTGTTTTTAAAATTTTTTAAAATAAGCCAACATTTTCCAATCAGAAGATTGTACTTAAAGTGTTGATTTTAAAAATTAAAAGATCAAAAGGTGTGGCTAACCGTGAACTCATATTGCCATGTGACAACAGCAGCTGGAGCTGAACAGGGGCTGTCCCCTTGAGATCATGTCTAATTCACCACAGTCTCCACTACTCCCCGTCATCTCCTAACACTTAATATTTAGACAAAAAGTAGATTAATGATTGCCTAGGGCTCCAGGGCAGGAAAGAGGGGCTGGAGGCTTATGGCTAAGGGATATGGAGTTTCTTGGGGGGTGATGAAATGTTCCAGAGTTGATTGTAGTGATGGTTGATCGACTCTGAATATAGTAAAAACCATTGAACTGTACACTTTAAATGGCTGGATTGTACAACATGTGAATTATCTCGACAAAGCTTTTGGCAAAAATGCAAGAAAAAGGAACATCAGTGGCCACTGCCCTTGCAGTGTTGGTTTTCTTAAAGCAGAAAATAATTTTCTGTTATGTGTCTCTATCAAAAAGTGGGAAATGAAAGACAGACTTAGAGGGTCATGTATTTCAAGAAAAATGGAAGAGAGTACATCTGTTTGTGGTAGTGAAGACTTTCTACGTGTTAAAATGCAGACACCTGGCCTCTTTATTGATGTACATTACCTTCCCAGCCACTGAAGGCAGGTGGGTGTTAGGGAAAAAACTGGCCATGGCCAGCTCCCTGAGGTCCACCCACGACTAAGGGGAGAGGGAGAAGAAAAGAGGAGAAGGAAAAGGAATACTCAACATGGTTGATACAAGAAGCAGAAGAAGCCAGTACATTGGATGCCGGAAGAGGGGGAAGCTTTATCAGGTCAAGGAGGGTGGGGACAGAGAAGTCAGGAGGTTAAGGGACCATCCATTGAGAGAAATGGGGCCAGAGAGAGACGCAGATGAAGATGATGACAAAGCATTCAGAACACCTAGTTCAGAAGTTAGTATTTTATCCTCAGGCACAAGGACTGTGGAAGGATTTTAGGGGAGTGGTGTGATCAGATCAGCACAGTCTAGATTATATGTTTTCAAATTAATTCGTGTGTGTTTTGAATTGTGTGCACGATGAGCCAAGGTCACCCTAAACTTTATTCTTTCCTTCGCTCAATTCTCCCTCCCTCTGAAATCCCCAGGTTTGTTGAGGCCCTGGATGTTGATGCCATCCAGTTCGTTCCCATACCTGCTTGAACCAGAGAAAACATAGGGGTGTTTTTTGCTATCCCATGGGTTCTCACCATCGGCACTATTTTGTCTGGGGCAGAATAATTCTTTGTGGTGTGGACTGGCCTGTGCCTCATAGGATGTTTGGCAGCATCCCCGGCCTCTACCCTCTAGACGCCACAGCACTCCCACCTAGACGTGACCCACAGAATCACCTCCAGCCTAGAACCACTGAATTCCATTCATCTGTTGCTCTATTTGATCCCAGGAGCTTAAGACCATGCAGAGCTGGGAGGCCACCCTGAAAGATGCTGACCCAGAAAGGAGGAATTCCTGTTCCACACAGAGGGGTGAATATCAGATGATGCCCTGAGCAGGCAACAGATGAGAAACTCAAGCCCTCATTTTGCTTTAGCTGATTCAGTGGACTTCAGCCTTTTGGTACTTGGTCTCCTCATTGGAAAGAGATGGCATCTTGAGGGTACAAGGCAAACTACAAATCCCACTATGCCCCCTTAGGCTAAGACTCATCTCATGGCCCAGGGCCAAAGTGAGCACAGGAGTTTGGAGGAGACCTCAGGATGTGCTACATATGATAGTGGGGGCTGGCTTCTAAGTGCTGGGACTTGCGAGCCCGCCTCTAATGCAGAAGAAACAGGAGGAGTGCAGGAATGGGTTCCTCCTGGTGATGTCAGGAGAGATCAGTGAAGCTCTGGAGATGTCAGAGAGTAGCTGAAGTACAACTTGGTGTAGACTAGAAACTCGGATAAATTTTACTTCAGATCCTCCCCCTTATAGGAAAGTCTTAGAAAGTAAAAGAATGTTTCTCTTGGGATAAGAATGTCTAATACAGATTAGATATGAAATGGTGAGATCTTCCAGATTCCTCTTCTGGGTGCGTGTACGTTCCGCGGTTGGAATGGCATGGGAATTTTATATACATATGCCACCACTTCCATATGGATAAAGAAAATTGAATTAAGACTCTTATCAAGCTGAAAAAGTCTTAACAACTCTATTAAACTAAGACTATTTCATAACTGGCTCTTATTCTGTGTAGTAGGGTCATGCTTTTCTGCCATTATTAAACTGAGACTATTTCATAACTGACTCTTATTCTGTGTAGTAGGGTCATGCTTTTCTGCCATTATTAAACTGAGACTATTTCATAACTGGCTCTTATTCTGTGTAGTAGGGTCATGCTTTTCTGCCATGGATGTTGAGTGGCTTGATTCAGTATTAGCAATGGCTCCAAGCTTCCTTGCAGTGCAACCTCTTATTGATATATAACTCTGTTATCTCTGAGCCCAGTGGTGGTTACTTTCATTGAGGCTGAAGGAAACCCATGCTGTTTTTTCTTTTTAGTCTCTTCCTTCTCTCCTTCATCAACTTTTGTGGTAAAGACCTGGGCTCCTGAGTACTCTCTGAGCAATGAGCAGTGACTGGACTTTTGTTTATGTGAAACACCATGACAAGATAAGGTGTCCATAATCATGGTTTTGCCCTGTTTCGTTTCAGGCATTTCTGGATCCAGCTGTGTGACAGCTGCACTAGGAAACACCTGGAGTCACAGTGTGAACACCCGGCTGATTCTCCAGTACCTTGGTTCAGAGAGAAGACAGGTGAGTGCTTTGACAATGTTCTCTGACTGTCAAGGTCAGGGAACAAGATATACCAGCAATCTGAGTGTTCATCTTCTGAAAGCATTGGCCACGCTGTCTGTCCTGGGCCAACACTGTCAGAGGGTGGGTAAGGAAACCAGCCTCCCTGCCTACCTCAATAGCAGTTCTAATAAAGTGGGGAGACAAGTCACCCACAGGGAAAAAAATACAAAAACAGAGAGTTAGCTTGCCCCCGATGTTTGCCAATAGCTTGTAAGTGACCAAGGTCCACACCCCTAGGGATCTCAAACTCTCTACCTCTAAAGGGTGAATGAATGATCATTTCTCTTAGCTGATATTTGTTGAGGGCTAGATAATTTGTGTACAAATTAAATAATGATGCTGCCTTCTCTTGAGGTTAGTATGTTTTGAAATAATTAGGCCACACAGACCCTGCTAAGTGGATAAACTCTTCCCAGATCCTGGGTACTTTTGCATTAACTTATAAACCAGTAGTTTAAAGTACTGAATGATGCCAGAGCTTATCAAAAGGATAATGACTCTCAGAGCTGTCTCTTTATGTTGTCTATCCTAGACTCAAGTGAGAATTCCCCCCTTCCATCTGGAAAGGTTGCGTTCTACATCTTTCTTGATCTCCCCTCCCACTCCAAAGAAAGGAACACCACAGTCTGACCCCTTTGGTCAAATGTTTCGTAATTAGGAAGTTTATTTTTCCTGATGCCTAACCTCAACATTATCCTGCTGTGTGGACCAGGTTCCATCACGACCCCTCCTGCAAGTGGGAGGAAAAAGAAGACAGGGTGATTATTCTGAGTTGTTAGATGGGGCAGAATTCAGAAGCCAGACTTGCCCACCTTGCTAAATATTTAACAAATCCAAGTTATTAATTAAAGAGGCATGAAATATCATGCTGGTGGTCCTTTCTGGGTAAGGTGGTAGGAAGGCAGTTGTTAACATTTACCTGCATTAGGTAAACTAGCTCTTTTTCAAGGAATCAGGAATCATCAAAAACTTTGCTTTTGCAGACATAACATTCTGAATGCCCTTGGTTACAGACCAGAGGATTCTTCTTAGTTTGCTTGGGACTGTGTAAATAACATTCCAGCTTGATGATTGAGTCAGCCATGTTCTGAGAAGATAGAGCTGCTTGTTTTCACTTAGGGGAACATTCTTGAGTTTTCAGGCCCTGGCGTGCTCATTACCTCAGTGATACATTTTCCCTGATGATTTAAGTGTCCTGGGTTCTAAATCCATCACTTCTCTTTCAGTGGAACACATTCAAAAATGTTCCTGTAAAAAAAAAAATAAAAAAAAAATTGTTCCTGTAGAACCTAATGACCTTTGGTTTGTACCTTAGGTTATAAATCATGTTAAATAAATACTTGTTTGCAGCTATCAGGGGTATCATTAAGGACTGTCAAGCACTACTACCTAAACTCTAATTTGAGGAAGCAAAATTCCTTGTGAATTCATTCATTTTCACGGATCCTTAACCCTACGCCTTGAAAACTTGTAGTTTATCTCTGTTTTTGATTTTAGATGGTACACACTGATTTGATGATTCAGTTTATTATCTATGGTACCATGGATTCCAGGTTCCCAGATCCTAGTTTTACTAATTCTAGTTAGCATTTATTAGTAAATAAAGAAGTTAGCATTTATTCGTAAATAAAAAGAGCCACATTTTTCTTTTCCTTTTGCTTTAGTAAATTAACCAGTCATTTCCATTTTGTCAGTGTCAACAAGAAGTAGCTGGCAGGACACATGCCATTATTTTGGGTACCTTTGGTGACTGGAGGATTTTAGTGGCTCTTGGTTCTTGGCTCATGAGGTCAAATGCAGACCACTAGACACAAGAAGAACAGGGAGCAAAGCATGGCTAGATCAGTGACAGTCTATCAACTCATATCCTATTAGATGGGTCAGCAGCGTTAATCTACAAAGGACAACTTGTTACTATCATTACTAATCAATCAAGAGCAGAGTTAAATGTCTTTGAATCATGATTTCAACCAATAATTAGAAATTAAAGTAAAATATGGCCAGTGTTAAAATGGCCACCCCAGGCAAAAGAACATACATTGAATTAATGTATAGAAATGTACATGCTTTTGGGACCAGTTGTTAAATTTGTGGCTCAGCAACTAGGATAAACGTTGATATATAACAGCGGTCCCCAACCTTTTTGGCACCAGGGACCAGTTTCTTGGAACACAATCTTTCCACAGACTGGGGGTGAGGTGGAGGATGCGTCGGGTAGTGATGCGGGCGATGGGGGGCGATGGGGAGCGGCAGGTGAAGCTTTGCTCGCTCGCCCGCCACTCTCCTCCTGCTGTGCGGCCCGGTTCCTAACAGGCTGCGGACGAGTACCAGTCCGTGGCCCAGGGGTTTGGGACCCCTGATATAGAAAACACATCCCTATCTGATGACCTTATCTCGACTTAGCAGAGGGTGTACCTAATGATTCAGTGAGCCCTTCCTGTGGTCTTACTTCATGACCAAGTAGAGAAGCCATGTGAAGATAAATCTTTTCTGGGATATGTACACAGAACAAGACTTTAAAGCTACCCTTTAAGGTAATTGCACCAAATATTTCCCTTTAACACAATTTAGTAGGAGAGTTTGCCTAGATCATTCTAGGGTAGGCAGACCCATGGAACACCGGCCACTTGGGGAAGATACCAGGGTAGCTTTTTATTTTCATGCACAGGCGGAGGCCACTACACCAAAAGATCAAGGTTATGCAATAAGGATTATGTTTTATCCCCTTTCTACGACACTGAGCTCTACAACAGGGTTTTTGCATGTGAGGCTTAGTCTGAGGCCACAGGGCTGGAAGGGGGTCAGGTCAAGCTGAGCAGATCTTCGAGCCGATTAACCCAAGAGCTGAATTGTATAGTCCAAGGTAAGGAGTCCTCCCTGGGTGATTATTTTCTTTACACCCTGGAAACTTTGTAAAATTATATAACCAAGAAAGAAATCTCCTTATCAGGGCACTAGCCAAGTTAATTCTCTTGTTTATTCTGCTTCGGGGTTGCAAAAAAACCCTCTTAAGAAGCTGGGAAACATTTTCTTTTGGACTAATTTAGCTTTTTATCCATTTGACTTTTATTTACTCTTTCCCTCCTCTGCTTCAATCCTGCCCCACCCTTTTTGCAGCATTTTTATTCTTACCAAAGACATATCCTTAGAGTAGAACTGAAATGGCCTCTACTAGGGATTCTGGGTTGTTTGGTTTTGTTTTGTTTTCAGTTTTTTGGTTTTGTTTTTGTTTTTAATGATCAAAAGTATGTTTTGGTCCACCACGTGCATGGCGTGGGGATGCAAAGGAGTAGAAGGCACAGTTCCTGCCTTCAAGGTTCTTCTGGTCCGGTGCGGGAGATGAACCAAAATGCAGTGTGTGAGTTAAAGAGCAAACTCACACTGAGATACCGTCACAGGCAGTGTTTGATTTGTGATCTAATAAGTGTTTAAAACAGTAACTGCATTGAAGCCAGAGGAAGGTAAACTCATCAGAGGCACATTCATCTTTTCAGGAGAAGGTGGGACTTGAGTATCACTTATTTATTTACTTATTTAAAATAAATTTATTTGTGGCTGCGTTGAGTCTTCGTTGCTGTGCACAGGTTTTCTCTAGTTGCGACGAGCGGCGGCTACTCTTTGTTGCACTGTGAGGGCCTCTCATTGCGGTGGCTTCTCTTGTTGCGGAGCACGGGCTCTAGGCGCATGGGCTTCAGTAGTTGTGGCGTGCGGGCTCAGTAGTTGTGGCTCGCGGGCTCTAGAGCACAGGCTCAGTAGTTGCGGCGCACGGGCTTAGCTGCCCTGCGGCATGTGGGATCTTCCTGGACCAGGGCTCGAACCCGTGTCCCCTGCATTGGCAGGCGGGTTCTTAACCACTGAGCCACCAGGGGAGCCCCGAGTATCACTTTAAATCATAGTTTCTCAAGCCTGGCTGCACTTCCCACTCACCACAGGGGCACTTACCAAATACCAACGCCAGGGCCGCACCCCAACCAAGTAAATCCAAATCTCTGCTGGTGGGGCCAGGCGTCAGTGTTCATTTTGTTTATAAAGCTCCCCCCAGTGATTCTACTGTGCAGCCAAGGTTGAAAACCTCTTGCCTTAAATAGATCACACTAGGTGAGTGAGAAAGGACAGGGAAGATGTGGGGGTGAGGATGAACGGCAGAAGAAGAGCAACAGAAGGGCAAGTCGCATGTTCAGAAGACACAGGCTGGGGTTTGCCTCCTAACAAGAGCAGAGGGTTTGTGTATGCATTCATTTGACGAACGTTTATTTAATCAGCTCTTCTCTGCCATTTACTATGTAAGATGCTAGAGATTCAAAGTATAAGTTGATGTCCTGTAGTTGTTCACTGTGTACCTGGGGAAACAGATAAACATGTGAAGAGTACATGCTGTACCAGCGTCAAGCATCCAGTGAGCGTAGAGGAGGGGATGGGTGCTACAGCAAGGGAAGGTTCTGTGGGGATGAATGAGGCAGCAGCACGCAGAGTGGATTGGCTGAGGACTCCCTTGGGCAGCTCTCACAGTAACCAGGTGCCTTGTAACCAGGGACTGGAAAAGTTAGAATGAGGGTGGCTATACTTGAAAGAATGATGAAAAAAACTTGATGAAATATTCATACTATTTCTCATCAGATCCTCATGAAGTCTGTTTGTACAAACCACATATGGGATTATATAAATTTTTAAGTGCCCTGGAAGGAGTAAAGAAGTAAATTAATCCCAACTAAGCTTCACACCCCCTTGATGGAATAAATATTATGACTCTCTTATTTCAACAAATTGGAAAGAGGTGACTTTTTCGTATAGGAGGTTTATTTAAATGGACTTTATAATAATATTTTCATCTTCTACTTAGAAGGTACCTTGAAATTACAGAACACTGGAGGGAAGAGCCTAAAGTACCCAATAAATTGTTGACAAGACCAACGCTGTTACTCAAACTCTTGATTCTTACTTGAATTCTCAGGCTTTTCTCGAAGTCCCAGGTTTTTTTTGTTTTCTTTTTTTGCGGCACGCAGGCCTCTCACTGTTGTGGTCTCTCCCGTTGCAGAGCACAGGCTCCGGATGCGCAGGCTCAGCGGCCATGGCTCATGGGCCCAGCCGCTCCGTGGCATGTGGGATCTTCCCGGACTGGGGCACGAACCCGTGTCCCCTGCATCGGCAGGCGGACTCTCAACCACTGCGCCACCAGGGATGCCCCCAGGTTGTTTTGCATCTTGGAAGTGTTTCCTTTCTGGTGATGTAATTCTTTGCTCAGTGTCCGTTTTGTGTATTAAAAGACTCAAATACCATCACTGTGACTATTGTGATGGTGTTTGAGTCTGTAATACTGCAGCCCTAATCAGCCCCTCTTCCTTCAGTCTTGCCCACGGTTAAATCTAGTACCTGTCTCTAGTCTTGCATTTGTGAAACCTGAATTGTGAGCCCCTTGAAGGCTGTGACTGAATCTTAGCTGTGTAGCCTCAGAGGCAAGGCAAATGCTTGACACTTACACATTCAATGCATGTCTTTTGAAAATGAAAAAGAAAGCAGAAGCAAACTCCTTGCATCATACGTGAACCCAGTCATAAGGCAGAAGGACATACTGCTTATTTAAATCACTCTTCCGCATAGGATTTGAGTTTTGCAGTGTCAGAGTTCCTTTAAAGTATTAGTAATTGTCATTTTAAAAGGTTAGCAGCAAACCTTGTAATTCAAGCAGATACTTCTATAGAAATACTGTAAGAATATTGAATATAGGAATATCTTTTGGTAGAACCAGCCTGCTGGGAGCTGTGAGAGAGTAGGAACCAGGCTTCCCTTGAAATCCTAGTTGGAATTCCTTTGTGTAAGCAAGCCAGAGACCTAAACACAGACCGAGGCAGAGCGAGGGAGGGGTTCTGCCGCTGCTTTCAGGGAACACAGCCTGGGGACTTTGGCCAAAGGGAAGGATAAGAAATCTTTGCTGCTGTCTTCCACAGGTCTTACGTTCTCCTCTCTGTGGTTGGAAAGGCTTAATGAAGGACTGAATAACTAAAGAAAAGATGATAAATCTTTTCTCCCAGATAAGCTGAAGGGCAGCTCTGGGACAGGAATGTCAAACGTATATCCACGTTCACCGAAACAAAGACAGACC
The DNA here is from genome assembly GCF_003676395.1 of Aethalodelphis obliquidens. Lineage (NCBI taxonomy): Eukaryota > Metazoa > Chordata > Mammalia > Artiodactyla > Delphinidae > Aethalodelphis > Aethalodelphis obliquidens. The sequence continues at coordinate 41,452,975 of NW_020837954.1, forward strand.
TTGGAGATGATGTTTTTACCTGATACAAGTCATAGTTTTATGTACCCCTCTACCTTTGTAAAGTGGTTCCAGGGCATTCATCATGTTTGTTCCCTTGTTTTCTGCCCCAGCTCATCTGCTTGTCTTAGGCAAAGAGACATTTTTTTTCATGGTGACTTGATCCAACCAGAGGAGAAGTTTGGCTGTGCTGCCAGGGTGGGAGAAATTTCTTTTTAAGCATAAATATCTGCAGAAATAGCAAAGGGAACAGAGAATCCCAGACAAGTACATTGCCTTGGGTATAAATGTTCCCTCCCTTTTCGGAGCTGCTCAAGTGAGAAATCTAACCTGCTGCCTACACTCTTCTATCAGAAGTGCTCTAACAGGTATTGAGAGATGGGGAGAATGTATAAAAGGGGAACCCAAAAGGGGGACTTCTAAAGGGATTCTTTTTTCAGGTCACCAGGTAAGTGTATTAAAATGTAAGGAAATTCCACCTGAAAGTATGTAATAACAGCAAATGAATACAGTGAACTAAGACTCAGAGCAGAAAGACAGGCTCTGACAGAGAAAGGGTAACTCACGTACCTAAGTGCACACTTCCTGTTTCTATCTCCACGTTCGAAATAAAAATATCAATATCTTTCCCACCACTCACAAAAACAAAAAACAAAAAACCCAAACTCCATGGGGCTCCCTTTGAAAAAAGTCAGTGTGCTCCAAAAATCACTACTTCTAAATGGGGTCAAGTAGAGAAAACTTACCCTTGAAGAGGTTCCACTGGAAATTGACAGTTAAAAATGCAGGGGTACAACTGCCCCCATGCTTCTGATGGGGGTGCCCCTTTCAGATGTTTTGGCTGTGATAGACCATGTACCTCTACTGAGAGAGAGAGCCCATGTTCCTAGGAGATTTTGAGCCACGTGAGGTCAATAAAAAATAAAAATCAAACCAAAGCAAGGGTTGGGGAACCACCATAGAGTTTTAAATGTCTTTTATTTTTTAATCAATTAGAGTTGCAAAATTAATTGTTACCACCATTTCAAAAAGGAAAAGGTAATTTAACCCCAAAAAGTAGAAAGGATGTGTCTGTGAATAAAGAATACTGCTGTAACTTGAATACATTTGTTTTTATGGAAGACTTAGTACATGTCCTCATTTCTCTCTTTGAGGGATCACAGTCTCTGACTGCCAGGGGCTGGATGGGCGGTCCAGTCACTGAATGTTTAGGTGACTTCCCCTGTGATGAGCCACTCATTTCACAGGTATTTTGTCACCTCCGTCATTCTCTTCCAGCTCTGACTAGTTTTATTTTTACACACTGTCTGGTACCAAATCTCCTTATTCAGTGACCCTCTCAGTTCTAACTTGCTAAGTAAACCAGGGCAAATAGATGAACGAGAGATTTCTAGGGAAATCTCAGCCGTTGTAGTAAGTAGAAGAGACGCAGGGCTTTGGAGCCAAACTGAAGACCTCATTGTCAGGCTAGGGACAAAGGAAACATAGGAACAACATAGGAAACAGCTACAAGATCTCTTGGACAAGGCAGTGACCTGGAAATCAAGGATGCTGACATTTATTTGGCTCATTTGAAAATGAAGTTTGGACAGGATGTTGTATTTTAGCCTTGGTTGGTTAGTTATGAGTGAGAAGGAAACGAGGCAACATCTTTGGTTAGGAAAAGCAAAGGCGAGAGAAAGATTCAGTATCTACATAAACTACAAACTGATTTACAAATGAACCAGCACTTTCACTAGAACGAAAGCATTTAGAATATGACAGTGTCCCATGTGAGATGCCCTCTAGGGATCATCTTAGCCAGTGATTGTCAACTACGGTGAATTTAAGAATCCCAGGTGTTTGTTAACAATGAAGATTCCCAGGCCCCACCCCCAGTGACCACTCAGGGAGGGTAAGCACTTCCAGTGGTTCTCACACGGGTGGTCCTCAGACCCACATTCTTTTCTAGTCCCTTCACAGGGGGGTGAGCAATTAGGGGTGACTTATTCAGGGTCACACAACTACTACGCAGTAGAAATGGAACTGGAATTAAATTCTCCCAACTTCTAATCTGTTGCTATTTTCACTTTGCTGACTTTTAGTAGGAAAACTCTGGGCAAAAAAGTCCTCAACCCAGTCAAATTACTAGGTTTGCAGGCAATGTGATATTTATATTTCCTCTGACTTTCAGTGGTTCATGAAAAGGTCCTATAGAACTCGGCAGACAAATATTTTTGAAAGGCACCATCCCACCCCACATTGCAATGAATTACCAGATAAAAGTCAGCATTTTAAATTCTTGGGCCCAGACATGTGAATAAGTGACTTTTTCCAAGTTGAACTTCACCGTGAGCATGGACTTCCCAGTGGAATGACTTACAGACAATCCTGCAAACAAGTCTGGCTTCTCTCATTGCCCCTCTCCTGCAACTGTCATTTGTGCTCAGGGAGGGTCACCCTTAAAATCTTGAGCTTCCTGTTGCCTATCTTTGTAGGCTAAAGGTGTGCAATGGTTTGAGAGAACTGGAGTTCTCTGGTCTTTCGTGTGTCTGGTCTTCTTAGCATGGGAGAAGCTTTGTAGTTATATTTTTTAGTCTTTGCATCTTTAGTTTGAAAAGTCAAGAGTGGGACAGAGAGAGGAAAGGAGGCAGGAGGTAGGCCCTGGGGGGACCCATTTTCTACCATCTTGGAGTCCCACTGTTTGGTATTGAAGAACATCCTTTCTCCGTTCTGGTGCTCCAGGCAACACTAATTTAAAGCCTCTTTAATCTTCAGGAACAGAAGGGGGTTATTAGCCTTTACTGAGTACCTACCTTTGTGGCTGTCATATTTGATAACTCCATGTACATTTTTCCATGAACCCCCGCGACAGCCCTTTAGCATAGATCTCATCATCTACCTTTTTATCAACAGAAAAACCGAGCTAAGGGGATAAATAATGTGTATCCGGTAGTAGTATTGAGATTTGAAACCGAGTTTGTGTAACTCCGGAGCTTAAGAGTTTTTGTTTTTGTTTTTGGCCATGCCATGTTCTCTGAGATGCAGGGATTTATTTTTAATTTAGGAATAAAGTGAGATGCTAGAAAACGAAGCCTCGACTTAGTGATGATTCTTTTGGCTTACAACGGATAGTCCTTATTATTTTTCTCTCTGACTTTTCCGTGAGGATGACTGGATCGCGAATGTCATTTAGCTTACCTCCAAAGCTTACTGAATTACAATTAGAGCAGCACTTCTCACTCTGGGGCAGGGACACTAGGAAGGAGAGGATGGGCTGCTTCTTGCTGCTTATTTGGCTTGTGACTCCTGGCATGTGACTGAATGCTGCCTGCCCTGTCTGTGTATATGATTTGAAAAGCACAGCTTGTCACATGTGTGGCCTCAGCAAGGTCCACCTTGGAGAACTTGTTGTCTGGTTGCTATGGATGGGGGAGTATGCCTGCCTGCGGTGGTGCACAGCCTGGGCCTGTGACCTCTGCTTCTCTCCCAGGGGTCAGCTGTGGCTGTGAGGGTCGCAGCGTGGGACAGTACTGGTTTGCATTTCAGCCTAATTGGAACAGTGCACGGGGTGGGGTTCAGGCCCTTGCAAAATCTTAATGGCTTATGAAATTAGGTGTAGGGGCATGGAAAGCAAAGGATTTACATGATGGAGGTGTGAGGGAAAATGAATCAGATATGTCTGTAGCATTTGGTTTGAATGTATGTAAGTCCAATTGTGTTACCATAACATTTTATGATATGCTAAACGTTATCTGATGCATGATTGGTTGTCAGCTGCAATATAACTCATTGAGCTTTCCTGATGTCTGCTGATCTAGGTAATCTGGGATTTTCAGTTACCGTACAGTTGACCTGCTGATTCCTTCCTTCCCTCAACCTTCCTCTTAGCCTGTTGCTCCTCTCTCCACACCCACCCTCCAGTCACCTTCCCTGGATTTTTAAGTCAGTCAGTGGCTCCTGGCAGCTGCCTTAGAGTTCAAACGCCTGAAGCAGAGATTTTTCCACAGAGGGTCTCTTTCTGAAAATTTCACTTCTTGGCTTGGCAGTGCTTAAGAGTTCTGGCATCTAGGACAAAGAACATGTGTGCTTGAGTCTTGGACCCTTGTTTTATTGTTACCAAAGGGACTATGATTTTGAGAACACCTTTGCAGAGCCAAGCTACAGTGGCCCTGCCCACTGCCTGCTTGCTGAATCCTCCACTCAGACTTGGCAATGAGAGGCTGAGCAGGGATTATGATCCATGACTCGAAGTAACAAAATTCTCTGAGTGTCAGGCTTCCAGAAAGAGGCACATCAATAAAAACCTCTAAAAGTTAGAATTGAGGCATCTGGTGTATCTGGAAGGGCTTGAGCACAGATCACCCAAAGTCTCCACAGCCCTGGCTTCCTGGTTGCTTTGCTCGGTCTACCCGACCATTTATTGAGAGTTTCCTCTGTGCCAGTTGCTGTGCTAAATGCTTGGTGGGCATTTTCTTGTTCAAGCCTCACAACTACCCTGTGAGAGATGTGTTACTAGGTACACTTTAGAGATGAGCATCTTGAGGTTTACAGAGCTTTTAAAAACTGCTCTGAATCACATAGCTTCTAAGGGGGTCCCCCCATACATATACACTCTTTTCCCTACATGCTTCTGTTCTTAACCATTATCCTGTCCTGAGCCCCATGTTAATGTAAGATGATTCACACACACTGCTTGGAATTAATTGCTGAACATTTCTCCATTCAGCCACTGGGGTGTGGCCACCTTCAATGGTTGTATCAGGTAGAATGCTCCCTTCAAAGAGTGAAATGAGTCATTGTCTTAAGAGAGCTTTGTCTATCTCTGTTAAATAATCATTAGTTATTTCCTATGACAATGTGGCTCTGGGTGGCAACGGAACACCCTTGAGGAAGAATGAGCTCCATGGGACATGGTCCTCTGGATCTCGCCATCCATTCAGGGGGCATCCTGGCCCTTGCTCTCTCAACTTCCGAGTTCCGGCCTTTCCAGCCAGAGTCTTCTCCACGTTCCGGTTTGGCTTCAGTGTTCTGCCGTGTATCGTCAAAGCAGAAAGAGATAGTCTCTGTGGATTCTTGCCCACAGTGGGGACAGATCTGTGCCTACCTGTTCATGGTCTCCTCCAGTGAGAACCTGCAGGCTAGGAGGTACGGTGGTGGGGAGACATCCCTTCCCTCATGGACGTTGCAGAATGACATATAAGCCATACCTGCCTCTGTACGCTTTCCTTGCAAAGTCACTTTCCCCACAGAGTAGTCAGTGCCATGGTTTACCTTTTAAATCCTTCCTGAGTTGTCAGTTCTTCTCTGGAAGTTTTATCCCAGGACCCTGAGGAAGATTCAGTCACTGTCTAGTGAAATGGGAAGGCTTGGCCGTTCTGTGTTCTCTTACAGGTGCCTCCTTAAAATACAAGTTCAATAGATCCAATGTGGCCTCACCCCTTTGACAGCTGTGCTCATACCACGCTGTTCTCTCTTGTTTGTAGCTATTTAGACAGTATTCTCTGCAGACATAGAGTCCTGTACTGGTCATGCATTGGAATGTTAGGCTCTTCTTTTTTTTTTTTTTAACATCTGTATTGGAGTATAATTACCCCACAATGCTGTGCCAGTCTCCGCTGCACAACAAAGTGAATCAGCCACATGTACACATATATCCCCATATCCCCTCCCTCTTGCATCTCCCTATCCCACCCCTCTAGGTGGTCACAAAGCACCAAGCTGATCTCCCTGTGCTATGCAGCTGCTTCCCACTAGCTATCTATTTTACATTCGGTAGTGTATACATGTCAATGCTACTCTCTCACTTCGTCCCAGCTTACCCTTCCCCCTCCCCGTGTCCTCAAGTCCATTCTCTATGTCTGCATCTTTATTCTTGTCCTGCCCCTAGGTTCATCAGAACCTTTTTTTTTTTTTTTTTTAAATGGAATGTTAAGCTCTTCTTAGTGACTGACCTCCATTTTCCACTTGGGGCTCCATTCTGGAACTAACCTTACCTTTTTTTACCCCTCTTTCCCCCTTTTCCCATTAGACCTTGCTCCAAGATCCCTGTGACTGCCTCTGCTGAAAGCGTGTCAGCATTTGATCCCATTGCCTGCAAAAGGCTAGTCCTGCCCAAGAGCCAGCCTCTAACCTATTAAACAGCAGACATCTCTACCAAAGGCTTCATTTGTCTCTAGGACCCCTGTGCATAGGGGGTCTCATTACATGTTGTGGTTGTCCAAAGGCCAGGTATTTTCAAAGAAAACCCACTGAGACAAGTTGGCTGAGCGCCGGCCATAGCATCTGTGAAGTCTTGGTCACTTTTTTCTCTCCTAAAAATCTAATATTTTTCCTCAGTTAAGAAATGGTATACATTACAGCTTAAAATCTTTAGCAATAAATCTTCTAGAGCCTGTAATTGTAATAAGAGTCCTTTGTGTGTGCTCTAACCATAGACGTGGATCCTCTTATAACTCTTCTATTTTTATCTAGACTAGACTAGTTAGTATTTGACACTCCCTTTTCCTTCCATTCTTCTCTCCCTCCTCCTTCCTTTACTACCTTCAGATCTTTCCTGGGTAGATATATGTGCCAAATGCTGGGAATATGAAGTCAAATAAAGCCCGATTTCCTGCCCTGAAGAACCATGCAGCAGAGGGAAAACACCTAGTAGAGGGCGACAGACATAAATACATACGAGAAGGAACTGAGGGAACTTCAACAGAAGAGAGTGTGGGCATCAGTACTGGGATGGTCAGAATCCTCATCAGGGAAGGTGTAGTCAGAGAAGGATTCAGAGGAAGGTGTAATGTTTAAGATATCGATAAGACTTGAAAGGCGTATCAGTACTTGCCAGGTGGATGGGGAAGGAGGCTGAGGAAGCTGTATGAACAAAGGCCCCGAGGTGAGAACTGCAAATGGTCCTTCTTTATTGCTACTGGGGAGGGTATGTGGGTGTCTCTGCGACGGGTGGGGGTGGGGAAATGGGGCCTGTGTACAAAGACAAAGCAAGGAAAGGTGGGGCAAATCAGACTTGATCCCAAAGGCTCTCAGAAGCCCCACAGAGACTTCCAGCAGGGCCATGACATCGGATTTGTACTCTACAGGGCCCTCTTGGGCAGGGGTTTGCCATACAGGTTTGGAGGGACTTGAAATAAGATGCAAAGAAATGAGGGCCTGAATGGAAACAGTGGCCATTGAGATGGAGAAGAAGGAAAAGAGACGAGATGGTAAGGAGGCAGGATCAACAGCATTTAAGCACAGAGATTGGATCTGGAAGGAGGGGTTGTTTCTGATGTAAGTAAGTGAGTAGATGAGGTTATCGCTCATTGACTGGGCTAGTCCAGGAGGATGAGCAGGCCTGGGGGCGGGGAGACAAGAGCTGGCCTTGCTCAGCACACACACCATTCCCTGCTTATGTGACAGTGTGGCAACTTCCACTCTTCCACCAGACCTCAATGGCTGCCATCAGGAATTAGCCTGGAGACCAGAAGGGACTTCTTGTGCAGAATCTTGAGTCCCAAGGTTCTCTCCCCCGCACTGACCCCCCACCATTGCTTCCAGCCCACCATTCCCTTCTTCCCCACCCTCAAGTGCTGCTTCCTTCTTTTAGAACCCTGGCTTCTGTAAAGAGATGGTGGCCCTCAGAATGTATGGGAAATGAAGTTTGGAAACATGTGCTGGGGAATGTGAGGGGAAACGACTTGCAGTCAATCCCCTGAGCTCAGGGAGGAGAGGGCCTGTGGATGGCTGTAACTCCCCCTCCAGGGAATTCTGGCAAACTTCAAGTCCAGGGGTGTGGAATCAGTAACAGATTTGGAGATTTACCAGTTTAGGCTTCAAGGTGTTGTGTTTTAAAGATTCCCATCTGCAAATTGGGAATCAGGAATCCCTGCCTTAGTGGGTCATGCCAGTCAGTTCCTTCTTTGCTCTCGGTCCACTCCCTGCCTTTCCCCTGCTCTACTTGGTACCACAGGGAGCTGACAGTGTGATCTGCCTTCCCCAGGTTCCCTTTCCATTGATTCTGCTTAGTCTGGGGCCCTGGAGGGAGGATGTAGGGCAGAGGTATGGGAGAAGCCATGTCTTTCTACCTCCCTCTCTTTGCTTCCAGTGCTATCTCAGGCAATGACACCAATTCCTTCTCCGTGATCCCTTTGTGGACCCAGCTCCACAAAGAGCTGGAGTTGGGCAGCTCCATTCTCTGGGCCCTAGTAACAGCACCTCTTCCTTGTTCCTCCAGCCCTGGGGATGGTGGTGGCTTCTTACTATTGCTAGTCTCTAGGTTGCCTCACTGTCCCCTATTTTCTTTTCAGCTCTTCCAACACATTTGTAACTAGTTCCCAACATTAACTTCTCTCTCTTAAACCACCTGGGGTGAGTCCCATTTTTCTGAGGGACCTTGATTGACATGGTCTGCATGAGCTCTCTGGTTGGCACATGGTTAGTAAAAGACCCCAAACATTCTCCATTGGTTCTGTTCCCCAAAGGACTCCTTTGTCTACCATGACTCTTCAGTCCTGAGAGTTGGGTTCCTGGACTGGGCTGTCTTGGAGGGCAAACATTTTGTGCAGTGATTCCTGAATGGCAAGAGAAAAGGAGCTCTCTTGGCCCAGTCTCCTTCCTGTGGGATTTTCCAAAACTTTCCAGATGTGTCTAAGCTCAGGAAGCATTTTAGTGGCTGGAAATAATGCCTCGTGGGGGTTGGTGGTTTGAACCAACAGAAGCTCCTCTAAAAGAGGTGTGTTGAAATGTTTCAGGGCCTGTATACATGTATCCAGACCCTGCCCCTCCCTTGTTGAAAGCATGGCAGGCTCCTTCCTTGAATGGGTTCACGTCGTGGAAGAGGAGTTGGCATTCTCTGAATGCACTGATGTCGCAGAGCAGAGGAGTAGCTCTGAAGGTCGGAATTCTCTCCAGGAGGGACGGGATGGTTAAGTGGTTAGCTACGTATTTGGATTCTAATTCAGATTCCACCTCTGATTCTATAAGGAGAATTCTATAATCCCCTTCTAAGGCCAACAATAATGGCTATGAGATTGATCTAAATCATAATAAATCTCTTCTAAGGCCACTGTTACCAACGTAATGAATTGGAGCACTCTGGGATTCTCATGAGGATGGGCGTCATCCATCTGCAGGATATATTACTGATTTTCTGCGAACAGGTCATGGCTTTCACTGTGCTGTGTCGTGCCCAGTTTCTTAGCAACTTTCAGAAGGGGCTCTGTTGGGGGATTATTGTTGTCTTAAAGCATTCATCAAAGAGAAGTAGAAGTGGAAGATCTATACCTGTGTACCTTCTCAGATCCTTCAATACTGGACCAAGAAGTAGAGAGTAATCTTTTCTAGTCTGTGGCGGCGAGCCCCCAGAAATAGCTAAGAGGCTCTTATGTGCTCTGTCGCTACAGGGAATAGCTGAAACGCCATCCTTTCGAATGACTCTGAATCCAACCCCATATTGATTCATCTGAGCTGTGTCCAGGAAGTTCCCAAATTCTTTAACACAGTAACCAATAACTAGGATACTTGTGTGGTTAATTTGATGATGCACAGAACTTTATAGACCTTGGGGTCAGGTATATGTTTTCTATTAGAAGAGCAGGATTTTAATGAAGAGGAAGCAGGTGGTGTGCACTAATATGAATAGAGCTTCTGGTGTCTCTGAAATGTCCAGCATTGTATGGTATTGCTACTTCTTCCTTCTAACCAAGTTTCTTCTTTTAGCCTACAAGGGAGCTGATGGAACGAATAATAGCCCCAGAAATAATATGGGAGAACTTTTCCATTTGAACGCATCAAAAAGCTAGGATGATTTTTTGTTCTCTCGGTGACTAAAATTAATTCATGGATCCTAGCCTATAACACACATACATAAGCCCACTGTCTTCACCTCTAGGTACCTAGAAAAAAGACTCTCCATTGTGTAAAAAGATAATGGTATTTTAGAATGAAGTTCTCTCTTTGTCTCTAATTAGATATGTGATCTTGGGCAAATGACTCTGAGTCATAGGTTCCTCTTCTGTGAAATGGATCTAGAAGATGAAGCAATGCCATGCTGTACCTCGTTTACTATTTTGTACAATGAGAGTATTCTTCATTATTTATGGTAGGGCTTGCCACATTGTTTGTTTGTGCTAAACCATGGGATACAACCCTAGCACTCTGCTCAGTTATTTATTTGGCTGATGACTTCCTCTTGTAATGTTTCTTGACCAGTGGTCAGAGGAATACCTCTTGGAATCCACCAGCAGAGCTTGTTAAAATTCAGATTCCTGGGCCCTCCCAGACTAAATCAGCAGCACTGGGGGGGCCTAGATATCCGCATTTTTATACATTGCTCAGGTGATTCTTAGGGACACTAGGATCTAAGATCCACTGCCAGCTGACAGCACATGGTGTCCATATGACTGACTTTAACTCTCTTTATCCTTTGCATCCAGTCTGCAGGGTCTTAGCTTGGGGCTTACCCCTGACTGGATGATTTGGTCACACCTTTTCATCTCTCTAGGACCATTTTCTTATTTATAAAATGTCGGGCTGGAGTATTAATCTCTAAGGAATCCTTGGGTTCTAACAGTCCATGGCAGTAGTTCTTTTTTTTTTTTTTTTTAATTAATTTATATTTGGCTGTGTTGGGTCTTCGTTGCTGTGCGCGGGCTTTCTCTAGTTACAGCGAGCGGGGGCTACTCTTTGTTGCGTTGAGCAGGCTTCTCATTGCGGTGGCTTCTCTTGTTGCGGAGCACGGGCTCTAGGTGTGTGGGCTTCAGTAGTTGTGGCTCGCCAGCTCTAGAGCACAGGCTCAGTAGCTGTAGCGTGCACAGGCTTAGTTGTTCTGCGGCATGCGGGATCTTCCCCACCCAGGGCTAGAACCTGTGTCCCCTGCATTGGCAGGCAGATTCCCAACCACTGCACCACCAGGGAAGCCCCATGGCGGTAGTTCTTTAGTGACTTGTGAGAGTTCCTGAACCAATCTTAACAAATCCTATTTCTTGAGTCCCTACTATGTGCTGGGCATTGTGCAACTTTTACATATGCTTCATTTTTTTTCTTTACAGTAACCTATGATATTGGCACTATCAATATTCACACTTGACACTTAAGGAACAGAGGCTTGGAAAAGTGAAGTAGCTTGTCCAAGTCTACTTAGCTAAGAAGTGGAGCCACAGTGGAGTGGGATTAAACCGGAGTCATAAACACGTGAATAATTGCCGGGGTTGCTGTGCCCCATGGCTTCGAAAGTCCTGGGGCTTGTCCAGTGTGCTGCTCATTCACCCTGTGTTCCACTCTCCCAGCAAAGGAGCCTGGTTTTGGTTTCCTTAGATGTTTACTTGGCCTCTTGCTTAAGCATTCGCCTCTCCTACTCAGTAACAGTGAAAGGACCTAAAAAAAAAAAAAATCCCAGGGCTGGAAACATTTTGTTTCCTACAAAAAGAATATTTTGCAGCCAGCTCTGTGGTTGAAAGTATTTTTCCTGTGGTCTAGGGATGGGTTGGATCCCATCTCTTTTTGGCCAGTGTCTGAGAACTTAGCCTGTGGCTTCCCATCAAGTCAGCACACAGTACACTGTGTTATTTAAATGAGTGTCTAGTGATGTTGAGTGTGTGCACAAGTGGATGGATTGGTCTGTCTGGGTGTATAAGAATGTGTCCATGTACCTCTAGCCTTTCCAGTGCAGAGAGAACCTAGGAGTGGTTTTCCACATGCTGCACACATCAACATAGCTTTTAAGGTTTCATCACTCACACGACAACCAAACAAATTCAGATGCTGACAAAATGAGAAGAGAGTGATATGTGAGCCTTATGTGGATTTGCAAGTAATCAGAAAGCCAAGGGAATCTGAGATTTTGACCTGTCACATTTCTTTCCATTTTCAAATGTTCAAAACCAAGACATGGGGTTGGTTTTATTAGGTGGCAGTGTGGTCTGATGGTGATGGCAGAAAATGGGAATTCTGAGATCCGCCTGCAGCCTGGCCACTTGCAGAGTTCAAGACACTGACCTTTGCCCAGCCTTGCGTAAGTCACTTCTTCTCAAGGACTGCATTTTTCTGTCTGAAAACATAAATTAAAAAAACACACAATAAAACAGCTGTATGCTTCAAATAATCAAAGCTCTTCTATGGGAGATGAATTTTGAGCATTCCAACAGAGTTTGAAGATAAGAAGTATTACTAGTGCCAGGTACATTTTCTTTCCTCATAATTCAGATGCTTTCAGTGAGGCTTTGCAGTGTGTGGTACTGCCTAGAACTTTCTCCCTTACTTCCTTTGTTCATGCTGGAAAGCCCTTCACTTAAAGAAATCCTACTTGTCCTTTATGGCATGGCCTGGATGATGCCATTTCTTTACATTCTTCTCACCCACCATGAAAAAGTGGCTCTTTGGGTTCCCACCGCACGTGGGTTTTAGGTAGCACTCCCCTGCCACGTTAGGTGTTCAGCTAAATTAGAAGGCAGGGCTGGCTCACTCCTAAAGGTCCCAGCACAGTGCAGAGAAGATGCCCAACGTGTATTTGTTGACTTAAATGAAATAGGCTTCTCCAAGGATGACAAGCTACTATTCATAACTTCAGCATTCTCTTGTGTAGCTTTCCACTTGGGGATTTTTTAAATTTAATTTTCTTGGCCGTGCCACGCAGCATGTGGGATCCTAGTTCCCCGATCAGGGATTGAACCCGCGCCCCTTGCACTGGAAGCGTGGAGTCTTAACCACTGGACCACCAGGGAAGTCCCTGGGGCCATTTCTAGAACTCACCACATCATGGCGTCCAGGGAGAAAAGTCGTAGCCACTGGATATGGGGGCATCACTCGAGGAAATGAGCAAATCCCAGTGATGGAGGGAGTTGTGAATCCTTTTGTTTTTACATTTTAGGGGGGAAAGATGTTAGGGAAGATTTGAAGGGCTATTGGAATAGAAACTAAGCCATCATGAGTGCTTCATTTTAGAGGGGCAGGGATTGAGACAGAAGTAGACCCCATGCCAAGATTCAAAATTGGTGGCATTGGCTTCAGGGCTGCCACTACCCTGGGATGCAGAAACTGGCCCATCCAAGTCAGCCCGTGGGAAAGGATGGCCACAAAGAGATCAGGGTTCACCTGTGGGGAAAAGCTGGCGTTTGCTCCATTTCCTCATACAGGGCAGTGGAGCTATTCTCACGGTAGGGTTTGGGGTGGGGTTGGGGTATTGGTAGTGATTTTAGTAAACCAGTTTTCCGATGACAAGGATGTTTCTGTTTTTACCCCTTAACAATGAGACAACAACCCAAATAACAGATCCCTCAGCATGTTGAAATGCCAAGGCTAAATGAACTGGTGGAACTTTGTGGCTTTGGCTGTTGGCTTACAGGCGTATCCGTGCATTAGGGCCATGGCTTGGCAGTAGACAAAGCGGCTGTGTGGGTCCGTAGCAAGCTCTCCGGCTCTGTGGCTTTCTTTGATATGCAACTGAACTTTGGCAAATTTTTCCCCTCAAGTCTCTGTTTATGAAGTTCGGGGGTAGACAGATACCCTCATTACGGAGCCCAAAGCCAACAGCAAACTAGAACTACAGGATGTCTTCCCACATTCACACTCTGCTTTCAAGGCTAAAGAGCTGGCCCACAAGGCTTACAACCAAGGGACGAATTAGGGGAAGAGACCACTGAATTCTCTTCCCAGCTTCACACAGCTCTAAACCTGTAAGCTTGGCCACAGCTCTTAAACTTTCTTTCTTCCAAAATGAGATCTCTTAGTTGTCAAAGGACCAGTAAGATCACCAATTTATTGGTTTCCAGTGTAGTTGTGCTTAACAACAACAGCTAACATTTATTAAGTGCTTAACCGCTTACCATGGTACATGTAATTATCCATTCAGTCATCACATCTTTGTAAGGTATGTGCTATTATCCCCATCCTACAGATGAAGGAATTAAGGCACAAAGAGGGTAAGTCATTGCTGGTTGTTGCTGTTCTTAATCATTATTCACTAAGTTAAGGTACAACTCTGCAGCTATATCTTAAAATTGAACAGCTTTCCTGAATCCCTATCTGCTCAGTTTTTATCACTGGGCCAGAGATAATAACATTATTGGAATTAGTATAGTTAGCATTCTTCATTGCTGACTCACCTTAAATTGCAAGTAGGCATTGGCCATTCTCAAGTTATATCATTCTTATATTGAGAAACTTAGAATTAGGACGTTTCCAAAGTCCTGAGCAGGTATATAGAAAGTGGTTAATTTGGTGAACAGGTGGGATTACCCATTCTACTGAACTTGAACAGTAAAGGGAAAACAAATGTGGTGTTGGGCTGAGAAGAGTTTAAAAAATTGGAGGTGGGGTTTCTGTTCAAGTGCCAAGATCAAGCCGAGGGACTCCAGAGGGGCTGAAAAGTGAGGCTCTATGCCACGGTGTGCATCTAGTTATTGCTGTGCACCTTTCCTACTCATTTCTATAGGAAAGAGCCTTTGTGGGGTAGCCTTTATGCTTTCTATAGCTACCCCAGGGAATGCCGAGGATAACATTAACAGCTGCCATTCTTGTAATAGGCACATGATAAGAGCTATACAAACAGTATCTTTATAATATACTGTGAGGTGGGTTTTTACAGTAACACTATGAAATGGGCATTATTACCCTGATTTTACAGTTGGAGAAATAGGCTCAGAGAGGTTTAAAAACCTCTCTGAAGTGAAAACAACTAGTAAACGGTAGAAAAGGGAGTCCAACTCAGATCTAACTCTAAAGGGACTGAGACTTGATTTTCTTATAAGGAACCACCTCTCTTCAATTTTCAGCCTGTGTTGTACCTACTGGCTAGAGGTCTGACCAATGGAGGGATCATGTATCCTTTCTGTAGAGATGGTTTGCAGCAGTCAGCTTAGAGTCAACCCAGGACTTTGCTGGAACAATCAGAGTTGCTAAATTGGTAGAATGTAAGCCTGGCCCTCTTGGTGGCCGTCTTTGCCACTGTCCAGAGGGAACCCACTTGAGAATGACAATGAAGTCAACCCAGAGGGGAAAGAAAACCAAGAGATTTCATGGGGGGAGAAGGGGAAGTTCTGAGGTCATCGTCTGAGGCCCTGGATCCAACTGTGCCTGAGGTCACTTACCCTGAACATTCCAGTTATGTGAGCCAATAGGTTTCCTTTTCTGTTTAGTCTCAGTTGCATTTGTGTGACTTGCAACAGAAAGGGTACTGAATATTACATGCATTAGATGCTCATAGTTAGGTACCAAGGTGAGGCCAGAAAACTCTAATAATGAGAATCATTATTATTAAATTGGTGTTTATATCCTCCCATAGGTAGAGAGGAGTTCTGATTAATCAGGCCCCCCTTCCTCATTTCCTGATGATTCCATTCCTGTGTGTCTCCTCTTCCTTTTACATTTGCTCTTCCTCTCTTTGGTTTCCTTTTGGCCTTTTCCTTATTCACATCCACTACTATAGAGAGAATAAAAAGCACGAAACGTACATTCAGCTTTGCTGATTGATAAGGCTCTTTGAAATAGTTCAGATAAAGAGTAAGAAATAAAATAATGACTTAAAAGCAATTAAAAAATCATTTGGAGGTTTTAGTCAGCCATGGCTTCATTGTCACGTATTAAGCTTTATGGAAGTACTTGATGTCATTTCTTCCACGACAAAAATACAGCATTTTCTGGTTTAGTCCCACTTAATCATTAATGATGGGCTGTAAAATATTCTTTCTAGTTCAAAAGTGGCATCAAATAAGTAACTGAGATGAAATTAGAAATAATCTTGGAAATGTGGTCATTTAGCAAGCTGGCCTTTACTGAACACAACTACTGTGTATTGTACTAGGCTCTGGAAAAAGCAAGGACGAATAAAACATAATGTTCAAAATCTAGCTCGATCGGCAAGCCTAGAAACCACTGGCCATAATGTAGTGTGATAGGTGGGAGGATAGTGAAAACATTGTACGACTGGTCCTGAATAGGAAGGGACCAGGCAGGATGGATGCCAGACCATGGGGGAAGGAGCTTCTGGAACACCCCCTCTGCTGTGTCAGGCAGTAACTCCTTAGTACTGGATCATGTAGGTGGGTCCCAGGGCTGGTGAAATCCTGGAGCCCTGGGGGCCTTAGGAACAGCAGCTATTTGCCCCATGGCATGGCAGTATTTCAGTATCTTAACAACTGGATCGGCCTGAATAAAAGCCTGGGAGTCATTCTGTAATCAAGGCCTCTTAAAGTAGAGGGGAGGGAGGAACAACAATCCTCCTGAGGCGGAGAGAGGGGCTGAGGGTAGCGTGATGGAGGACTTTTGAGCTGGGCTCTAATGAAATTCATTCTAATTTCATTCTAATGAAATTCGTTCAGGGAGAGAGAACAGCCCAAGGTAAGGCATGCCTGACATCTTTAATCAGCAGAGCCAAATTTGGGAGTGATCAGATGGAGAGGAGGTAAGAGGTGAGACTGGGGCACTGAGTTGGCCCAGGTTGAGAAGGACCTGCCAAAGAGTTTGAAAAGTAGATACTAGAGAGCCAAGAATGGTTTTTAAGAAATTAAAAACATGATAGTTCAATTGTGAGGACTTTTGGTTTCTGTGCAAGGGGTCTTGCTTTTCTGATGGAAAGAGAAAACTCACTTTAAAATCAAATAGATAAACGATCCGTATGCTCTACAAGGACCCCTCTTTTATAGATTGATCTGATTAATCTGGGAAAGCTAGAGGTACAGGGATTTATGCCACAAAAGCCTTGGACCGATGTTCAAACTGAGACAAGGAGCTAGGAAGTGAGTGTTTTTCTGCATGTGTCATCTTCTGGATTCCCGAGGCTTTCTGGGTTACTTCAAAGCTGCCCATTTAGCTTCTTACGGGCAGGGACCTCATCGTATTCATCTTTGTTTTCCCTAATGTCTAGCTCAGTACCTAGGACATAGGAGGTACTCAGTAAGTATTTGTTGAATTAGTGTAACATTAAATAAGTCATTCGGATCTAAGCAACCATTGCTTACACTTATTTTAAATATGGTTTTATATAATTGCAAAGTGTCTTCCCTTTTTAGGTCCTGTATTTTCATTCTGGCATGATCTACTTGCAGTGGCATTCAGCTGGAGTCTATGCCCGCTCGACAGGAAATTTCTGGCAATAACAAATTGTATATCCTGGCTAGATCGCTGACTAAGTATGGCAGAACGCTCCCTCTCTCTTTAACTTGACTTTCCCTACCTGTATGAGGAAGAGTATGTTTTTGCTTATTTATTCTGAAAGGGAAAACATAAAAGTAATGCGTGCTTGTTGTGAAAAAAAAAAAAGCAAGAAATATAGAATAATACAGAGTAGGAGGGAAAATCTTTCAGAGGTATATAATCTTCTAGGCTTTTTCTATTATATATTGAAATATGTTGTGCTCACAATATCGTTCATACGTCATGGATAATTTTCCATGTAAATATAGGTACTAATCTTTTTTCATAGCAGCATAGTGTTCCATGATAGGGATATACAGAAATGTAGGCAAGAGGATGATGACATTAACATGAATGAAATGTTGCATTCCTTAAACTCAAAAAAAATTTAAGCATTTTTTGTTTCAGTTATTTAAAACAAACAACTTTGATCTAAGCTAGAGAAGTAGCAATCAATAATTTCATTTCAGAAACAGCTGGCAGCCTGTTAGTATTTGTAGCCCTGCTCTGCTTCATCGTTAACCTTGTCTAACCCCTTCTATCTAGAAACCCCAAAGAGCATAGTAAACGTTACACAAATACTCCGTAAAAGTTGTTCTTTACTGATCTGGACCTTTAAATATAGTTGTTGTTTTTTAACGTCTTTTAATAGGGCTCGCCTTAATTGGTCCTGTCTCTTGATCCTGATTTTTAAAGGGGAAGATGGCTCAGAGAACTGCTCCAGGTCACCGAATAAATCCAAGCTCAGAACAATAGGATTCCTTTGGACCCATCCCCCATGCTGTCCCCCAATTCACACTCCCCCGTCACGTGACTTCTGCGAGATGGAGATTCTGCAGCTGTGCGGAAGAGGACTGAGGTCTCTCTGCTCTTGTGTTTCTGGACCTGGCTTTTGTTTTTGTGTTTTGTTTGCATTCTCTTTTTTCTTGCCTTTCTTCTTCTTTGGTGTCTCAGTTTTTATAGAGTCCTGGCTGGCTCCCTTAGGGATGAATCTGCCTGCCTGTTTATACATGAATCCGCAGTGTCATTAGGATGGTTACCTCTAATCATTCTTCCTCGTTGCTATTAGAAGAACTCTGTCTGAGCACTAAGAAAACTTCAATACGTGGGCTCTTGTCTTTCCCATAAAAGCTTTTGTCCCATAGTAATGAGGCAGAGCTCTCATTTACTTCTAAAACATGATTAACTCCTTGGGAAGGAGATGAAAAAAATAGAGTTGTTATTTAAGATGAGTACCCTGGGGGAACAAAGGAGAGGCTTTTCACATTGTTGTACCTCCTAATTGGGCCAAGCCAAGGTTGCTGGGTGCCATTCCAGAAGGCAGCTCCCCGCCTGGTGGGGGACAGGAGCAGCGGGGTGACAGATTGAAGCTGACATTGGAAAGGCGTGGGACCACAAAGAGCTTAGGACTTTTTAAGGCCAGATCTTCTGGACTTGCCTCCTATACCACCTTCCAAAGGGCCCCGGGCGAGAGAAGGGAGCTTAGACCCCACGCTCTGCTCTGTAGTCCCTGACATCAAGAGTTCCCTCACTCAGAATCTCTGGGAAGGGGCTGGTTTGCTTTATTCCTCGCAACTCTATATTGCTTGAACTGTTTATAGTGAACATGTGTTATTTATATAATCAGAGAGACATAAAGCTATATTCAGAGTGTGGGCAGGGGAAAAGAGAGTTGTTTGGTGGAACTCACAAATAATTCCATAGTGCAGTCAACACTAAAGATAAAAAGTGTTTGTGGGATTAGGATACTTTAAAAGGCACCTAAAAATTCTGAGCAGAGCTGATCCTTAGCATGATGACAAACAGCGAAGACTAACGCCCACACCTCCTTCCTTTAGAGGCTCAGTGCCAGGCCTTGCTGGATCCTACAAAGGGCCCTGTCCACATTTCCCAGCCCAGAGAACATCTGTATTGGACAGTTTTCTACCCCTTTGATGGTCAATATTCATCTATATTCTCAGCTTCAGTGTCTTGCATTTTAGGCAAGATTATCTACTGACTTATTCTGGAGAAGTTTCTCTGCCTGATGGAACATGTATGTGTTAAACAGGGAGACCACATGAAGACACAGATTTTGTCCGAATATATGATTCTAATGAGAATTTCAGACTAAACTGACAGCTCCCGGTGATGCCCTAACAACACCAGAGAGAGTTACTATATGAAGTTCCAGCTTCCTTCCATCTTAATGAGCTTGTTGCAAAGACTAGTTCAAACTAGATTGAGTTGAAGCCCTAAGGGAAAGGATAGGGAAGGTACTCTGTTGTCTCTCTGTTACACCCTTAAAGTCATCTGAATTCCTGTCTTGTGTTTCCTTCTTGTCCTTTGCCCTTTTTTTCACCAGAGGAAGGCTTTAGGGAAATAGTAAGAATGCTGTGGTAACAGAGGGAGTTAATTTGACCATGCTCTGAAGAAAGAGTGTGTTGATTCCCACTAGCAATAGTTTCTCCACCCATCAGAGCAGGGCCAGGGATGTGGACCATTACACAAACCAGTCCCACTTGACCAGCTGTTTTTGGAGATGTCAAGCCCAGAGTTCAGGCTCTTTACATAGAAACATGTTGCCTTCTTCGAATCAATTCCTGTGAGACTAAAGAAAATCCCGTGTGGCCCAAGCATGATGTAACAGGGATGTGCTTCAGAATTCAAGACACACCCTCTGAGTTCCTGGCATCTTTTTTACCATAATAATCTCACAGCCGCAGCCTTCCTTCTGTGACCCTTGCGAGCCAGGGTTGCCTTGGCTGTATTTCCTAGCGGTCCCGGACAAGAAGGTCCAGCTCTGCCTCCTATGGGTCTGTGGACAGTGCTGGGAAGTCAGGCCTCTCTCACTGGATGCTCAGAGAACTTAGTTTTTACATCTGGACAGAGTTCCTGTGCATCATGCTTTTGTGGTCTACCTGATTTATGGTAGAGAAAGGGAATAGGTTTTTGTCAGTTGAAATTGCCTGTAACAGTATTTAGTTGCTTTAGTTGGAGCCAGATTGAAATTTCCAAATTTCTAAATTCAGACAATGCAACCAGCACATACTTGTTCAAAGTTACCTAAAAGTTAAAATCAATAATACTTACACTAACTTTTGATTTTTAAAAAAACATGAAAAATAAATGTGGTATTTATTGGCCATGAACTTACTAGTAATTCAACCATTTCTTCTTTCTTTAGCAGCACCCCATGGTAATACTAACAAATATAACACTAACAATTTCAGTAACGGTTAGAAATCTCATTTTAAACCTAAATTTACAGTGCTGTGGACTGTGTATAAAACTATACATTAGCCTTACACACACAGACACTCTCACATGGGCAGCAATCAAAAGCAAATAGATCATGGGACTAACTCTCTAGCCTTCAAGACAGAGAAAATCACTAACTTTCCTGTATTTTTTGCTTGCTCCCTTACCACAGTGGAAAGAAATGTACGTTTCTTAGGTTCTTATGATGTGCCATTTTTTCATCAATTTCATTCATCTCATTAATTTTCACAATAAGCCTATGAAGCTGGTATTATCATGCTCATTTTAGAGATGAGGAAAGTGAGGCATAGAGAGGTTAGAGTGCCCAAAATCATACAGCCAAGATTCGAAGCCATGACTGACTAAATTCAAAGCATCTTACATTTTGTAATAATGATGATCATACTTGGCTCCAAGCTACCTTCTTTCAGTCCGCCGGAAGAATGATTTGAGGTTAGTTAAAAATTATATTGAGCACCATCGAGAGGAGCTTTTTGGTGTCTAGTACTTTTATGTATGGGATGTGCGTGTGTGTGTGTGTGTGTGTGTGTGTGTGTGTGTGTGTGTGTAACTGACCCTCAAAGCTGGTATTATGATAATACCACCAAATCACTACCTGATTGGAGATAGAAGAACTAAAGCTCACAAAGAGAGCCTCCTCTTTAATGTGGAGGTTTGACCACTCATATTTATCTCCACCCTTTCTCATGATCTATCTGAAATTATTTCAGTTTACTAATAATAAAAAATGGTAACCCAAAAGGGCAAAGAGATTAGATCCCTTTGAGACATGAACAGGTTTCAACAAGATATTGGAAGACGGGAAGAGATAGAAGATTGAAAAGATATAACAGAAGAAACTGCAAACCGAGGCATTTTCAGTGTAGCGTAACAGTAGAACACTTACAAGATTTCCTGAGACTTGGAAGCACCAGATATCAGAGAAGGCAGAGAAGATGAAAACAGGAGATTGGCTGAAAATTTTACATGAAATATAGGAAATAGTTGGACCACCTTTTTCACCCTGGACAGCCAGGAGACCAATCTCCAACCCAGGTTGAAGGCCAAAATTTATCTTTGCAGAAAATAAATTAGAGAAGTTTCAGACTTGAGACTTCAAACAAAGCAGAGGACAAGGGGAGGCACTGGCTAAAACAAGGGATTACACCTGCCAAATGGTGAATCTGAAGCCCCTTTCTCTGCCCTGATTCTAGAGTGTAGGAACTGGACAAGAGATTGAACAACTCTTTTCTGTAAATAGCAGTCCACCTCTGAGAAGGTATCTCCATGTATTGAAATTCATCAGTGTCCAGTGAATCCCACCAATATACAAATGTTGTCCATGTACACAGTATTTCTAATTATATTTTTAGAATAAATTATATTTTCTATTATATAATTTAAACATGACTGAACAACCAAGGATCACCTGACTTTAGAACGTGCCTCCCAAATCAGAGAGAAAACAAAACAAACAAGAACCATGAGAAGTTAGAGATAATGCAAGATTTAGGGGGAAAAGACCCTTAAACTATAATTAATATCCTCAGAGAGTTAAAGATGATATGAAAACAAGAATAGGTTGTGTTGAATTAGAAATAGTCATAGGACAAGAAAGAGCTCCTGAAAATCAAAAATATGGTAGCTGACATAAGTTCAGTTAAAGGGGTGGATGATAATACCAAGTGATATTATTTGAATTATGTGTAAGTGTTAAGTTGATTAAAAACAAAACAAAATAATCAATTTTCTAGAACTGTGAAAATATTTAAAACAGAAAAAGAATTGCAGGGTTGAATAGGGGGAGGTAATAAAGATGGGTATTGAATCAGAATGTTTAAAAATTTGTCTTGGGAGACTGAACATATAGAATGGCAGAGTAAGACACTTAGACAACCTGCAGCTCCTCAAAATCAACAAGAACATTGACTAAAACTGTCAAAATCAACTTTTTCAGAACTCTGGAAATTAATTAAAGGCTTGGAAAGTCTGGCGAATTTTCATTCAAGAAAACCAGGTGAATCTCAGTAAGAACAACAAGATTTGTGGCATTAAACTTTCACTAATTCCATCGTCCTTTCCCCAGATCTGCAGTAAGCTTGAAAGCCAACCATCTCGCAACTACATTAGCTTTGTACTGTAACTTGGAAAGGTTTGGAGCTCCCCAAAAGCCCTGTCCAAGAGAACTGTCACTATTTGACCTGACTCAGGACTTGGTTTGTGTGAATATCCCTACATACAGGGTGTTCATTGAAAATAATCAGTAGCAATTGTTTACCTTCATGGCTGCCTAAGGTCTTGTTACCAGGTAGAGCTAGCAAGAGGCTGACCAAAAAAATTTTAAAGGAAAAATTGGGGGATAAGATGTCCACAAGGAGCTTTGTAAAGATCCTACATATACCAGGGACTCTAGAAGGCTACACACATGCCCAGAGCTTTGCTCATGCCCAAGAAAGACCTGAGAAGACCTTAAGCTGTCACTTCTGGCTGACCTTGAGGCTCTGTAAACAGGAAGTGAACGTTAAGACAAAGTTTTAAATTGCTTGAATGCATGCCCCAACACACACACACAGACCATTGGCAAAAGCTGGGAGACTTACCGATTCAAGGCATTTAGGGAAATCTGTTTATTCAAATAGAGTTCAATCATTAATCACTAAGTGACTTCATGTATAAGGCATCTTCAATAAAATTATAGGCTGACTCCTGATCAGAAACTGTGGAGGCCAGAAGGCAATGGAAAGATGTAATCAAATTGCTGAAAGGAAGACTGTCAACCAAGAATTGTATATCCAGCAAAACTGTCCTTCAAAAATGAAGAAGAAATTAAGACACTCACAGAAATACAAAATCTGAGAATTTGTCACTAGTACACCTACCCTACAAGAAATACTAAAAGGAGTCCTTCAAGCTGAAATGAAAAGACTCTGAGGGTAACTTGAATCCACCTGAAAAAGTAGAGCACTGGTAAAGGTAAATATATAGGTAAATATAGAAGCATGAATGTGGGATTTTTTTTGTAATTATTTTTTTCTCTAATATGATTTGAAAGACAACTGCATAAAGCAATAAATATAAAACTATGCTGGTGGACTTCTAATGTATAAAGATGTAATTTGCATAACAATGGTAGTACAAAGGAGGAGAAGAAAATGGACCTACATTGGAGCAAAGTGTTTTTTTTGTAAACAGTTTAAATTAAAGTAGTATCAGACTGAACTAGATTATTTTAAGTTAAAATGTTAATAGCAATCCCCAGGGCAACCTATAAGAAAATGGATAGTAAAAGAAACAAAAGAATTAAAATGGTAAACTAGAAAAATATCTAACACAGAGAAATCAGTAATAGAAAAATAGAGGAACATAAACCACAAGATAACACAGAAAAATACATAGCAAAATGGCAGACATATATCCTAGATTATCAATAATCACATTAAAAGTAAATGGACTCAGGACTTCCCTGGTGGTACAGTGGTTAAGAATCCACCTGCCAATGTAGGGGACGCAGGTTTGATCCCTGGTCTGGGAAGATCCCACATGCCGCAGAGCAACTAAGCCCGTGCGCCACAACTACTGAAGCCTGCGAGCCTTAGGGCCCACGTGCCACAACCACTGAGCCCGCGTGCTGCAAATACAGAAGCCTGGGTGCCTAGAGCCTGTGCTCTGCAACAAGAGAAGCCACCATGATGAGAAGCCCACACACCATAACGAAGAGTAGCCCCCGCTCGCCGCAACTAGAGAAAGCCCACGTGCAGCAATGAAGACCCAATGCAGCCAAAAATTTAAAAAATTGAAAAAAAAAAAAAGTAAATGGACTCAATACTTCAATCAACCCCACCCCCATGATCCAACTGTATAAAGACAAAGACATAAATCAATGGAAATTATATACCATGCAAACTGTGATATTGTGATTTATAAGAAGTATATATATTTGGTCATTCAGATGACCAAAATATATTTCTCATATATATTTAGTCTTTATCCATAGTTCCTGACCCACATGTTCCAAAACCCTTAGAATTTTCTGAGCAATAAGAGCAACAGGAGCATCTTTTGTTGCAATATTTAGTCTCTTGTCCTTAGTTTCTGAAAATGCTTCAGAGCCATAATAGTGAAATGGTTGTCTTGTTATTTCTAATAAGCCCTTTCCACCACAACTGGGTTTATGTTAATGAAGATGACTTCTGTGAAGCACCTAAGGATAGGAGCTGGTTTCCAGGAGAACCAACCACGAAAAGAGGGTCAGAATTTTCAGTCCCACCCTCTGATTTCTGGGGAGGGCAGAGGGGCTAGAAGTTGAATCAATCAGCAATGGACAATGAGTTAATCAATTATGCCTATGTAATTAAGCCTTCATAAAAACCCGAAAAGAGAGGGGTTCAGAGAGCTTCCACGTTGGGGAACAAGAACACTTCCACATGCCGCCATGCTGGACCCCAAGCTCCACTAGGACAGAAGCTATTTTGTTTGGGACCTCACCCTATATGTCTCTTCATCTGGTTGTTGATTTGTATCCTCTAATATCCTTTATAATAAATTGGTAGTCTAGTGAGTAAGTGGACTTTCCTGACTTTTGTGAGCCATTCTAGAAAATTAATTGCACACAAGGAGAGGGTCATGGGAACCTCCAGTTAGTATGCAGTCAGTCAGAAGCACAGGTATAAACCTGGGCTTGCAACTGGCATCTGAAGTGGAGGGCTATCTGAAGTCTTGTGGGACTGAGCCCTTTACCTGTGAAATATGATTCTATCTCTGGGTAGATAATGTCAGAAGCAGGGTTCAATTCTCAGACACCCTGCTGGTGTCTAAGAATTGCTTGTTGGTGTGGGAAGGTCTCCACAAACATACACCTTGGAATTGGGTCTAGGAACCAATTTACAAATAGTAACCAAAAAAGGGCTAGAGTGGCTATACTAATATCAGACAAAATAGACTTTAAGACAAAAATTATTACTGGAAACAAAAAAGGACATTTTATAATGATAAAAGGGCAAATCCATCGGGAAGACATAACAATGTTAACCATATATGCACCTAACTGAGCCCCAGAATATATGAAGCAAAAACTGACAGAATTGAAGGGAGAAATCGACAATTCAACAATAGTTGGAGACTTCAATATCCACTTTCAATAATGGGTAGAATGACTATGCAGAAGATCAACAAGGAAATAGAAGACCTGACCAATACTATAAACCAACTAGGCCTAATAGGCATCTATAGAACACTCTACCAAGCAATAGCAGATATACATTCTTCTCAAGTGTTTGTAGAACATTCTCATGGATAAACCATATATTAGGCCACCAGACAAGCCTCAGTTAATTGAAAAGGACAAAACCATGCACACTAATCACACTGAAATAGAATGAATAGTCAATAACAAAGGGAAATTTGGGGGATTCTCAAATGTGTACAAATTAAACATATACTCACACAAGTCACTCCCAAATAAGCAACAAGTCAAAGAATAAATAACAAGGGAAATTAGAAAATACTTTGAGAAAATGAAAACAAAAATACAACATACCAAAACTTATTAGATGCAACTAAAGCGCTGCTTGGAGGGAAATATATAGCTTAAATACCTATCTTAAGAATTTTATTGTATGTAAATTCACCTCAATAAAGCTGATATTTAATATAGAAAGAACTAATGAGCCATATTTTTTGACTATATAAATTTGCATACTACCATATAGGTGTAGTCGCTAAATTCTCTCTGATTTTAGTATAATTGGGGAAAAATCACTAACTCTTTCAAACTACATATAAAGTTCACTGGAGGGGCTTCCCTGGTGGCGCAGTGGTTGGGGGTCCGCCTGCCGATTCGGGGGACGCGGGTTCGTGCCCCTGTCTGGGAGGATCCCGCGAGCCGCGGAGCGGCTGGGCCCGTGGGCCGTGGCCGCTGGGCCTGCACATCCGGAGCCTGTGCTCCGCGACAGGAGGGGCCACAGCAGTGAGAGGCCCACGTAGCGCAAAAAAAAAAGTAAAGTTCACTGGAAAAAACAAAAAACCTAACGTGGTTTTTAAGATATATGAACAAATATTAAGCTTATAGTTAATCATATGAATGCTAAAGTATCTAGGGGAAAGTGTACTGATGTTTACAATTTACTTTAAAATGCAACAACAACAAACAAATAAGATGGGTTGGTGGATGAATAGATAAGTGATAAAAACAAGTATAATAAAATGTTAGTGGTAGAATCTACTTGATAGGTTTATGGCTATTCACTATAAAATTCTTTTAATTTTGCTGCATGTTTGAAATTTTTCACAATAAATGATGGGAAAATTATAAACTCAAAATACCACTCTGACCCTGAACTATTGCCATCCCATAATTTATAAGTGAATAGCCTATTGATCTGAAGAAATTACTGTTTTCTTTAAGGAACAAGCTCTTTTAGTTTATAAACTTTGGGAACCTAATGTATTATATAAACATTTTTAAACAATCACTTCACCCCGAGAGATGTTATGAAAGAGCATAATGATACTCTGGGGGGGGATAAGATCTTGTAGCCTCAGGGCCAAACTTTCTAGGAGAATCTTCCCAGGGTCTAGAATTATATTTCGTAAGGGATTCAAATCAACTTCAGATTTCTGCCCCCAGTTTCTGTAGGAAAAGTTATGAAATAGGCCACATGTAGGTAAATTAATAAGTTCATGCCTGCTCAAACACAGTTCATTTTTCCACCCTGTCATTTTCCAGCACTGTATTACTTCTACAGATCTTGCTCCCCTACTTTGAGAACGCAGTCTAGACACCGTTAAACGCATTCTCTGCTCTCCCCTCATAATCTTGCAAAGCTGTTGGTACTGAGGCTTCAGTGTTCCGTGAAGAGTGATCTTCCAAGTGATGGAGCCGATTCTAATCAGTATACAGTCCAGATATGGACTGAGACCTGGAGCTCTGCCACCTTTCCCTACAGCTCTCTTAGCACAATGACTAGGGAATTCCTTTGAGGATCACTGAGTACACTTCAAGCCCCCCTGATCCTGTGGCCTCCTTCCAGCCACAGAGATCTTCCTGTCTGGAGCATTTCCGGCCTTTCTGTCCCTTGGCTTGGAGAGTTCAGCTCAACCTGGAGAAGGGACAGAAGACTTGAGGTTATCAAAAGCCTGTTGAATTATCTGATGCAAGACTGGCTGGCTTGTTTGCCTCCCTGGCTCTCTTCCTGGGCTTCAAAGCAGCTGAGAAAACAACCTTTTTCTAAGTCTTGGACAAGGAGGAAAATCCCTGGCATGAAGGATTTGTGTCGCAGACATTTGGCACAGCTAGAGGAAAGGTTTGGTTAGCTTAGCAATGGGTTTTATTAGCCCAGGCATCCAGTTGAAATGAGATAATAGGATGCCTGTTGAAGGACATTTTAGAGTCAGTGGGTTTGCTCCCTTTGCTTCTCAGCAGGACCGTTGCATACGGATGAAAGTAGTAGACATGTTCAACAAGGGCGTCGCTGGTGAGTTCATCCACTGCCACATAATCTTGCTGATCATGGGGGAGACTGAGATAGGGTTAAAAAATTAGCAAGCTAGGACACTGTGGATGGATGCAAAGTCCTATTTCTGAGCTGTCCTACTCAACTGCTTCTCACTCCAGTTTTCTTGGCTAAACACATTACATTGTCTTTAGGCCCTGCGTTTTGTAAATAGAAAGAAAGGGACAGAAAGAACACCAGGCCTACCACCTGCCCCTACAGGAAGAAACTCTGCTTACACTTTCCTTCTGCCAGCTCATTTTACTCTGCCCTTTGCCCCCAACCAATATGAGATTTGGGGTAATGGGTGGGAAGGGGAAGGAAATAAAAGAGAGGAAGGATTCATTAGCAGTGTTAAAGGAAGCCTGCCTGGCACAGGATATGGAGAAGAGAAAGTGGAAGAACCAGTGCCAGCTTACCCTCAGCGCACGGCTGCCTATTCATGTCTGCTTCCCTGGGCCACAAAGGCAAAATTCACTTTTTCCTCAAGTCAGGGCTCTTTTGCAGAAACTCATATACCCTGCCAGGACCAGAACTCTATAAAAACAGCCTCCAGGATAGCCTGACATCTTTGTGCTGTCTTCTCCACACTGGCCTTCCTGGCCACCCGTGGAGGTGACGGGCTAGGCTGGGTTCCTCCAGAGGAGGGTCGCACCTATACTTTAAAAAGACACAGGCACTATCCCTAGAAGGTGTCGCCATCCTGGAGGAGGCCTGAGGTTCCTAAGCCCAGCACTTTCTGTTCTGTGGCTCCCTTTCCACTTTCTGAGCCTCTTGGAAGTGGGATCACGCCAGGAAAAACATGTGATGCTATAGCAAGCTGAAACCAAAGACTTGACTTTGGTCCTGCCCAAGCTGAGAATCTTGGCAGTGATTGACTGGGCAGCCTGCTCTTTTCTATGGCATCGTCTAAGTCCCCCAACTTTGGGAATGGGGTGCCAGTTAAGTCCTCAAAATGGGTATGAGTCAGAGCTTCTGAGGGTCACCATTATTTTTTTTGTATTTCATAACTGAGCTTCTGTTATGCATACAGCACCACACTGGAGGCTGGTAGCACCAGGAGGAGCAGCAATGATGATGATGGTCTCTGCCTTCAAATACATGGTAGTAAATTCAAGTAACATTAACTAAAAAATGGTGGAGAGGGCTTCCCTGGTGGCGCAGTGGTGGAGAGTCCGCCTGCCGATGCAGGGGACACAGGTTCGTGCCCCGGTCTGGGAAGATCCCACATGCCGCAGAGCGGCTAGGCCCGTGAGCCATGGCCGCTGGGCCTGCGCATCCGGAGCCTGTGCTCCGCGACAGGAGGGGCCACAGCAGTGAGAGGCCCGCGTACCGCAAAAAAAAAAAAAAAAAAAAAAAAAAATGGTGGAGAGAACAGTAAGCGCTATTAGGGAGGTACAGATAGTGTGGTGGGTTCAAGAGCCATTACCCCAGGCTGGAGACATTGGCAAACGCTTTCTGGAAGAGGTAGCACTTTTATGGGGTTCAAAGAGTAGGTAGGATTTGGACATTCAGACATGAAGGGCAGAGGAAGCTTGTGAACAGCTGAATCAACCTGCATGGATGCCCTGTCCGGTTCCCTTCTTTGGCTTGAATCGTGCCATATCCACGCTGCAGAAGAAATGCCCTTATTTGATGTTATGTATTCTGCCTCTTTGATGTCTTATCCCATGGAAGTGGATTGATCTGTGCTTGACAAATCGGGGGCTACCATTGTGCTGGTTAAAAGTACAGACTGTAGAACTAGTGGCTTGGGCTAGAATCCTGTCTTCGGCACTCATGAGCTGCCTACCTCAAAGGGTTGTTCTGAGGAATAACGTCTGTTGGTTGTCATTTCCATCATCATCATTACTGTGGGAACCTTGGAAGGCCCCCCCAACCCCAATCCTGTAGGACTTTCCACCATTTTAGATCAATTCCTCTTTTCTGAGAGTCTCATATTAAAATGCAAACACCAGAAAGGGTAACACTGGAAGGTTTAAACCAGCTATGCTTTAGAGCTGAAGAGAATCAGCTGACAACTTATTTGCTCAGAGCAAAATAGGTACCTGAGTGGAGGGATGTAAAGAAGGGGAAGAGGGTCTGTAAGGGGAGGCCAGTGAGCTCCAAGAGCCATCTTCTCCCCCCTTGTTTTATTTAGAGTACCTAGGCCTCTGGATTTTCGCTTGTACACTGGGAGAAACCTTCACACATACAGCATGGGGGTAAAGTGAGGAACAGTGAAAAAAATGCCCATCAGTCATTTTAGGAGCCCACACATGCCAAAAAGCACTGGACTGGGCCCTATGGGATGGAAGGGTATGGAATCAGAGGAAATGCCCCTGATCTGTGCAATCCCATCAAGAATTCAGAACATACGTCTAGGAAATAAATTGAGGTAGAAACAGATGACAGTCTTTTTTGTTGTTGTTGTTCGTCTTAATGGTGGAAGTTTAATTAATGGTCTACGCTATGATTGTGTGTCTGTTTTCTTTTTCTTTTTTTTAATTTTTGTGTATTTTTTGTACAACTTTTAAAGATTACTATACATTTACAGTTATTATAAAATATTGGCTCCATTTCCCACCACATATTGGCTATATTTTCCTATTGTACAGTACATCCTTGAGCCTATCTTACACCCAGTAGTTTATACCTCCCCTCCCCCCACCCCTCTGAGCCCCCCGCCCCGTGGTAACCACTAGTTTGTTCTCTATATCTGTGTGTCTCAGATGGCAGTCTTTTAAAAAGTGCAAATTCACACAGCGCAAATTGAATCCTCCTGACCCATAGTAGGTGCTCAGTAAATGTTTGCTGATGGATGGATGGACTGAATGAGTGAATGAGTGCCCAAGAATGAAGGGCTCACAGTCGAAGGTCAAAGTGAATAAAAGCCCAAAGGCCTAAAGGCTTCCTTGTATTATCTTCTGCCACCAGAACGTCAGCTCCATGAGAGCAAGGACCACATCTGTCTTGCCCCCTGCTATGTCCCCTGCACCTAGAACAGTGCCTAGCACAAGGGAGATTGCCTAGTAAATGTTTATGGGTTGAACAGGTACATGCGTAGATGGGTGGATGGTACAAATAATGGAAATTACTTCCAGATGGTAGTGGGATTTGGGGCCCAACACTTAGTACATATTAGGTATACCTTAAATGTTCCTCGAATAATTTAAAAATATTGATGAACACGTTCCTTGCAAGGATAGGTGAAGAGAGGAGAAAGTGTATCCAATAGGATGTAGCTACAGTCGAGCTTGTCTGATATGATGGAAACATTCAAGAATAAACAATCTGGCTATTTGCAGGAAGTGTCATTATGGCTCACAATACCACACACCTGTCTTGTGGAGTTCCAGGGTTTTCGGAGCCGCACGGGTCTGTACTCATTCTTACCCAACTACATATTTCCATGAACCCTCAGGGGGTTCCAAAGCTAGCTACACACACTGCACACATGGCTGAGTATGATAAAAAATTTTTCACTAAGGCTCCGGGATTTTATTAAGCAGCCAGACCCTCCCTGCAGGGCTTATGTATTGAAGAAGACAGAAGGACACCTGACAACAGCACAAGTCAGGCAGTGATTAGAACACCCCAGCTTTATAGGTTGACAGCATCTAAAACAGAAGAGCCTAAGGTATCTGCTAGGGAGGGTTGTTTGCTTCATAAGACGGTAATTTACTGTTTGAAAGGCACAAGGGCATGGGGTACTCATTCAAGTCTAGAAAAGGGAAGGGTCAATATGTATTCCCAAAGATAGGTGGCAAGCATCACTTTTTTTTTCTGAAATCTCTTGGGCTAAAAAGCTAATTTACACTTCCCTTCTATACTATGTTACACTATAGAATCTCCAGGTCAGAAAACTCATATTAAAAGCAATATGCGGGGCTTCCCTGGTGGCGCGTGGTTGAGAGTCCGCCTGCCAATGCAGGGGACACGGGTTCGTGCCCCGGTCCAGGAAGATCCCACATGCCGCGGAGCGGCTAGGCCCGTGAGCCGTGGCCGCTGAGTCTGCGCGTCCGGAGCCTGTGCTCTGCAACGGGAGAGGCCACAACAGTGAGAGGCCCGCGTACCGCCAAAAAAAAAAAAGCAATATGCATCTTCACCCCAGGCCTCTTACCAGCATGTTTGCATTGAAGTGTTTGTGGTCATGGGTTGCTTTGGGAGTCTAACCACCTTGATGGTTCTCCCCTAGCTGTTCTCTTGTTTGTCATTTCCCTGTGGGAATTTGGGCTCCAATCCAAACACATTGCACCCAGCATGGTTTGCTGAATGAGAAGAGCAGGACCTTGTTCTAGATACTATGTCTCCATTGATATAACCTGGGATCACACTAGATTTTTGCAAACCACATCTCACAGCCAACTGGTATTGAACTGTAGTAAACCAACACCTAATTCATTTTCTGAATGTTAAATCTCATCTTCCCCATTCTGTAACCAATAGTTGGTCATCTATTCTTAAGGCCAAGGCCTTACATGTATTTCAATAAAATTGTGTCCTAAAAGGTTTGTAGGATTTGTCCCAGCACTGTAACCAAATTCAGCTTTGTTTTCATGTAATGATTGTCTCATCTAATATAGTAACTCTTCTCCTAAGGTTTTTTGTCTTCTGTTACCATATTCCGCATCCCATCAATTGGTTTAGTTACATGATCCACAAGTCCAAATGTCACGTTTCCAATGAGGTCTTCTCTTACTACCCTATTTTAAATTGACCCCCTCTTTTGATCCAGTACACTTCCTATACTCTTTCTCTGTTATTTTTCCTCCATAGCACATATAATCATCTCATATGCCATATATTTCACTACTTATTCATTTTGTATATTATCTTTCGCCTCCTTTAGAATGTAAGCTCTATTAAGGTAGCAATTTTTGCCAGTTCTCTTCCCTGCTGGATCCCAGATGTGTTGTATAGATTGAATATAACAGTTGAATACATCAGTGTCCTGATTCAGGTCAGTAAAAATGTTTAACATGATAGGACTTAGGATAGAATCAAGTACATTCTACTAGAGGTTGTTACCCCTCACCAGATTGCTATTGATCTTTTGGTCGCTTTCAAATCCACTTAATGGTGTTAGCATCCAGCCCAACTTGTTTTTACTTTATCTAGGAGGCTACTGAGAATTTGTTACATTTTTTGCTGAAAATCAAGTAGTTCATGCCGGTGGTAGCCCTCTGATCTATCAATCTGGAAGTTCTTTGCCAAAAAAGGAAGTGGGATTCATCTGACGTCACTGATCACTTCCTCTTTCTAACTGCAGGCAATCATCCTTTGGATAACCCATTTTAAACCCTGCTTGTGAGGGACAGGGCATTAATCAATGACCTGTCCAAACCCCTTGACTTCCTGGAAGGGAGGTACTTCCAGGTGTGAGGCCCCTTCGTGTGAGGTCCTTCTGGCTGGGGCTCTGGGCATGTTCACAGAGTGGGCATGAGCTCCCTGGGGGAGGAAGCTGTCAGCTGATGGAGGTAGCACCACTGAGCTGAAAGGCTTAGGCTCAGATGTCATTTAGTGGTTGCATTGGAATATCACATGCTTTTGTCTGAGTCTCAGATTCTGTGGTCTATAAAATAAAATTTCAAAACTATAGTATGATGCTTTATTGAATACTGTTTATTTATATCCTTTTGGTTTCATGTCCAATTTTTTCATGCAGGCAGTAAAGATCTGAGGTTTGGGATATGTTTATTTCTATTGCTCTTTGAGCTAAAGGATTTATATTTCTCTTCTCCATTTCCTTTTTTCCCATTCTTCCTGACACACCTGTGGTTTAGGCTCTTGTCATCTCGTGCCTGAATTATTACAGTAGCTTCCTAACTAACTCCAGGATTCCTGTCTCTTTCTTCTCCATCTTCGACTCTTCAGTCAGGCTAATTTCCTGAACCTGGCTATTCAAAATGTGGTCTATGGACCACAGCATCAGCATCTCCTAGGATCTTGCTAGAAAGACAGACTCTCAAGCCACGCTCAAAACCTACTGAATCAGAATCTGCATGTCAACAGGACCTGCAGGTGATTCAAAGCTTGAGAAACACTGTCCTCTCTTCCACCATGCCATTCCCCTACCAAGGGGTGTCCATAAACTCACATTGTACCATCCCTAAACTATCTCTGAGAAAAGTTTTACCTTAATTTTCAGGTGAGATGTTTTTGATGTGAAGATGTAAATGCCCACCTATACCATCTACTCATTGGTTCTGAGAATGATGAGCAAGTTTACCTAGGTAACTTTAGAGCAGTTATAAAAGTTGAGATTCACCTTGAGTTGAATTCTTCTAGTAAAAGCAAAGTATATTGGTTTTTGGTGAGTAAAAGTTAAGTGGTACTTGGGAAACATGTGGTGAGTTGGTTGGAAACGTTCAAACTAAGGTTCTTAGTTTGACACAAGCATTTTATATACTTAATTTAATCCTCAAAATAATCTCATTTAGGTGAGATTGTTATCCCCATTTTACCTATAAGGAAACTGAGACTCAAAAAGGTGAGGTTGTCCAGAGCCTCAGTACCGGGTAGAATTCAGGCTACACCATAGTAACAGACATCCGAAATACGGTGGTTCAGACAAGTGGCTCTGTACTGAGCTGGACAGGTGACCCCAGGTGGTATGCTTTGCTGATTCATCAGGTCACCCAGCTTCCTTCTCCCATATTGCTTCATCATCCCCCAGGATGTGGCTGAAGCTGGTTCCTACCCTTGGGAAGAGGGAAAGGGAAAGTGAAGAGCTCATAATTTTCTTATAATCCAGAAGTTCTACCTGTCACTGTACTCACATTCTGTTAGTCACAACTTAGCCACATAGCCACATCTAGTTGCAAAAGAGGCAGAAAAATGTTGAAACCTGGAGAGTGGTTACCTAACCAGAAAAGGGTGGCGACTGGGGGAGATCACAAGCGCTGCCACGGGCACTGAGTTGATTAGTGGGAGAACATAGATTCGAACTCCGTGACTTCAACGTGTGGTCTTTCTACCATTCTTTTCAACCATTTCTCATAGTTGACAGTCAGTAAATGTTTGTTGAATTGAGATAGATTGAGATAGTACATGTGAGCCTTTTGGTAATTTGAAATTATTTCTTCCTTCTCCCTTGCCTCTCTGATTACCTAAGTGGCTCTGTGCCCACCTATCACTATTTTTTTATGATGTTAATTTGTAAAACGGAAAGTGGATATTCATCTTCCTTCAGGAGAAATGTTATAATACAGTAACCTGCCAGTTCTTAGAGGTTCTGTGGAATCATATGAAGTGTGATAATGGGTGTTAATGATAGTAATTTTTTTAACAACCAAATGACCATCCCCTTTAAAGTGGGTGTTCTTAGGAGAATGCCATTGCTCAAAATATTTTTGATATTTTATGTTGGCTGATATAGCAGTAAACTCTCACCACAATAATACTTCGTGACAACATCATCAAAATCACAGAGTCATGCATACAGTCATAAGCATTTAACCAATGTGTATGTGGGTCTCCTGGGGGTCGGCTATTTAGACTGGGCCTGGCTGGCCAGCTCTGGGTCAGGTGTCTCTCACTCTCCTTATGAGATAACAGATTATCTTGAACATATTTCTCTCTGGCAGTAGCAGAAGCATAAAAGAACAAGTGGAGGTATGTGAGGCTTCTTGAGGCCTAGGCTAAGAATTGGCACAATCTGTTATTCAAAGCAAGTCCTGTGGCCGAACCCACAGTCCAGGGCCATGGGAAATACTCTATGCCTCATGTAAAAGGGAATGTAGTCACATGGCTAAGGGTGTGAATACAGACTTGGTGAAGATTTGGGGCCAACAAAGCAACCTATCATGGCTCTGGCTTTACCAAGTTATTTTGAATATTTGCAGTGATGTTAAATCTTTATCTTTTAGGGGTAGATTATATTTTATTCTTTTAGTAAAATAGCTCAATTTATGAATGAAATTAGACAATCAGGCTAAATTTATCTTTGGGCAGAAAGGTGGCTATTTAGGCATGCGATATCCTAATGAAACATGTCTAGAACTGGTTCAAGAATATGGCATTTGGTGGTAGAATAGTTAAAATTGATGTACAGCCTTCCAAGGTGATCAGTTGACTGAAGGAATAATACCCATTTGTTTCTGAAATAATTTCACAATAAACAAACCTCACAGTTTATAGTCACATGTTCCCACTTTGTTTCAAAGTGGGAATAGGAATGAATAGAGGCTCATCTCTATTTCCTTTGACTAATCCTGAGCAAATATGCTTTCTGTGCAGATTCTCATTGCCAAGTCCCCTCTGGCGACCTTCACCACATTCGTCTACACCATCGAGAAGGAAGGCCTGGTGCTTCAAGGTAAGATTCTCGGATTAAGCCATTTCTTTAGGCTGGTTATGCTCAGTGCTGCCCATTGCGGGTGATAATTACTGCTGTGCTCCTGATAGAAGCTCCTTCGGGACGGAATCAAAGGCCAAGATGAATTGACCAATGATGTTTATCCTGATAAGATAAGAGAGACTGGCCATTGTGGCAAGAATTTGACAGAGGTTACGGAGAACTATAGAATCTCCTAACAGACAACCCAAGAACGAGGGACAAATCGAGTAGGCTAGGAACTGCAACCACCCCAGTCCTCTTCACAGATTCCATGGGGTGAGGGACCAGGAGGTAGGTCTCTGACACCAGCGTGGAGAGCCCAGCCCTGCCTCAGAGCCTTCTCACTTAGCGGGTGGAAGAACGTCATGGCTTCATGAGCGCTACTTCCTCGGCCCCCTTCTGGTTACTCCATTTCCTCCCACTGTGCTCAAGTCCCGACTGGGGACCAGGTCTTGCAGACCTGCACTTTGTGACACGGGCCTGAGTTCTGGCTTGTGGTAGAGGCCCCCAAGGCCACAACCTAGAACTAATTCAACAAACAGGGGGAAAAGTGGATTGAGGGGCATCATTCTCAGATGCTAGGTCCTCGGGTGGTTAGGAAAGGCATCGAATGGCAGGGCTGCAGAAAACAGTGAACAGGAGGGGGTAAATTCAAACCCCATTGAACTTAGCGCACAGGGTCAGATGTCCCAGACAGCTTTGTAGATTAAGAAGGGTCCCCACAGAAGTGCTCAGGATACACGTCTGTCCCCCGCTGTCAGGCAGGAGGCCCTACCCTAGGAGATGCGTAGGTGCCCATCTAGCCGGAACCACAGAGGAGCGTATTGTCATTTTTGTCCATGGGAGGAATATCTGCCCTTTAGGATTTTGTAAGCTGAGTATTTTTCCCAAGTCTGTGAAACAGGGTAAGTCCTTACAATATCCCCACGGAGACACATTGCATTGTAAAAATCTAACAGGGCTTTTGTGGGGCAGGCTAGACGGTTCATGCTTCTGACTGAGGAACAGGCTGCAGCCTTCCTTTTCCTCTCCTTCTAAAACATCCACTTCTTAATGGACCCAGAAAGCAGCATGTTTGTTTGGTGCAGCTGAGCTCCACAGCAGGGACTCGGGTCCAGGGAAATTTGGAGTAAGAACTACTGACCTTTGACTCTTAGCCTTTGACTTATGCTATCTAAGTTCCTTGGTAAATATTTTTTTTACAATTGCAAATATTGTTTTCTGACAAAGAAGCAGAGATTTTAAGACCAGATTAAGCAAAGCAAACAGCAGGCCCCTTTGTTACAGACTCTCTAAGGGTGTATAAGTAATAAGCAATCAGAAAGCTGGACTGGTGTTTACCCAGTGCACAGTGTGCCCTTTGGCTCTCCATTTTTAGAGCGTTTCTTAAAAGATTAGAAGTCTAGTAAATAGCAATTTTAGATGAAGATTTCAAGAAGTTCTATGGAAGATTACAAGATAATTTCACAAGGAAAAGGGCCAGTTCTGCCCAGATGGCTTGTAGGAGGGCCTTGATATGGTGCCTGTATCTTGATCACTCGGCATTTTGGTAGATAACATTTGAAAGCATGGTCTTATTTGGATAACTTTTGGATAATATTGGTGGGAACAAGATACATAGGATTGCCTCTCTGACTCTCATTGCTAAGATCATGATTTTGACAGGAAGGAGGAAATTGTTTAGGGAAAGTATTTAGAAACTGGAACTACAATGAATTGGTAGGGGTTGAAAAACTACAAAGAAAGACTATTAGACATCGTTGGAAAATGGGAGAAAGTGGATTACTAAAGGAGGCTGACCCGGAGCTGGGTGTCCAGGAAAGAGAAACATTCAGGAAAGTGTCTGATGATGCAAGAATCCCAACCAGTAAATAAAAATGTCTGGGAGATTTCAGAGCCTCACCTATTTGCTTTTGAAACTACACCTTCCTCTCTGAGGTTTTTGGAGGTGGCAGAACTCTCTGCCCCTGTCAGCAATGCCACTTAACGCAAACCTCTGGGCATTCCCTCCCCTCTGGCTATGTGCTCCCAAGACTTTGGGAAAACAAAAAGGAGCTCTGATCCTCAGAAAAATGGGGATCCCTCCTGTATTAGAGAGACGACCTTGGATTTCCATTCCAGCTCTGGTAGGTTCCTGAGAAAATCTCTAGCATCCTAGTTGTGTCGGCTTGAAAAAGACAGTGTTGACCTTGATTCAGTGCTTTGCAAACTGTTTTGCAGCCCATTGGTGGGTCGTGAAACAAAATTAAGGAATCATAACCAGCATTAAAAAAGAAAAGAAATAGAGAATGGAAAATAACATACACATATTGTACTGTTTCATGAAATATTTCTTGTGTGATTGTATGTGTGTGTACATGCTTGATGAATTTATGTACAGAGGTTGCAGTGCAAAATGTTTTTCTTACTTGGATTGCAGTCATCGGCCTGGGTGATCTCTAAAGGCCTTCCCACTTCACCTTTATCTGATTCTCCAAGGAGATGGTGTACTTATCATTCACTTAGCTCAGTAGAGTTCTACCCTTGAGATCTCCACAAACCAGAACATAAAAGCTTATTTTTGCCCCCAGTCTTACCAGATGACTGAGCTAAAAAACACCTGCACCATTCCCCAGGTTTAAAGCAAAGAAACCTTTGATCCCTGGCTGATAACCTTGGAAAGGTACCAGACATCAAGGCCAAGAAGCTTTTCTTGTGTGAGGGGTTGCTCTAGCACTATAGTCCCGAGGTGGCATGGAGGTTGGTACCTACAGCTCCGGGAAGGGGTGTGCAAGCCATGTCTGAGGGGCATAGAGACAGAGAGGGGAAGGGCTGGAAGAGGGAGGGCAGCTCCTGTGGTACCAACTAAACAGGAAACTGCTGACCCAGCCACTGTGGCTCAGCATTCCGTCTTTGTAATGGAGCTAGCCTGAAGTGGCAGTAAAGAATAATCCAAACGGGCTACCCTGGTTTTTTGGGTGGGGAGCAGGGCTGTTAGTGAGTGTGGGAATGATCGCTGGGTGCCTTTCATCCCCTTAGCAAGACCCAAGATTCCTACCAGCCTGCTAACCGGGAGGTTGTTTTTTTTTTTAACATCTTTATTGGAGTATAATTGCTTTACAAGGGAGATGCAAGAGGGAAGAGATATGGGAACCAGGAGGTTTTATACTACCTGAAGAGCTCCTGAGTGCGGGAGCAGAGGGAGGGAATAAAAGGTGAGGGCAACATTCGATTTACCGGCTCCACAGGCCATTCCCCTCCCCGGTTCTCAAGGATTAGGATGCTGAGAACAGCCGACAACTGGGGGCCTTACAGCCTTCCCGCCCCTTTGTTCACTGGGATGGGAGGGACAATAAAACGGCAGGCTGGAGGGACTGAGGGGCTTGGTATAGAGATTTCTCAGGCTGCTTTTTAAACACTTGAAGGAGCCGGTTCATGCTATTGTTGTAGTAAAATAGAAAGCAGAACTATTCTCCTTTTGCAAGAAAAAAAAAAAGAAAAGGAAAAGAAAGAAAACCCACCCTCCAGCATCTTCAGGAGGCCGCCTGGCTCAGGCTATTACCATGGTAATACCGTGCTGTTTGCATCTTCTTTGTCTGTCCTCACACTGGTCCGGGATCCTGGCCTCTTCTGGTTGGGCCCCAGACCCTGGAAACACTTGGGCCCCAAAGGAGAGGGATCTCACAGCCCCCAACTTCCTGATGGTTCAGACTCTGAGAGGGACCAGGTCCCAGCAGAGGGAAAGTTCAGCTATTTTGTGCAACTGAAGTGGGAATGGTGGAGGGGGTCGGGGAAGATCCCTTTAATCCATTTTTCCTTTTGTTCCCAGAGTTCACCATGAAATCCCGCTGTTCACTGAGTGGGAAAGCTCAGAGGCTTGACCAGCCCAGAGAGAGGCTAAGGGGTGCCGGGACCTAGTGGAGAGGGAAAAGCAGGACTTGGCTTTGGGAATTGGCTTGCATGGAGTGGGTCCACAGAACCACATGGCTGCAGAAGGGAAGGGGGCGTTTACAGTGAACTCCAGCTTGACCCACGTCTGTTCTGGTCATGTCCTTTGCTTCCCCATTAAGCCCCAAACGTTGTGCCACCCAGAACACAGCTGGGGTCCCTGGACCTCTTTGTCAAGGCCAGGAATAAAGATTCTGTACTTGAAAGCAGCCAGGCTGTTGCTGATGCTACAGGAAGCTAAGGGAAAACCCAGGACCTGGGTCTCCCGGAGCCATCCTGGCTTTCATGGGGCTCCAGGCAATAAAGGCCTGCCGACTTGGCGAAGAAGGAGATGCTCTAGGAGGGGTTGGCCAGGGAAAAGGCAGAGGTGAGCTCAGGGGGCCTCCTCCTCGTGCACTTTTCCCTTGCCCTACACTCTCCTTTTCCTTAGGAATCTAGGAAGCGTTTGAAAAACGAAAACCAAGTTGTTTTTTGTTTTTTTGCTGTTTTTAATTTAGTTATTTAATTTTGGCTGTGTTGGGTCTTCGTTTCTGTGCGCGGGCTTTCTCTAGTTGTGGCGAGCGGGGGCCACTCTTCATCGCGGTGCGCGGGCCTCTCACTGTCGCGGCCTCTCCCGTTGCGGAGCACAGGCTCCAGACGCGCAGGCTCAGTAGTTGTGGCTCACGGGCCTAGTTGCTCCACGGCATGTGGGATCTTCCCAGACCAGGGCTCAAACCTGTGTCCCCTGCACTGGCAGGCAGATTCTCAACCACTGCGCCACCAGGGAAGCCCAACCAAGTTGTTTTGAACAGGATAGAGGACAACGGCTTAGTTTCGCAACAGGACAGAATTATGTGCTTTTATATTGTTTTTAAAAAACTAAAGATCAGGTAAGACAGGTTGAATCTGGATTCTGGTGCTACTCTTATTAGTTTAGGTTTGAATGAGCAGCATAAACCTTGGGATGGGGCTGGGGAAGCTCAGGGGAGCCCAGAGCACCCTGAGATAGGTCCAGAGAAGTCTAGAAACAAAGCTAGTTTTCTGTTTTTCCAACCAGTCCCTATACTATAACCCAGGATAGGGACTCGGAATAAACCAGAAAACAAAGAAACAATGAATTTTTTAAGAGCTGGAAAGCTATGTGCCTCATCTTTCTTGTAAAATCAGGAGTGGTTATTTGACCAGCTTTCGAAGCATGTTGGAAAGGCATTAATCTCCTCTGTTTGTTCCTTTGTCACAAAGTTGAGTTACATTCTTCCACCCCATTTTCTTAGTCACTGAGCCAACTGGATGATTCATTGAAAAATTCTTTTTCCCCAAATACCACGATCTGATTTCATCAGATTTCAGTTAGAATCAGTAACCCATCTAAATGTTTCTGCCCAGTAGACTCAAAGTGACCCAGAAGAATCTCAGTCTGTTTCCATCCAGGTATGGAGGTGTCTGATTGGTAAATATCACCCACACACCTGGCACAGCCTGGCATGGATTGGGGAGCCTGGCAGAGAGCCCTGGGATTCAGTGGAGCAGAGTGAACTCGCTCGCACAGGTCACAGAGGAGAGGGCAGAGCAGGCCTGTCGTATTGTCCTGAGCTGCTTCTGCCTGCCCCTCCACGAGGTGCTTCCCAGGGCAGAGAGGCAGGGCTCCCATCTGCAGAGTCTCTCCTTCTCTTTCAACATTCACTTCACATCCCCTCCCTCCATGACATCGTCCCACACTGACCCTTTCTTTGGTCCTTTCTTTTCCTCTCACTGTTAGCCTCAAAGAGAGATTTTGTTTTCAACGTGGAAAACATATTTTAAATACTGAACATTACAGAAAATAATAAAGCAAACCCATGACTCTAACATCCAGAATTAACAAAT
Source organism: Aethalodelphis obliquidens (assembly GCF_003676395.1). Classification (NCBI taxonomy): domain Eukaryota; kingdom Metazoa; phylum Chordata; class Mammalia; order Artiodactyla; family Delphinidae; genus Aethalodelphis; species Aethalodelphis obliquidens. The sequence continues at coordinate 41,494,888 of NW_020837954.1, forward strand.
GTTAATATTTTGTCTTTTTCTTTTCAGATTTTTTTTTAATCAAAGTATAGTTGATTTACAGTGTTAGTTTCAGGTGTACAGCAAAGTGATTCAGTTATTCATATATATTCTTTTTCAGATTCTTTTCCATTATAGGTTATTATAAGATATTGAGTATAGTTCCCTATATGATACAGTAGGTCCTTGTTGTTTATCTATTTTATATATAGCAGTGTGTATATGTTAATCCCAAACTCCTCATTTCAGATTTTTTTTTTTAATTACAGGGATAAAACCTTACAAAATTCAGAACTCCTTTGTTCCTATCCCAAGTCCATTCCTTCTCTCCCCTACACTCCTCCACAGAAGTAAAAGCTTCCAGGGTTTGATGTATATCCTTCTCCCCATTCTGAAAATCTTTTCTACATATATGTGAATCCAAACATCAGATTTGTTTTGAGTGCATCCTAAATTTTCATAAACGGTTTATTATACACATCATTCTACAGCTTGCTTTTTTCACTTAGCATTATGTTTTTGCAACATATCTGTGTTGATACACATAGATCATGTTCTTTCATTTTAACTGAGGTATCCATGTCCATTGTATGAATGTACCACATGTTATCCATTCCCCCACTGACAAAAACTTTGATTACTTGTTAACTTAATGAATCTTGTTGCCCATGTTTCTTGGTATGCAGGTGTGAGGGTTTCTCTAGGTATATATCAAAAAGTAGGACGGCTAGTCAGGGGATGCACATTTTTATCTTTACTATATATTTTCAAATTGTTCTCCAAAGAGGTTTACCAATTTATACTTCTTCTGGAGCTAGTGGACCAATTCCTATAATTATAAATTCACCGTCATGTTTCCATGGGCAACCTTCTTGTGTTTCTTTATGGCTGCCTCTTTTATCTCCACCATTGGGGTGTGAGTTTCCATAGCTTCTAGAGGGGTCTTCTGCACAGTGCATGTGATTTATGCATATACTTACATGATTAACTGACAGAAATTATTCTACTCCTCCTAAAGTTAACGATATACACCTCCCAGAAAGGGATCTTTTCGTTCCATTCATCACCTTCCTTTTCAGATGAGGGAACTGAGTTCCAGAAAGGTGAAGTGCCTCAGAATTGGGTTTGTAGCCGCTCCCAATACTCAGCCGGGGCTCCTAAGATTTTTATAAAATCAGAAATGAATTTGGGCCCCCTTGTCTTCCATCATGGCAGCCCCTGTGACAACTTATCTCTCAGGCTTCATGAGCCTCTGTTGGGATACTCTAGGCGCATCCTGAATCTTGGATCCCTAAATTCTAAGCTGAGATGGAACAGTCAAATTGATACAGTGATCCCTCGAGAAATTTCCTAAGTATAGTTGGGTTATAAATTTGGCTGGGTGGAACCACAACCTAGATTAACAGTGGTGTACAAGGTAGAGGTTAACTGCTTTCTCTCATAGCACTGTGGAGGAATGCAATCCAGAGCTGGTATGGCAGCTTGGCCCCACATGTTGGTCCAGGGGCCCCGGCTCTTAGCTTGCTGCTCCATCATACCTAGGATGTTGCCCTTGTTGTCATGGTCCAAAATAGCTCAGTATCATGTCCTGCATCCAGGTAGCAGGAGTTGTGTGGGGTAGAGATTTGGTGGGAGGAAAGGTCAACCCCCTTCCTTTAAGGATATTAACCAGAAGTTACACACATTATTTCTGCCAATCTACTGATATATGGAAAGAAAGACTGGAAAATGTAGTTGTTAATCTCGGTGGCCCTGTGCCCACCTAAATTTGGGGAGTTCTATTATCACGAGAGAGAAGAGGAGATGAATATTTAGTGACACATTTCTTTCAGAAGAGCCCAGTTGCAGAGATTAGGCCCCAGGGTACAACAGTACAGACCCTAGGGCGGGACTTGTTGCATAATGTTGAAATGCAGCATAAATATTGCAGTTTCTCAGAGTTATCTGGAAAGCGGGGTTCCAGCCTAGTACTCAGTTTGGCTCAAATAAAACTCTTTCCTGTTCTTAAAAAAAAGAAAAAATGTTATATGTTTAAAATGCTATCAGGACCTTCTTTGGTAGAGTCTAGAGCAGAGGAGTAGAGTATCACAGTCAGTAATGCCATCAAAGATCAGCACCCAGAAATCTTGTTCCCCCTCCCGAGACAGAATCTCTGTCAAGCAGAAACTTGGTACGTGTTTTGCTATTGTGCACTATTCAAGAGAGATACTTGAACAAGGGCTACTAGTGCTTATAGCACAAGGCAGGGTATACATTTGGTTCCAGAGTCAGAGACTAAACACATTTTTTTTCCAAAACGTTTTCTCCTGTCTCCACTTAAAAAAACAAAAAAAGCAAAAAACAAACAAACAAAAGCCATGGAATAAAATGTCACTTGGAAAAGAGAACAACTTTATTCCAAGGCCTGGACTGTAGTTAGACTAGATCCACGCTCCTCTTTTAGAACCGGGAAGCCATTTGGCTATCTTTCACAATTAACAGTTTGCATTTGTGAAAATGCCCAGGTAATAATATCAAAAGAAGTTAAATCAATTCAGGTTGTTGATTTTCTTTGAAGACCTCTTCCAAAAGGACTTGGAGTTCTTTCTGGAATATGACTTAAGCTCCATTTCAGTGAGTTCAGTTAAGCAGGTATTTCTCAAGCATCTATCCTTTGTAAACCATGGTGCTCTGACGAGATAGGCTGAAAAAAAAAAAAAAGGTCCCTTGTTTTTAGTAGCTCACAATCTAGTTAGCTCAAAAACAAAATATGCAATCAAAAGCAAACTGCCACACCTATTATCAAGGTTCAAACAATGGGATTTGAAAGGATAGAGGAAATAGACTCATTCCATCTAGGATGACTGAGGAAGGTTCCTGAGAGGACATGGTACTTGAACTGGATGTCAGCTCCTGAATACCGACGAAAATGGCATTCCATTGTCTCCTGACAGAAGCCAGTTTCTTTTGCTGTTTGAGGATAGATTTGGGCGCGCTGTGGAATGCTGATTAGCGCCATGTGACTAATGTTGAATCATGCTGACTAATGTGTTCTAAATGGATTGATTCAACAATAAAGGGAACATTGAGAGTCAAGAGTTCAGATCCTGAAGTTTATCGTGTGATGAAGTGTAAATCACTTAGCCTCGGTACTTCATTTTTTTGTCAATTAAAATGTGCTCATGATGAGCAGCCAACAAATCACCTTGGCTAGAAAGTGGTTTACAAATCTCAAGGATGACAGAAACGCTTAACAACAATTCCCAGGACAGGCTTATGCAACCTTGGGTTATTCACAGTCCGTACAGAATCAGAAGATCCGTCACATGCTACTCCGTAGCCATGAGGAACTTCAGTTTCCTCACACATGCCACGAGCACTGACAAATAGTGCACTGCGCTCACAAAAACCGACAAATAGAGGAGCTTCTGAAAAATCTTCCTATCTACCTACTGGGGCGTCTGTGTTTTTCGACCACAAATGTTGCCAGAGGACTAAAAGCTTGCGTGGCACACACAGCTTTTTCTCTCTTTTGACATCTCCCCAGCTAGACTGCTTGAGAACCTGGCCTTCCGTGTCCAGATGTTTACTGAATTCTGAAGGCCCCCCCCAAAGGGCCCAAGTTCTTTTGTTGCTCTCCAAATCACTTCCCACAGAGACTGACCAATGTCCTGAAGGAGCCCTTCAATAGGGAGGATAAATGGAGGCAGATGAAGACATGACCCCCTGGGCTCACCCACGTCCACGCTAACAAAGGGTCTGAGGCACAACCTTGTAAGGAGCATTTTGGTCAGCAGAATCCCCTCGAGAGGCCAAGTCCCCCCACAGGGCTGCTTTCAATGGCTCCCATCGTAGTGGAAGCCCCGAGCATTTGTTAAGGGCTGGGGTGTGCTAGGTGTAGCACAAAACATCTAAATCATGCCCCCCACCCCTGGTCTTTGTGAGGGCTTCCTGGCTACAGATGGCAGCTGGCTTTCTCAGGGGAAACCTGGGGGGGTGGTAGAGGAAGCTGAAGAGGGGCTCCCGCTTCTCTGGGTGACCTCTTCCCACCCAGCCCAGAAAGGCTCCCCTTTTGTCTGTAGCTATCAGCAGTCAAGCCAGGGCTGTGGGGCCTTAACCCACACCTGTGCTGAGTTTCTGGGTGTCTCAGGTTTGCAAAGCCATTGGCTCCCTGGGTAATAGACAGGTATGTGTGTAAGAGGGCTGCCGTGGGAAGGAGAGGTTTATTTAGACTGCTAGTGAGAAGTTAGTGCATTTCATGACAGCAACGGTTTTTCAAACATTCTTTCTCTCCCTCTCTTTTTTTTTTTTTTTTTTCCTTTAGACCAACAGAGGCCATAGGGACACTATGACCTTTGTCTAGAGCTGATGGGGGCGTGATTTGTGAAATGAAACAGGACCGGGCTGCTTGGAAGAAGGAAACGGAAGCCAACATAATGGGGATTAATTAGTTGATTGCTGTTGAGATGGTAACAGATTTGCACCCCTCCTCCTTACCATTGAGCCAGCCATCTCAGACCTAACAGGGAAGGTGAAGATGAAGAGGCCTTTGTTCGGGTCTCTAGATGCTTGGGGCTGTAGGCTTTGCCGCCATGGGATGGCAACAGCCATAATAATAATAATTTGCACTTATATAGCACCTTTCAACCAGGCACCTCAAAGCGGTTTAACCACATTAATTAATGAAAGCCCACAATCCCCCTGCGGAGAGGAAGAGGATGACTAACAGGATTTGTAATTACAGGAGGGAACATTTCCGAATAAAGTATATTGTCCACTAAACAAAAAGAGTAGGTGTAAAGGAATTGGGGTCTCCAAAGAGTAACTGATTGAGAAGTGAAACCATGGAAAGATGGGGGAGGCTGGGGGCGGGCATGGGCATGAGGGTCTGCTCTTTTGTCAGAGGGAGGTCGATGGGCTCAGAATTCACTGACAGGTTCGGATCCAACTGAGAAGCGGGACATGTATGGTATTAGTGGCATTTGGAAGGTCATTAGTGGTACACCTATTGTGGTGTAAATTCAAGTTTCACTGGTACATTGTGTAGAGCCCTGCAGAACAAAGAGTGAGATTCCTGCAGTATTTAATAAAGGATGAAATGATTTCTTTAGATCCAAAGCCCAAGCCTGGGCCAGTCAATTAGCAAATAAATCAACTGGTGACCCATAGGATAATTTAGTCGTTCCTAGCAGAACACCCAGCCTACCCCCTCCTTCTTCCATGAGGTTTCCAACCAAAGCTTCAAGGCTGTGGGCTTTAGCCCCTTCAAAGCCAGGCATCAGAGCTTCCCAGCCTTTGGCCCTGGGACCTCTTTTACCCAAATTGTTGGTGACACTCAAGCTGCCCTCTGTAGAGTCACTTTGTATCTGCTCCCCTTCAGAGGTTTTTAAATGCCTTGGATGCTAGAATCAAGTCTTGTCCTATCTCATGTCTGCTACCAATGCCCAGCAGAGTGCTGTGCACAGAGTAAGTACCCAATCGGTGAAGAATGGTTGGATGACACAATCCTTTAACAACTCAGTGTTTGTTGACTACATACCAAATGCTAAGGCAAAGATCAAAAAATAGGCTATGTGTATTACAAGGAATGGAAAAGACTCGTGTACTCCTAACTATACTATAAAGCAGAATAAAATAAAGTTAACATTATAGATGTACGCCCAAGCCACAGGCTGCAAGGGCCAAAGGAGGAACGTTTTATCCAGCTGGAGTGAATCAAGGAAGATATTCCTGGAGAGCAAACAAGGCGCTGGGCATTGGAGGGCGAGAAAGATTTTGATGGACCTGGAAGAGGTGGAGGATACAGAGTTTCCAGACTGTGGTCATTTGTCTCGCTGAGTGAGGTGCCTTTGGAGAGCTTGTGGTCTTCAATAGAACATTTGTGAAAACCAAGCTGAGTTTTTGTAGCTGATTCAATGTACATTTCCTGTGAATTCTTGAATATGAATTGGCTATTTTCAAACAGCCAGGGACTATTATGAAAGTTGAGAAAGATATTTTGTTCTCTGTAACTGTTAGTTCAGTCTCTCTGCACTTTCACTGTCCACCAAGAAAGAAAAGCTAAGCAGTTCACACATGAAAGTGGGCACTCAGGAGTGTCTGAGAAAGGTACGAGGAAAATATATCTTGGTCCCAGATGTCAAAGATTAAATGGCTTCCTACTTGAGGCCTTTTTTTTTTTTTTTTTTTGACCCCAGGAAACAGTAAGACAGTGCTCTACCCCCCAGTGATTGACAGACAAATCAGTCCCTGTGCTCCCCTACTCCAAGGTGTTTCACCACGAACCATGCTGCCAGGACAGGACCAGCACTGTCTTTGCATTGTGCCAATACTCAGTGCTGCTGTGTGTCTCACACACACTGTATGTGCATCTGCTTATCTGATCCTCCCCACAGTTTCACAAGGTAGGACTTCATATCATTCCTCCTTTGCAGATGAGGAAGGAGGCAAGAAAAGTTCAGTCTCTTGCTAGAAAGTGATGGAATGTGCATTTGAACCCAGGTAATCTTGCTTCTTCCTCTCCCCACTCACCCCTGTAGTATTTCTGTTCGTATCTATTACAACCTTTCTTAGTCATCCTCACTAAAGTACTCAGCACAATACTGTACACACAATAGAAATTCAGTGAATATTTTCCAAATAAAAGAATCATCAGAGCAATACTGGTGGTTGGATCTTCCAATGGGAGAAGTGACTGAAGAGAATGTGGTAGAGGTTCCATCACTGTCTCCTTCTCTTTTCACCATTATTAAAAATGGGGAGACATGCATAGGAAAGGTGCCCCCAGGGAATAGTCACATGGAAGAAGACACAGGTGGCATTCATGAGCTGAAAATCTGCCAAACTGGTACCACCCACGGAACGCTGGTGAGGCATCTTGAGTTGTTAATTACTTTTATTGAACCTGGATGCGATGAAGTAATTTCTTGGTGTGTGTGTACATATACACATATAACGCAAAGTCCAACTTTTGTCTCCCTGATTGTACTAGCATCCTAGCTACTCTGTTGATGTGCTGCAGTCCTGGTGAAGATTCAGAAGTGTGTGGTCCCTATCAGCCCACGGGATGAACACTTCTGGGTTAACCCAGAATTGCCTAACTCTATGCCTAGTGACTTTTAGTTGTATGTTGTGAGCAAAGTTACTGTTCAGAGACGGGATTGTAGAAGCTTGTCCTGCAAAACCAGGATTGCCAAATGAGAATTTTGGAGTTGGGTGATGAGGATTAGGTAATGGAGGGGAGGGGAATGAAGGCAAGAGGAAGTGCAAAATATCAGATTCTGTCCTAAAAATCGTGGTCTTAGAACCACTTGGGAGGGTCATTTTTTCCCCAAGCTTTGGTTTTAATATCATCACCATCGCTTTTGTCCTACAGCTATGAAAGGACCTTCTTTATTCCACTACAGAATTCACCAGAGGCTACTTTTACTCAAATGAAGGGAGCAGTCCATCACGCTTCTCAGATGAATATCCTAAGTGCGAGAGAAAGCACATTGCCTACTTCTCTGAATTTCAATGAGGGTGGGGTTCAGATGCAGCACAGGTGCTCCAGAACTCCAAACAGAACTGGGAGGAGAGATGACCAATAAATAGCGGGCATAAGTCAGGACAGACTTGGTTTTGCTGCTTAAACAAACAAGCCCATGAAATCTCAGTGACTTAAAACCAGGCCTGTGCATGTCTGAGAGACCCTCCCGGGAGGCTGTCCTCCATGTGATGATTCAGTAGTTCGTTTCAGTATCAACATGCACTTCACCCTTGCCATTAGGAGGGGAAGAATGAGAAGGGGGTTGAGCACTGGCGATTAAGGGCCTCCTCTAAGAAACGACACACATCACCTCTCTCATGACCAAGCAGTCATGTCGTCCTTGGAGTTGGGAACCTCGTCTGTATTTGGAATGGAAGGAGAACCGTAGATTGGCAAACACTCGTAATGTCTGCTGCATACTGTAGACCCAGGGAGCTGGCAAATGTCTCCTTCTTTCACATCCACCCCCTGTGCCTTTCCCTTGGATTACTGGGCATCTATCAAAGACTTACAGGGTAGTGTTGAGAGTTGGAGACCAAATCGTTTTGCAGCCCATTTTAGTCCACAGGTGACCTTTTTGAAAAAGAGGAGTAGCCAGGGAAAACCAATTAACTCTGGGTACTTTTCCCTTGAAGCTATCAGATACTAATCACTCTGGGAAAAGATAATGGGGTTAAAGGGAGCCATGGCCCGATTTCAATAATACGTCTAAGATAGAACAGCTCACTTTGAGTTGCCCAGGACCATCATGCTTTGTGTGAAAAGGCTTCTGGAAACATGCCCTTCTGCTTCCATTCCCTCCCTTGTTACCGGACATGATTCAAATTCCCTCTAATCCCTGCGACTTTTCCAGAAAGCAGATTTCCCAGCAGCAGAAAGAGAAGAAAAAGAAAAACTTTCCCTTATTATTCTTCCAATAATGAATTCCTGCTCTGAGTGGGCTGCTTCCATGTGTTTTCAGTCAAGTGCTGATGGCAGCCTTGCTGGGGGACATTTCCAAGAGGCTGTGGACATAATGGATGAGGTCTCGTATTGACAAGAGCTGCTCTCAGTTTTCCTTCCAGTTTAGCCCTCCTGAGCCCTGAAATCCGAGATGAGAAATGATTCACGAGATCTCGCTGGTGAACCAACATGGCTGCCACACCTCTCTGCTCCTTTTAACTTGGTAAAAACTCATGGTTTTAAAGCTTCCCTCAGAGAGATTTGTAGACCTGAATCTTAGTAACTTAGAAAGGACTTCCCTTTCTTAGACCAAACTAGTTCTTTGTAGACGCCAAGATCTCCTTTCTTTAGGACTGAAACATAGTCTTGACCTGCCTTGACATCAGAATAACAAAGGGAAAAATTAGGTCACACCATTTCCTGCCTAAAATCTAATCTCAAGTACACAAGATGCTTCCAAATAAACAGTGGTGGTAGGTCATGTTTGCTAAGGGAGCCAGCCTACTCATTTTCCCCAAAGAAAATGTCTTCAGATAATAATTCGATTTTAACTTACCTACACAGGACTTGTGCAAACTGTTACAGTTGGGTCTTTCCATTGAGAAAAATCTCAGTTACCTTAGGTAAAAGGGGACAGGTGTTGTTAAGGATACGGGTGGTCTGGAATTGGAGAGCCTTGAGGAGCAAAGGCAACCCTAGGGATTCGTTTCCTTAGAGACACTGCTTCTCTCTGCATACCTGTCCAAGGCAACTCTCTCTCCCAGCAGACATGCCCTACATACTATAGTTCTGCTTATTCAAAACTTGAGCTGGCGTGTGGCTCGTCCTGGTCTCTTGAGCTCCTCTCTCTCCACCTCAGCCTTTCAACTCCAAGCCCATTGGATTTTTTCCTTGGTATTTCCTAGTTAGAATTCCTAAGAGAGAATATGATTGGCATAGGCTCATCTTATTGTTTTGTCTCAGTTAACGTCATTGGTCACTAGCCAGCCAGTCCGCTGTGGGCTGAAGGAGGGGCCGAAAGCATGGCTGCCTAAGCAGCAGCAGATGTGGGCAAGGCAGCTTCCATTAGAGGGGCCCGTGAGGGGGCGAGATGGATGATGAACTGGAGTGTGCTCTTTGTACCCTTAACTGGACTGCTACACAGATACTCATTCACTCTCTTGCTTCTACCTCCCCTTCTCATCACTATAGACCTGATCTCCCCTGTTGCAGCCTGGTCCCCCATTACTGCTCATCCCTCAACCCCTGACTCCAGTATCCTACTTCTCGTCCTGTTAAAGTACGCCATCACAGGGACTTCCCTGGTGGTGCAGTTGGCTGGGGCTCCATGCTTCCAGTGCAGGGGGCCAGGGTTCGATCTCTGGTTGGGGAGCTGGATCCCACACGCATGCCCCGCCTGGGAGTTTGTGTGCCACAACTAAGGAGCTGGTGAGCCACAACTAAGGCCTGCGAGCTGCAACTAAGGAGCCTGCTGGCTGCAGCTGAGGAGCACACATGCTGCAGCTGGGGAGCCCGCGAGCCACAGCTCAGGAGCACACCTGCTGCAACTGAGACGCGGCGCAACCAAATTAATTAATTAATTAAAAAATAAAAATGTACCCAGTCACGGAGGTGTATGACTAGTGAGTGGTAAGGAAGAGGTCTTAACATGTATTTGAGAATAGAAGGAAGACTGGGGAAGGTGTGATATGGAAGGAGAAATGGAAATAAAACCCTTTCTTAGCTAAAGAAAATCTCATTCCCACCAGGACCAAGTCCCTTTGCTCTTTCTCCCAATCTTTGCAGCAATTTCCCTCTCCCCAAAACCAGACATCAGCAGAAGCAAGGGAAAGTTCCGCTGAGGAACCCTGACCTAGCAGAGAGGGAACGTATTCTGGCTCTGCTAATCCCCCAGACCTTTTCCTGACCCCTGTGGGGATCCCTAGTCCCCATCTCAGACCCTTGCCTTTCCCCGGCCCCCATCCTCAGGCCTCAGGGAGCCCTGGTCCCAGACCCTTGAATAATAAGTGCCAAACAATTTACCTTCAAAGTAAGGTTTTGAACACAAGTGAAGGACTCTGTTTAGATAAGGTCTTTGCCAGTAGTGTCCTCCCAAGATGCACAAAGCCCTTCATTGGCAGTTTTCACAAATCTTCGTGATGCTTTTGGAGGACTGGTCACGTGTGGTGTTGCCCTATTTCAACTGAGTCAGAGAAATAGTGCTTTGTCTAAATTCACACATCAACCAGAGAACTAGGAGGAGAATTGAATTGTGATACTGAGCTTTGCCTTTTATTCATCAAAGACCATTGCCTGTATACCTCATCAGGTGGTGGTAAAAACCCAACCCAATCCATCTACATTCAAATTTCAGTATTTCCATATTCCTCTCAGTGGACATGAGGCTAGAAATCATTAAAGGGAAATCGAAACAACCCTGTATTTTCCTGCTCTCTCCTGAGCTCTGAGTGTGTCACTGTTGATTAAATCATTGGTCGAACCTTGTCCTATGACTGACACTTTTATCAACTGACTAAAATTACAGAGTTTCCCTAGGAACCTAAGATGGCAGAGAAGGTGGTTCCAATGGTGCTTCTAAACCTGCTGCTGTGGGATTCTAGAGCCAGTTCCTCTGGATCACTTCCAGATCTCTGCTCATTTCATTTACAGTCTGGGGTTGAAGTCAATTGCCATTGGCTGTCCCCTGGGAGCTGAGAACCAATCTGGGGTTTGTCCAACCTCTCTCTCCAGCACAACCATCCCCCTTCCACAGTCATTACCACTCTAACAGCTTGAAAGTTGATGCAAAGATGGAGCAGAAGCCAGTTTGGCTTTCTCCCAGTTCTCTAGGCCCCTCTGGGGTTAATCAGCAACCACCTATCTTTGTGTTAATAACATAAGCCTCTCTAACTAGAACACCTGCAGGAAACCCATAGGAAGGCTTAAGATGAAGCCAATTCTGCAGTAATTATTCTGACAATCAGTCTGTTTAACCTGAACTCAGACTCTCCAGACAAAAACAGCTTGCTAAATCCAAGCACCTAACTGGATGGAGCAGTAACTCTTAATGTTCCTTAAGCCAACTTGAGTTTTGCTAATATTTTTCATGCCCACGTCTCAGCTCCAAAGGCTCCTTATGCTGTGAATGTCAGGCAACATCTCCCCCATTTCAGGTTTAGCAAAATGTCCTGAGTGCATCCCACGGGTAGAATTCTTTAGTGGCATCTTCCCAGCCCTTTTCCTACCCTCCCAGCCCATCTGTTGGTGGGGTTCACACCCCTGGAGAAATAATAGGCCTTCTTAACTGGGATTGCTGGCTACTTCTCTTAGTAACTAATCCAGATGCCCTTAGGTGTTAGGTGATTACCTGTGCCAAGGAAACGGGCCAGGGGCTGGGGAGGTGGAAAGGGTGGGCAGGGGACACATGGAAAACAATCCCCTGCTGTATGCGTCTGCTAAAGCTGCCATAACAGAATACCATAGAAGAGCTTAAACAACAGAAATTTATTTTCTCCCAGTTCTGGAAGATAGAAGTCCAGGATCAAGGTGCCGGCAGCTTTGGTTTCTCCTGAGACCTCTGTCCTTGGTTTGCAGATGGATGCCTTCTCGCTGTGTCCTCACATGGCCTTTCCTTTGTGTGCACTCCTAGTGTCTCTTCCTCTTCTTGTAAGGACAGCAGTCTTATTGGATTAGGGTCCTGCTCTTCTGACCTCATTTAACCTTAGTTACTTCCTTTTAAAGGCCCTATCTCCATATATCATCATAGTGGGGATAAGGGCTTCAACATATGAATTTGGGGGTGGGGATACCATTCAGTCCATAACACCTGCCATAATGCTGTTTCCCTCAACAGATCATCTTCCCTCCTCTGATGCTACCCTTCTAATACTGAGTGAGAGAAAAGTAGATATTGGTCAAGAAATGGCAGGTGTGACTCTGTGCTGTCAGTTTGAGAATGGCCAAGCTAGGTTGGGACACCTGAGACAGAGTAAAAAGACAGATGGATGGATAGATCCATGAAGGGATGGTTGGATGGATAGACAGATGGATGAATAAATGACCTAGGTAGTGTGTTGATAGCACCAGGGCACATATTACCTTATACTTCTTTGGAGTTGTAGTTTTTTACAGGGAGGGGTTGCAAACTCAATTGCTCATGATAAACAGGTAACAGAGTTGCAAAAAGAGGCCAGGTGCAATAATTGGGAGTAGCTGGGACTGTGACACCGTGGAAAGAGTATGCCCTGTCCAAAGGGGCAGCACAGACCCAGCTCCAGCCAATTGTTACTATGTGGGATGCCAGCCTAATGTTGCCAGAACTTCTGATTTTTCAAGGGAAGCCAGAAATCTGGATTTTCAGATGAAATTTTTCTTTAAATAAATCTTTAAATTATGGAAACTAATTCAAAAATTACAAAATACTGTGTAGGCCAAATGAGCACATTTACAGTCTGAATGAACCCTGGAGGCTGCCAGATTTCCACTCTTGGAATACTAGAAAGACATCTGTAATGTCATCACATGAGGATGTAGGTGTTTAAGAAGTCGGGGTCATGAGTACATTGCCAGGTTCATATTCCAGCCCACTACTTACTAGCTTTGTAATCTTGGGAAAGTTATATATGTAACTCAGAGTTGTTATAAGGACGAAATTAGTTAATACACGTCGATGCCTAGAAGAATGCCTGCTGCCTAGTAAGAAAGTAATGAGTGAGCCGGTATTATTAGGCAGTATCACTAAACCTCTTGGTTGCCTCATCTGTAAAATGGGGACTACGTTTGCCTTACCTATACCCCAAAGGAAAGGAATATGCATGAAAGGGCTTACGAAAGTGTGCACATTGCTAAGAAATACACCATGCATTACCTTTGTTACTATACCTATAAATGAGGCTCAGCCTTGCCCAATGCAGGCGTGGGAATCCCTAGAAGGAGGAAGACAGTGGCGACTAGAACTGGTCCTCTTTTCTTCCAAGGGTCACTTGGCCGTATTGCTGTTCTTAGAATTTGGTGAGTTTTTCTTATGAAATTTTTAAACATTCAAAAGAGTTGAGGAAACAGTATCATGAACACCCAAGTACCCTTATCTAGATTTAATAATTGTTAACATTCATCTTGGTCAGTATTCTTGGCAGAGACGTGGGAATGGAATGTGGCAGAGAGGCAGTAAGGAAATAGGGCAAGTAAGACCCAGTCAGATGTAGGTGGTTCCCTTTTAGATAGGGCCCCAAAGAAGGGGGTTTTGTGCGGGATAGCTTGTTATAGATGATGCGTGAGCACCAACTTAAGGAAAGTGGCATTATAAGCTGAAACACAGAAATTACTTTATTATTTATAAGGTTTTCATTTACTGTTATTTTAAGGTTTTATTATTTTTTTGTTATTTTTAAGGTTTTTATACATGAACATATTCATGTATTGCTCGTGTAATTGAAAATTAAGAATGTTTAAAGAGACTTTCAACGTGGAATGTCTCTGTCGTAAAGAATTCAGGAAATGAAACTGTGGCTCTGTGAGAAGCCCAGTAAAATCACGGTAATAAAAGGAAATGTTGGTCACTAAGAATGAAAAGTTTGAGGAGCAGAAACATTCAGAGTCAAAGAAAGTATATGCCAATTATAAAGGGCTCTTTTCTGTTGAAGCATTTAAAAGGGTGTCTAAGACATATTGCCCCATTTCTCAGCGTTAGCTCTTACTGCATGCAAATGCAAAGGCTTCTACCCTGGAAAGGATGCCTTACAACGTGAAAGCAACTAAACTTTGCTTTAAAATTCTATTATTCAGACCCTTCATTAATTTAAGCTGACATTCCTCCTCAGTTGAGGCAAATCATCAAAGCTTTACTGTATTGAGAACCTTGAATTCAGCAACAAAGAGCGTGGGGTTTGGAGGGAACCGTGGAGGGGGGAGGTGCTGAGAGCTCTGAGGCCCAAAGAACGGAGGGGAGGGGAGGGGGGGAAGAGGGAGGAGAGGACTGGAGTCCTGAGAGGCAGAGGGGCGAGGAGAAGAGGGAGAGGAACCCAGAGAGACTATGGAGGTGGTTGGTAGACAAAGGGAGAGGGACCGGAGGGCCCTTAGCTGTAAAGCTGCCCCGTGAGCCTCTGTTAACCGACATGGTAGAAACAAAATCAGCCTGCCCCTCTGCCCTCACAAATATTTCTCCAGAGTCAGGATAAGAAGGGAGATAGGGAATAGGGGAAGGGAAAACAATTCCCTGCTCTTCCTTCATTCAGTTGCCTCTTGAATCTCCTGCCTGTGGTGCCCTGCTCAGCAGCACAGGGCCTGGCAGGAAGTCGGCCCTCTGGGCCTGGACCCCCTAGCACCCTCCGACCCCACCCCCCATCATCGGTCCCATATGGCCCAGTGACACCTTCACCCCAGGCTGCCAGCAGGGCTGTCTCTTCCTTTCTGGTGTGATTTACTGTAGGATGTACGAAGTGGGCTGTACTAGGTGGAATATGTTGGGTGCAGTGTTGAGGCATCAGGCAAGAAAGGATCTTTGAAACGTGAGGACATCAGCCACGGGCTTTTATTGAGCATCTACGATTTCTAAGAGAATAAAGTAAGATTTGTAAGGTAAACTTTAAAGCCTAAGGGAAAACTAGGTTTTTTCAATGTGTAACTTAAGTAAAATACTAATTTTGAAAAACAAGATACAGTAGTCCCCCCTTATCCGTGGTTTCATGTTCTATGGTTTCAGCTACCCACGGTCAACCATAGCCAGAAAATATTAAAAGGAAAATTCCAGAAATAAACAGTTCATAAATTTTAAATTGCATGCTGTTCTGACTAGTGTGATGAAAACTTGCACTGTCCGGCTCCATCCGGACCCGGACGTGAATCATCCCTTTGTCCAGCGTATCTATGCTGTATACGCTACCTGCCCATTTGTCTCTTAGTAACCTTCTGGGTTATCAGATTGACTGTATCACCATGCTTGTGTTCATGTGACCCTTATTTTACTTCATAATGGCCCCAAAGTGGAAGAGTAGTGATGCTGGCAATTCTGATGTGCCAAAGAGGAGCCGTAAATTGCTTCCTTGGAGCGAAAAGGGGAAAGCTCTCAACTTAATAAGGAAAGAAAAAGTATGCTATATAGTGAGTTCAGTACTATCCATGGTTCAGGCACTGGGGGTCTTGAAACACATCCCCCGCAGATTAGGGAGGACTACTGTAGTCCCAGATGGTCTTCTCCCTGCGTCAAAAGAGTCGTCAAGGATACAAGAGAGCCACGTGGACACCATGGAGCAGACAGATCCTGGTACCCAGCAATCCACCGAGACCAGCTCAGAGGAGGCTAGAGGACTTCAATTTCCAGACTGCCACCTTCCAGCTCTGTGACCTCAAAGAATCCCTGTGACCTCCCTGAGTCACAATTTCCCAGTGTGTAAAATGGGAACAGAAATAATCTGTCCAGTCTTCAGCCCAAGGGACCCATGAGGGTGACCGTGTTGGTGAAGGGATGGTTTTCCAACTTTCACTGCAGTCTGCACCTGGATTACTACATTGACCTGCTCTCCACCTTCAAGACAAATCAGATCGTGCTATTCCTCTGCTCAAAACTCTGAAGTGACTCTCTTTTCACTCAGACTGAAAGCAAAGTCCCTCCCCTGTCCTTAAAGCCCCACGTGCTGTCCCATCTCATAGTCCACCCCCCCCACCCCCGCCTCGCTCACCTGCTGCAGCCACCTGGGTCTCCGTGCTCTTCCTCCCCTCAGGGCCTTTGCACCTCAGAACGCTTTGTTGGAATGCTTCTTCCCCAGACAGTCCCGTAGCTGAAGCCCACACCTCCTTCCCCAGATATTGGCATGACTCCCTCACTGCTGAGTTTTTGCTAAAATGTCATCTTCTCCATGAGACCTACCCAGTTTAAATTGCAGCCCGCTCTCCTTACCCCCATCCTGCTGGACTTTGACTTTCCCAAAGCACTCATCACCAAGCAACATAATAAATAAGTCATTATGTTGACCATTCGCTACAATATAAGCCCTGGAGGGCAGGCGTCTTTGATTTTTCACTGGTGTGTCCTAAGCACCTCGAGCAGTGTCAGGCACCTTAAGGACCCTCAATAAATAGGTGGATCTTTCTTAGAGGTCCAGAATATAAAACAGACCAAGAAGGGCTGCTCCAGTTGAAGGGAATATGACCTCAAAATCTCCTCCAGCATCCTTGCAGGCTCTCCATGGAATAACTCTTGCTCTGATGAGGAGGTCTGAAAACTACTGACATTCCCTCCTATGTAAAACCAGCATTGAAGACACAAAGCACCATGTAATATCAAGTCCAAAGGCCTGGCACAGTGGTTGGTACAAGCAGGTGCCGGGTTGGTAGGTGTTATAAGGGGATTGGGGGGCAGTGGGGAGACAAGGATCCCATGACTGGATCTTTGCTGTCATTCAGGTCTAAGCTTAACCCTCACCACTCAGCCAAGCCTTACCTGTCTGTCCTTCCTTTGTTTCACACGGCATAACTGTGTGACTGGAAAACAAATTTTTAAGGACGTTTGTTGAGTATCTACCACGTGCTGGGCAGTGTCTGCGCTCAGCTCACTGCATAAGTGATCTCACAAAACTGTCAGCCCTCTCACCACTGTCACTATGGTACCTCATCCCAGGCCTGGCACATATAAGGTGCTCAATAAATGCTCACTTATTTCCCTAACAACCCTCTGGGGCAGGTACTATTAACCCCATTTTCCAAGTGAGGGACCCAGGTTCAGGTTTAGGTAGCTTGCTTCAGGTCATACAACTAGTGAGCGGCAGAGCAAGGATTTCAGTTCTCCTTAGACAAGCTCCAGTCACACTGGTTCTGAGAGGGAATTCGGGTTAGACCATCCCTACAGGCTCCCCTCGAGCAGATCTGTCTCGTGGCCACACCAGGGGATGAGGCGAGAGGTATTTCTTTCCTTCTTGGCTTTCTCTTCTCCATCTGGGTTCATGTCCTCCCTTTGTACAGTTAGCTCACCTGGGGGGGTCTCCTGCCACCTGTTGATTAATGGGCCTGCCTTTCCCACCTTCTCTGTCTGGGTAACCCCAGAGCTAGCAGTGGTTCATCTTGAATCATAAGTCAAGTTCTGAAAGACATTGCAAGCTTGTGCTCAGAATCTCCCTAGAATTCAAATTCTTTTTGAGGGTCATTTGCTTATGAGTAGAATGATGGATTTCATGTCTCTCCCTTTAAGAAAAATCTGTATGGTATCTGCTGGTTTCCCCCTGCCCCTAGTTAGTCCATCTGATACATCTAGAATTCCCCCAAGGACCCCACACTCAGTCTCCACTCTGGCAACACTAAGGTAAAGCTCCAATCATGTCATCTCTTTACATAAACAAATTATTTGTAACTAGCATGTTCACTGTGCTTTCCACATACCCATTCTTAGCTGGGTTTTTCTTTCTTAGCCATGCCAGCTCTTAGAAAAAGGCTAGAGTAGTTCTTCAGTTGTGTGGGACTGTCCTGTGTACTGGAGGACATTTGTCCTTCCTGCCTCATCCACAAAATGCCAGGTGCATCCCCCAGTAACTGTAAGAAGCAGGAGGGCCTGTAGGCAATATTCTAAGCACCCCTCATTGAAACCACCAGTGATGGTATTTCTGAAAGATGGTGCACTGGAGGCAGATACTAGGTTCTGCCATTGGTGAGGGGGTCAGTCTACCCCCAGGGGCACCTCCTTTCTCCCAGTGTAAGTTGCTTCCTACCCTTGGACATGATGAACATTTATTTTAATCTCTGATTTCTCCCATATAAAAATGTAGACAGTGGGAAGGGGAGGAGAAAGTACTGACGTTTTCCCTGGGCCTATATCCTGTTCTTTGAAATGATTTTGGACTCTTTTTCAAGTTAATGATTGAGAGAGTTTACTAGATGTAAGTCACTAAGCCCAGCGATCAGAGTCTGGGATAAAAGAGAGAAACAGGGACAGAAACAAATGGATTCACCAGGACCCAAAACAAACACTGGGCTGCACCCAGTGGGGCTTCCCCACTTGCAGCCCACATCAGTCCTGACTTGCTGTGGATCCCTGAGTTCCACTCCTCTCCCACCCCACAGGGCATGGCGAGTTCTCTCTAATTTCTAAAATATCAACAGATATCCTGGCCAGAGTCAGGATCTTCCAGTAGTGCAGGGATTCTATATAACTCCCTAGACCCTGAAAGCGAGTAACTATCAAGAACCATCTAGAGAGGCTGTCAGATGAATCAGTGTGTCAGTTCCTCTTGTCCTGCTTCTTGTTTCTCCTGGGCACGATTTACCGCACATGCCAGTGCCCCAGCTCACAGGCCATCTATTCTAGCCCTGCATCCCACCCGCCCATCTTGCAGGGGCAGTGCTCTGTGCAGCTCTCAGCACATCCTGTTTGTTCAGTCTCCTTTGTCTCCCACTGGAGCAATAGGGAGAGAGGATTCCTCTGAGTCCGTTTGCTTTGGGCTTTGAAATCAGATCCTGGCACACCTGATTACACTCAATAGCTGGAAATGGTAAGGATGTCCGATGGGCAGAGGGCTCTTGTTTTAAGCTGTGCACACCAGGAAGGCAGGGGCTGGGTCTCCTCCTTGGGTCTGCTTTGGAAGGGGCAGGATGCTCTGGCAGGAAAAGCAAACAGTGTAACTGAAGGGAAATTCACTTGAAAAAGAACTCAGAGCAGGACCATCAAGAGGCATATAAACTGTCCCTGAGGACACAAAATGGAGCTTGGATTCATTCCTCTCACCTCCTGCATCCCTAGTTGGGAAACATTCAGTTCCAGTAACCATCTGCCCAACAGCCAGGAGGGTCAAACCTCCCTGTCCTTCTTTTTTCTGTACAAGTGTTGCCACTGAGACCTTGGCAAAGGGAATAAAAACATAGCAACTTACATGCCACACAGTGGGAAGCTCAGCAGGCATTGGAACATTAAAGGGCAGATCTAGTGCTTCCAAGAGCTCCTCAGCCTCCATGCACTGCAAGCTTTCCAACAGAGATGCTACCCCAATGCACTGGTCCAGTGGCTTGAAAAGTCATCAGGAAAATTTCACACATACAAAAAAGGCATAAGAAGCAACCTTGACCCACACCCAGCTTAAGAAATGAAAGATTATGGAGGCAGTTAGAGCCTCCAATGCCCTCGCTGAGCCCATCCTCTTCCCCACCGCTCCAGAGGTAACCGCTCAGCCATGCTGGGCATATCCTTATACTTTATACATCCCGGTGATGTGTGCGGCCCTCTTTGGGGTAATCGCTTAAACTTTCTGAGCCTCGCTGTCTTCATCTGTATAAAGGGGCTATTGAGAGGATTAAAGGCAATAATTTATGAGAAATATCTGGCTGTTGTTCTTACAAGGAAAAAGCAGAAAGAATTGGGTCAAATGCAAGGCTCTTCCTAGCCTGGCCCTGACCTGCCTGGACAGCCTCCCCTCCTCTCTGCAGCCCTCCCCAGCCTTCCAGATGCCAGGCTCCCCAGATAAGGCATCAGTTTTCATGGCTTTGGGCCAATGCAGCTGCTGTGCTTACCTGCCTGAAATGCTCGTCGCCCGTTTCAGTCTTCTTCATCTCTGGGCTTAGATGTCACCAACTCCTGGAGGCCTTTCCCATCACCTCAGGCACTGACTCCCGGTGCTCCCATGGTTCTCTGTCTTTGAGCACTTGTAATGTGTGCATGACATTCCCAACATGCCCACCCCACTTTCTCACTGAGCTGCAGATGCAGCAAGGCCAGGGACTGGGTCTCCTCTGACCACTCCAGCCAGTGGCCAACCCATTGCCTGCTGGCCCAGGGCAGGCCCATGCTGAGTGAGTGAGTGAGTGGGGGCATGAATGAATGACAGTTCAGTCATCAGACTTACAACTTTCTGCCCCAGTTAACATGGAGAAGTCCCCAGTTCTCCTTATAGGCATTTTTCTCCTCTAAGTCCCAAATCGCCTCTGTCCTGGAAGCATAAAACTAAAAGGTCTCTTTGTATTTCTCAAAGTTGGAGCAAATATAATAGGAGCATGAACTTTCTACCTTCATAACTTCAACAAACAACAGCTTTAAAGAGAGCCCTGGACGGGCTTTCTGCAGGCCTTAAACGTGTTTTGCTCGGTGTCTTGCCACTTTTGTTCTTTTTCTTCTTTGCAGCCTGTAGAAATTCTTAAAGACAGAGAAATACACAAGTCCATTCGTCTTGCTTAGAAAATCCATTTTACCACCACGAAACCCAAATCTTGGGAAACAAGAGCCTGGCTATTAAGGTGTTCTCACCTGCACCCATCGTTCTCTGCCGAAACGTTTGGTTGCTACCGTGTCGATTCAGCTCTAGTCATGGAATTTTAGAGGATGTGTCTGAGAAGCGGAATCGAGCAAGCCTGTTGGTAATCTGCACCATAAGCTGATTGGGTGCCCTGGCACTGAAAATGGGCACACAGGTCCGCCCAGGAAGGAGACATGAAGTGAGCACGAGAGCAGGGGTTGGGGTATGTGTTTGGAACACAAAGGTCAGCCTTGAGGTTTTTTACTCTCTTTTTTCCCACATTTTAAATTTTTATCAAGGTGAAATTCACATAATATAACCATTTTAAAGTGAACAATTAAGTGGCAATTAGAACATTCTCAATGTTGTGTGCAAGCACCACCTCTTTCTAGTTCCAAAACCATTTCATCACCCTGAAAGGAAACCCCATACCCATTAGGCAGTGCTCCCCAATCACCCTTCCTCTCAGCTCCTAGAAGACCCAGTCTGTGTTCTGTCTCTCTGGATATACCTAGTCCAGATATTTTATGTAAATAGAATCATATATTACATGACCTTTTGTGGCTGGCTTCTTTCACTAGCATGTTTTTTAGGTTCATCCACGTTGTAGCATGTATCAATACTTCATTCCTTTTGGTGGCTGTGTAATATTCCATTGTACGGATATACCACCTTTTGTTTATCCATTCGTTCACTGATGGACATTTGGGCTGTTTCTACCTTTTGGCTATTGTGAATAGTGCTGGTATGAATTTGTGTGTACATGTATTTATGTGAATGCCTGTTTTCAATTCTTTGGGGGTATATACCTAGAAGTAGAATTGCTGGATCATATAGTAATTCTACGTTTAACTTTTTGAGGAACTGCCACACTGTTTTCCACAGTGGCTGAACCATTTTACATTCCCACCAGCAATGGAAGAGCACAGGTCAGATTTCCTTCTTCTGGGAGTCACATTCTAAAGTGGTATGAGGCCCTTCCAGGTCTAAAGGGCCATTTTCGGTGTACGCAGAACTCACAGTCTATGTGTGAAGATATAAATTCTGTACAAACCTGTGGACAGGGAAAGCGGAGAAGTTGGAGCCCTCGGTAGACAAGTTGAAGGATGGTTCGGAAAGTAATGGACTTTACCTGGCTCCTTGCCGTGCTATCCTTAGTTAAACAAGGAACACACTGAAGAATTTCATTGTCTACCATGGCTTCTTTTCACTTCTTTCCAGTTTGTCTTCACTCCTACTTTATTCTCAAGACTGTAGGGTCGCAGTGACTTTTCCACCCTTGACCAGATGCCAGTAAACATGTGGGACTCTGTTAGCTTGTGATCCAGCGTTTTAGAGCTCCCACATTTGCGAACACTGAACGCTACACATGCCACTCGTCAACATCTGCAAGCCAGAAATAGGAGGAATACCTTGAAAGAGAGAGCTGCAAAAGCAGAGTTATTAATAGTAGCTGTTGAGAAGAAAGGAAAGCCATCAACAGAGCCCTGCTGAATTAGACTCTTCAGAGGGAAAGGGCGCAGAACTGGTTTCTTTCTGGAAACCGCCTAGAAGGAACCAAGGCCTGTGTTAAATCTACATATCAGTATTATTTGATTGGAAGAATAAAAAGTACTCTAGAGTTATCATCTTCTCTCACAGTCTGGCAGCTGAGGTCTCAGCCACCTGGTGGGGGAAGGCCTTCCTGAGAGGGCTGGGGAACACCTGGGACGGCACCCTTGCTATTAAACACAGATCTTCATGGCTGAAGAAGGGTCTGAAAGAGGAAATGGAGAAGAGGGGTCGGGGAGTAGGGCCAGAGGAGGCCTCAGAGAAAAGAGACGAACGGAGTCTCCTAGGTGTTCTCTGTGAGTGCGGGGCCTTGGCAGGATGGCAAGGAGAAGAGAAGTGGAAGGGCCTGAGCACTGGGAGAATTAGTGCTTCCTGAGACTTGGCAGGAAGGAGACTCATCACGCCATTCGGAAGTAGGTCTTCGCAGCTCGCTCATAAGCCTCAGAGGCGCGGTGGGCTTGAAACAGGAGGCCCCAGGACGCAGGTCTGAATTGAGCTCTGCCACTGGACGCCGTGAGGGAGTTGGTCTCAGTTTTTCACAGGGCAGGTGGAACTTGTCCTCACTACCTGCCAGTAAATAAAGAACGAACAGCCAGATTATCTTTCAAAGATGGACCACACTCCCTTTTTGGGGTCAAATGGAGAGCTGGTGATGTCAGCCTGGAGAGGAGTGAGCCTTCTCCCCAGCCACAGGTGAGATCTCTTAACTTTTTAGTCATAATCCAACAGGACATTTGGCAGGGTTAGTGGGTGTGGTGGGCTAAACGGTGCCCCCCCCCCCCAAAAGATATGTCCACATCCTAATCCCTGGAACCCGTGAATGTGACCTTTGGGAAAAGGGTCTTTACAGTTAAAGGTCTTGAGATGAGATCATTCCAGATTACCTAGGTGGGCTCTAAATCCGATGAGAAGTGTCTTTATAAGAGACACACAGAGAGAGACATGAAGAGGAGAAAGCCATGTGAACATGGAGGCAGAGACTGGAGTGATGCTGCCATAAGCCAAGGAACGCCTGGCGCCACCAGAAGCTGGCAGAGGCAAGGGGCAGCACAGCCCTGCCGACCCCTTGATTTTGGACTTCTGGCCTCCAGAACTGTGAAAGAATGAATTTCTGTTGATTTTTTAAGAAATTTTTAATAATTAATTTATTTATTTATCTTTGGCTGCGTTGGGTCTTTGTTGCTGCGCGCAGGCTTTCTCTAGTTCCGGTGAGCAGGGGCTACTCTTCGTTGCGGTGCACGGGCTTCTCATTGCAGTGGCTTCTCTTGTTGCGGAGCATAGGCTCTAGGCACACGGGCTTCAGTAGTTGTGGCACTCAGGCTCCGTAGTTGTGGCTCACAGGCTCTAGAGCACAGGCTCAGTAGCTGTGGCGCACGGGCTTAGTTGCTCCGCGGCATATGGGATCTTCCCAGACCAGGGCTCGAACCCGTGTCCCCTGCATTGGCAGGCGGGTTCCCAACCACTGCACCACCAGGGAAGTCCTAAATTTCTGTTGTTTAAGCCACCAGGCTTGTGATCATTTGGTGCGGCAGCCCTGGGAAACTAATACAGTGGAGATGCCCAGAGAGAGGTAGGGACTGGAGAGCGGGAGAGTCTAGAGGTCTGGAAAACCAAGTTCAGTCCTGGGTTTGCTATTGGCGTCTGTGGTGGACTGCATAAACTGTGTGCTGAGGGTCTGTTTCCTCTTGTTTTCCTCACATACTTGCTCCTTATGACTGAGCGTGGGGCTCGTGGCTCACTCAAGAAGGCTACCCAGGATTCAAGATCAGATCAGACACGCCCACCTGTTTGAAATGGTGGTAGTAGTAATGACCACACTCCTTCTAGAGTGTCTAACATATACTAGATATGTTTACGTACATTATCTTGTTTGATCCCCAAAATAATTCTACGAGGTTAGTGTTCACATCCCCATCTTACAGATGAGGAAACTGAGGTTCTGAGAGGTCATATAGCCTGTTCAAGGTCATTCAGCAAACGAGCCCAGGTCTACCTGTGCTCGATCCACAGCATTACAGTAAGGCTTAAGCCCCACAAAGACATTGGGTCCAGAGTCCCACAGCATCCCACAGCGCCCAGCTGGATGACGAAAGGGGATTTGTTTATTTTCTGAATATTAGCAGCACTGTCACTACGGTTGGGTGATGGATGACTGAGATTAAGTCTGCTGAGAGAACCTGGTTAGACCCTGTTAACAGCAGAGGGATGGCCAACTATCCACATTCGGGGGAAATATGGTCACAACTGAGACCGATCTTGGGCCTCTGGGCCCCGAGGCCCCGAGCTTTTCCTCTCTCACCTTGTTAGAGGAAGAGATGAAACCCCTCACCGCGTGGCCTCTGCCGAGTGAGAAACTGGACAGTCCACACACAGAGGACACATCTGCTTAGCTGCTTCCCCAGCCAGGACCAAGAAGAGAGGAAACCAGCTGAGAGATGGGCTCTAGAAAGGCCCGTCCTGAGCGGCCCAACACATCTGGGGCCCCCTCTCGCCTGGCTGGACTCAGGCAGGCTCCATGTATCAGGAGTCCCTGTGCCTTTCACAGCATCCCCATCAGAGTTTTAGGAGATCTAGGCTGACCCCCCTCTGGCCGTGGCTTAGGCCGAGCTGTGGCTAACACGTCAGCTGCTTCCCTGTCCTTCCAGCACTCTTTGTTGGAGGGAGAGCTGGGGCACGGAGACAACCCAAGGACCTGCCAGATTTCCTCCCGTGCAGACCTCTGTGCGAGATAAAGTCAGGCAAGACTGAGCCACAGGGCAGCAGCATAATAAATTCCCTCTGGCCTCCTCCCGGCCTCATTGTTCTATTGCAGGAGTTGTTTTGAGTACGATCAAAAGGAAGGAAGAGCCCTGTGCTATCAGGCTGGGGAAGAAGGATGCTCTCCTGACCGCTCCTGTTGCCCTTGGCCACCCTCATGTTAAATATGAGGAAACCGAAGGGCAGCGTGCAGCCTAACCCCGTCCGCGTGGTGAGACACATGGCCCTCTGTGAGGCAGCACCCCCGTCGGAACCCACTGATGGCCGCCGTGGTCGTCCAGCCCTGGTCCTTTCACCCCGGTCAGAGCGCTGGGAGGCCCGAGTCCAGGGTCAGCGGTGGCGTGGGGTGGGAGCCGGAAGAGGGCCCTGGAGTGGCCGCATTAGCTGTTGTTTACCCCTTGGGCTGAGAACTGAGGCTGTAAGGCCACAACCCTTGGAAATAATAGGCCAGAAAAGGAACTTCCCGAGTTTGGCTGGCCTAGTGCCTGTGGCTCAAGAGCTCTCGGGAAACACGGTCAGCTTCAGGATTTGTGGCCTTCCCTCTGTTCTGCCCAGCTTCATGGGGCAGTGCGCGGCTTCAGGCCCCATGGCTGGATTCCTGTGGGGAACTGGAGCAGAAAGTATCGCCTTCCTTCAGCCCGGACTACAGAGGCAGGGAGGGCGGAGCTGAGGGTTCCTCCTCACAGACTCGCAGGCTCAGGGAGTCCTTTGCCCCTCAGACACCTGCCCTGCCCTCATGCCCAGAGTCTGGTTCACCAGGTGCCCGGCTGCAGCGGCCTGGTCACCTTTGTCTGGGCTGGAGGCCACGTCTGAGCCATCAGAAGAGCCTCAATGGGCGAGGGTGTCAATGTGCTTCCTCAACCAGAAAGGTGGCTTGAGTTCGGCCAGAGCAGCCCAAGCAAACAAGCAGAAGGAATGGAATGGATTCTGTCAATGGAAGGATGGGGGCTGCTGGGAGATCACACGACAGCAAAATGAGAACCATTATCAGTCTCGTCCCAGCCCGAAGGAGGGAGAGCCTTTGAAGTCACAGACAGGCTGAACAGAACTTTCCACCTGAGAGACGCTGGAGATGGGAGGTCAGGCTTCATGCAGCCCCACAAAACCTGATCAAAGCCTGCTGCAGAAGGGAGCGGGGGCACAGCTGCAGCCCCGCTCCCTCCACGGGGCCGCCCAGGGCTTTCTGAAGACAACTCGGCTGCCTTTGCAGGGGCCTGTGGGAAAACCCAGCACGGATGCACTGTGCAGCCAAACCCCCTGAGCACTGCTGGGAGAGGGGAAAGTAAACCCCTCAGTGGTCCTGAAAAGAAGAGGAAGGGAATCAAAGCACACAGAAAACGCAAAGACCACCCACCTGATGAGCTCCTACCTTTCGGAAACAAATAACCGCTGGCTTCCCAGGCGTGCTTCTGAAAGAACAAACAGACTGAACGCGCCGCCTCAAAGCTCTGTGCATCGGGGATTTGTGGGAAGCCTGGCCCCTTGTAAGCATCAGAAGCTTAATTTAAAGGGTATTGACCTCTGCGGTGCCTATTTGAGGGTTTCCTTGCATCTGCTCTCCTCCCTGGCAACGGAGAAACAGGAAAAAGCCTCCTTCAGGGAGGCACAGGGCCCTACGTGGACACCTTTACCGCGCTTCTCTCAGGCTGGACGGCGGTGCCTGCCAGGGACCATTCTTGGGGCATCTTCTAGGCTGGATCCGGGCTGAGGGCACCTGTGTGGGTCCTGCCTCGACTGGTCCCTCTGGGACAGCCTAGCTCACCCTGCCTGGCCTCGCATCACCTCCCTCCTGACTGGAGCTCGCCTTTGGGGGACTAGCACGTCAAGGAACCCACAGTTTGGTCTTTTCTGAAGGGTGTGCAGCAGAGCAAAGTCATCTCCACTGTGCTCTCTTTCTCAAAAGACTGGGAAGGTTCTTTTCTCCTCCCTTGTGGGGATGGGTTTGGAGAGAGAGTGGAGGGGAATGGTAGTGTGGAGGCCTTGGAGTATTTGGGGGAAGGAGGGAATGTATGGAGGAAGTAGGTTGCCCAGGAGTGCTGGGGAAAACTGAGGTGAGAAAGTTCCAGAACCTCTGGTTTAACCAGCTGACCTTTTTTTCTAAAATAGATGAACAAGGACTAGACAGAGGGCCTCAGGGAGGAGAAACAGGATGGAGGACAGCGGCATCTCCTCTCCCCACTTCTCCAGAGGCCAGATCCTGAAGCGGGGAATTACTGGTCACCCACCCACTACTCGCTAGGAGATCTATACCTTTTTATGACTTTGCCTGTGAGACGGATGGGATTTTCTCCATTTTACAAGTAGCAAAACAGAGATTCCAAGAGGTGAGCGGGGCTGTCCTAGGACGTACGTGGAACTGTGGAGTGAGAACTCGCCCCAGGTGGCCTGGCTCCAGAGTTCATGACCTTCCCCGCTGTTTCTGGTCCTGCCCTGCCACTCAAGGCTAGGTGTGTGTTCGTGAATGCTCCATAAATATTTGTTAAACTGAGCTGGACTGACTAGCTGAACACACACAGGCCTCTTTCACCCTGACCAAGAGGAATCCTTAGAGGGTCCATGTTATGGGGAAAAAAATTCTCCGAGGCACCAAATAAAACCCTGCTCTGAAGGCCTTTTTGGAAATTAATACCTAATAAACTTGACACTGACCCCCCAAAAGGAAAAACAGAAGGGAGATGGATCAGTAAAAAGCAGAGTAGGTAGATAATAAAACCTCACAGTGCCATCTTTCTTCCAGGAAGCACAAAGCCCTCACAGGCTCTCATTACATCTTCATCCTCACGGCCCTGTCTAGAGGTGGTGGACACCTGTTGACAGTAGCCCTCATGTTAGGCATGGACAGACTTGAGTACCGAAAGCCTTAGCAGTTCTCCCCAAGGCAGACAGAGCACAGAGACGAACTGGGAGCACAGACACTTTCCCCAAACCCGTGTGGGGTGCTACCTCTAGCTATGTTTCCTGACTCAGCAAGTAAAGCCAGGTTCTTCTTTGAGAGGTTTGGGGGGCAGGGGTCAGATGGGCTAGGAATGAGGGGGGCACAGCTGAGGAATTAGGCCTGACTTTGGCCTGCACACAGCATAAATCCCCCTTTGTTCGTGCGTAGGCACGTTCTTTAATTTGGGCTGTGCTCATTTGTGTCCGTCGCTGGTGCTCACACTCATGGGGCACAGAAGCCTGGGCCGGGCCACTCGCTTAGGGTAGGCCCACACCGGACAATAAAAACCCCTGAAGATGAAGACAGGAAAATGGTGTCTGGGCTGACACTCATCCAGGAAGGCCTGGTGGACACGGGATGTTGAGGCTCAGACATCTGGAGAGGGGAAAAGGGACTTAATTGCAAAAGAGTCATTCTTTTTTGCTGGTTCATGTCCAACCGTGTCATTTCTTGGCTTTAATAACATCATCATCATAATAATTGCACATGGCTTTTTAATGGCCAACTAGTATAGGCACAAATTCCTTCTCTGGGCCCCTGAGCCCTGTCACAGTGTGACTCCATCTGGGACCCCAGGCTTATTTCTTGCTCCTCTCCTAATTTCTGTACAGTGATTCCCAGTTTGTGAGCTGCAGACCTGTGGGGGCCGTGGAGTTTCAGCAAGGGGTCCCTTACACTGTACGCTACACCAAATACGGGCTGCAGCCTGAATCAACCGTATGCAAAATTCAGGCTCATTTGAAAGGGTTGTCAAATTTCTAGCAGTTCTTTGTCATCGTGTGTTTTCTTGGGTACCGAAGTTCAACAACTATTATGAGAAGGAGCCCGCGTTGTGATGGTGGTTTTCAAACTGGGATCCGAGGAACCCCTCAGAGAGCCCCTGAAGTATTGCTGGGGGAAGGATCAGGATGGAACCAGATCAGATGGGACCACACACACACACACACACACACACACACACACACACAACTAACTCATCCCCTTCCCTTGCAACCAGAGCAACTCTACTTTTCTCACTTTTGCACAGTCAATGCAGAGACAGCGTCCCCTGGGCATACGTAGTGCAATATTTACTGCCGTCAGGGCCGGGGGTGGGGAAATCCAGCTCTTGTGCCCCAAAGTTCCCAGAGGGGTAGTGGTCACTTAGGGCTCATTTTCATCTCCTTTAGTTTCTACCCAAATTAGTCTTTGCTCATTTGGCTGGTGCCTTCTACCCAGGCCCTCCAGAGGACACGATTTGCCCTCAGGCAGCCTGGGCCTAGCATAATGGGAGATGGCAAAGCAGGACCCTGAGATGATGTTAGGTAGTTAGTCAGACATGAGCATGTCCTGCCCCATCCTGGACGGGGTCATCTTTCCCTCCCCTACCTGGATACTGGTGATCAGAACACGCCCAGGACCACTGCTGGGTTTCCAGCCATATCAGGACCAAGCAAGATAAAACCACCAGCACAGGTTGGCACAGGCGTACCAAGGCCTAAAGGGTGACTGAGAGTAACCCGGGGTTCATTATGCCGTATAGGTAATAAATCAGCAAGGCAGTTTTTGCCCCCCCTGACAATGGGACTTGTGGAAATTCCTCAGCTGAGCCTGTGCTCCCAGCCTGGTTTCAGACAGGGCAGCAGATAAAGAAATTCTCTAAGCAATCCGGAACACTGCTCATTAGCATGTGAAACTCAGGCAGGAAATCGAAAGGGATGCCTTTGTCCCCGCTTTTTGCTCTACAGTCATGTGTACTTTAAAAAAGCCACCTTCCCAGCCCTCAGGCTCAGTAAATGCTACAAAACGGATGGCAAACCTCTCTGTTACAAGAAGGTCCCATTAGAGGCAAAATGAGAAGCAATGGCAAGCAGACCCAGGCCTGTCAAGGCTATGACTGAGCCAGTTGGAATGTGGCTGTGTGTGTGTGTGTGTGTGTGTGTGTACATAGCAATATAAACATCCTTGGCTCTGAGCTCCTGGGGGTATGTGCTGAGTGGGCAAAAAGTTTCATGTGTGTCTGAGAGGGTGACAGGGAGCTCCCACACACCTAGCTGCTCAAGTTTCTAGTTGTGGGAGAACCAACGGGAAGTTTTGAGAATGTGAGGGTATCTGTGTGTGAGCACGTGTCTCTGTTCATGCGTGCTGGGGGAAACTGAGGGGAAATTTTGCGTTTGGGTGTGTGCGCACGGATGGCGGGTGTGCATGCATTCAAGTGTGCCGAGGGGAAGCTGAGAGAAAGTTTTGAGAGTCTGTGAAAATTCTCAGAAGAAAACCTGGCAACTCCCCATACCACAGGTTGGTACACATTCAGTGCTTGTGAAACTAATTTCCTGTACTAGTTACCAGCCCTTGTTTATACAGGACACAAAATATGATTTAGAGCAAAAGCTCCAGGTGTCAGAGGTGAGTCAAGAGCCAGTGTATTTTGAGAGGACGGGGAAGGAGAGTGGTGGAGGTAGGCGAAGTCACTGCCCTGTGCCTTCTGAAGGAGCAGTGAAATCAATTTTCAATTTTAACCCACAGTTCCCACCCTTATATGCTTGAAAGGGAGAGAAGATTGAACTCGTCTTAAAATGAATTCTGTCCTCCTTCGTTGCTCTGAAGCCGTTTTAGCACCCAGTCTGCTCAGCCAGTAGCAGCCGGGCGTTCCTGTGTGTTATGTGTTTTTGAGCTCGGCTGGCTTGCTTCGCTCTGAGATTTAGTTTGGGAGCCCAGCGCCAGAAAGTGTTTATGAGCTTTTCATCCTGCTGTATTCTGACTCACCTTTGCTTGGTGGCACAGAGGGTAGCGCTTGACTTAAGCACTGTGTTCTTTGCAGGGGGCCCCAGATCACGGAGGGTCCTCGGGCCGGCATCGCAGCCAGGCTGAGGAGTGTGGACCATCACCCTGTGGTGTGCTATGGGCAGGCACTTCTGAATGCCTCAACGTGGGGAGACACTGCACTCCACAAACTCCTTGGCATGTGACCTTCTCAGAGTCTCTCTTGCCAGGGTGTTTGTTCATCCATGTGACACCCAGCTCATAACAAACTCTCAGTGGCTGCTAATTAACCACGGTGCGTTTCTTTCTGTTCAAGGGCCATGAAGCCATTACCAGAGACAACAGAGCCAATATTGCTCATCCGCCCAGCTCAGGACCTTGCTAAATCGGATGTCCTGAACACCTGCATGAGTTCCTGATGTGCCCATGTGTCAGTCATGAGCCTCTGCTCTTCCTGTAGTCTAGACTCAGGGAAGCAGGAGCAAAAATCTCCTGGCTGTTGGGTTCCATGGAGCAGGGAGCCCAAGCCTATCAGGAGACCAGGTCTAGGCAAAACAGAGCTTTGAGGGTTATATCCACGGCCTTGGTGCTGGTGGAGGTGAAGAGTACCAACCAGGGAATGTGCTAGGAGGCTCACTGTGGGGTAGAAACCGGAGGAGCCATGCCTTATCCTCTTCCAGGCCAAGGTCTGAGCCCTGCTTAAGGCTATTTCTGAGCACAGAGTCCCTATGACGGTGGGACCCAAAGATGCTGATGGGGGCATTTCCCAGGTTTTGCCTTGGTCCAGCACAGGACTGCAGTTGTTTGTGATGGTAGGAGTTTGCTTTATACTTCATCCTTGCTCAGCTGGCGCCCCTCTGTCATCCTCAGGCAGTTCACAATCTCTAGTGAACTGGGAGACCACTGAGCAATAGCAGGACCCTCAGGATTGGGACCCATGACTCCTCAGTGAATTCTACACTCCTTTGAGGCACTACCTAAAATTCAGGGAGAAGCTTACCAAGGAAGAGGGACCTGGGGACAGCAGTGGAGATGGAGATGTGAGGTGCAGACCGTTATCCTTTGCAGGAACTCTCAGCTCCTGTTTGCTAGGGCGGGGCGGGGGTCTTTACATAGAGTTGACATTCTGTGCAAGCTAGTGTGGCACTCTGTTGAGCTGTGATCCTGTTCAAGGCCCAACATAACCACCTCCCAGAAGAGGAGGAGAAGGGGGAGGGGGAGGAGGGGTTCCAGACCACGGCCACTGCAGCCTGGGGAGACATCCTTCCGTGGCTGGCAGTGTGTTCATTTGTGAAATGGGAGTAGAGGGGTGTCAGGGCAAGTACTTGAACCCATAACTGAGTGGCAAGATAGTTGGCCAAGTTCTTAGTTGCCATTGGTTAACTGAGCATAAAGACGCTTCCCTAAAGAGCGATGTTTGGAATGAGCCTGGAGCTTGGTATGATGTGGGCGTTGAGGGGATCCTAAATCTGTCCTCTTTTGTCATGTGAGTGGAGTGGCTGCCCAGTGGTTCTCCAGGTGAGGGGTCAGCAAACTTTTACTATGAGGGACACATAGTAAATATTTTCGGCTTTGCAGGCCCTAGCATCTCTGCTACAATTACTAAAGAAGCCATAGAAAATATCTAAACAAGTGGGCCTGGCTGTCTTCCAATAAAACTTTATTTACACAATCAAACCGTGGACCCAATCTGGCCCGTGGGCTGTAGTTTGCTGACTCCTGCTTTAGCTCATGATAGGTGCCCAGCAAAAACCTGGGAAATTAATTTGTTGAAGATAGGTGAGTAGGAACCTCTCTGTCCATCCAGTTCTTTGATTTTAACTGTTTTCACAGGCCCAGGTTCTGTGTTCCTGCCATGGGGTCACAGTGGCAAGACCCTTACCTCCTCTTCACTCCCCTCCCCCAGCTTTGACAGATCACAGGCTCATTCAAACCCACCCGCTTAATGGAGAGCAGAGTTTGTGCGCCTTCCAGGATCTGTTCCCCTCCCCCTCCCCACCCAGGGCCTTTCCTTTCCATCCCGTTTGTGGGACACACAATTTGTAATCTCCTTAAAGCCCAAGAAGCCAGGTCTCTGATTCATGTAGATTAAAATCAGCTGCAACCTATTAATGGCCCAGAGCCCAAGACAGATTTTAGGAAACAAAAACACTGGACCAAATTAGACTGAACTGGCCTCTGTCTCCAGGGGAAGGAGGTGGGGTAGGAGGCTAGGGGTGAGGGGAGTGGCCATGTGGTTTTAATTAATTTGGATTCTCTTCCTGAAGCTAAATTCACCCAACACAAAGCATGTGTAGCACCATGGAAGCCAGCAGCCTTGGAGCTGGGCTCTCCCTGGTGCAGCCCCGGGTCCTGTTGGGGGCCCCGGGGGTGTGTGGGGGGCTGGTTGTGTGTCTGTAATTAACAGGTTTCAAAGTGGTTATATTGGAAAAGAGAATTTCAGTGGCGCGTTAAAATTCTTTCATCAGCCATCAGCCAGCGTCCTGAGGCCTTCAGCAAGGCCCTGGCCACGTATGGCTTCAGAGCTTTGAATTCCCATGCTCTCGTTTGAGAATGTGGAGGCTTTTGCCTCGGGTTTTATTAGGCTGATGGTTACCATGATTTTCATTATGTTTATTGGTTACTGGGATCACAAAACTGTTTCTCTCTTCCTAGAGTAAAAAAAGAAAAAGAAGAGCCCCTGCCTTTCTAGAAGTTGCATAACGTACAAGCTGTGTCTCCCTCATGGGAAAGAGCTGGCTCTGCCTCTGGGCCGGTATGGGGTGGTGCCGGGTAGGGGTGGCGGGGATCACGAGGCTGGAAGAGGCAGGGCCCCCGGCCAGCACCCCATCCTGACCTCGCATCTGAGGAAACTGAGGCCTAGAGAGATGCCTCCTGCTGGACTCCTACTCTCAGACTCTCAGTCCAGGGTTCTTTTTCCTCTTGGTACATCAAGGCTGTGAACAGAGCTGCAGAAGTAGAGAAGGAGTCTGAATTCTTTGGGGGCTGGTGCTTTGGGACAGTTCTAAGAGTAGAAGGAAATGGTGAAATTCATGCGTGGCTTAAAATAAAACACTGCAGTGGACAGGGGACTGATTCGGGCCAGTGTGGTGAGTTCCGAGCGTGCCCCTCCAGAAGGGGGCTCTCAGGCGCTGGACCGCTGCACTGAGGCACTGAGAGGAGGAGAGGAGAGTCACCGGAGCCTTCACTTGGTACCCACAGCCCTGAGCTGCGGAAAGGAGGGAAATAGGTACCAAATCCCACAAGCCACAGAGATGATTTCTTACTTCTCTGAGTCTAAAACCTCTGAAACCTGGTCAAGCTCCCAGAATCACCATATCGGCCAACAGGAACTTTGGTTAAGCCTGCGTTATCTGATAAATGGAACCCCAGCCTGGCTTTACTTCCTATTTTGATGATGGCTACCTTCCAGAATGTTCTTTCATGGAGAACATGAAAAATATTGTGGGAGAAATGCTATTAAATAACTTCTGGTGCTTAAAAACAATGGGTGGCCTCCAGAGCAGTAGGCCTGGCTTTCAGTAGGACACAAGTAGTAAGATCTAGTCCACAAGAAAGCTATGAAGACGTGTTCAGAGAATTAGAGAGTGTCAGAGCTGGGAGGGAAATTCGAGTCCAGCCAGCCCAGAACTTCGTTTTACAGATAGGGAAATTGAGGCCTGAAGCCAGAGTAGGGGATCCAGCCCATGGTTTCTGTCTGTCAGGATTTGCTCAACTCTACCATTCCTTACAAGGCCACAGTTCCCCTTTGCCTAGACACTTTTTTTCATTCATTCAATGTTTATTGATTACCTCCTATGTGTCAGACACTTCTAGGTGCTGGTAATTTTGTTTCTTTGAATTTTCTGAGTTGGAATAAAAGAGGTCCATTTCTGTGGAATCCATTAAAGAAGGAAAGGAGAATCCCCCCGCCCCCAAGTTCAGGTTTTAGGAGAACTTTGTGAGACTGGGCATCCTTGGGAAACACCTGCCGTTCTGGGCGTGCCTCTTAGATGGCCTGACGACGTCATGTTCACGTAAGGACGGACTTAACCAGGATGCCTTCACTTGCAGTCACCACTTGGGTGACCGGCCCAAAGGATTCTGGGAGTGACAATTGTCAGGGATTCTCTGGATCCAAGTTTGAGCCAGTGCTGTTGGGAAGCCAGGCCAGTTGAAGGAGTACAGATTGTAGGGTCCCTCAGTCTGTTCCCCATCATTCTCCTACAGTTCGCTTGTCAGTCCTTTGCTCTTGTTTACCTCTGTGTGAATAATTCCTCGACTATAAATCAGAGAGCTTCGCACTGGGTTCTGGATTATCTGTGATCTTTAACTTTCCCAAGGCAAAAGAAATTAAACCAACAAATCTCTTTGTTTCTCATGGTGTAGCTTCCAAATCATGGACACGTTGATCTGTGTAGACGAGCCAAGCCTGAGCCTACCCATCCCTCCCCACCCCCTCACACTTGCCTTGAGCAGTCATGCATGCATTCATTCATGGACTCATTGGTTCATTCGACAAATATTCAGTGAGCAACTATGTGCCAGACTCCATTCTAGACACTGGAGATACAGAGTGAAAAAAGACAATGTCCCTCCTTACTCTGTTTACATTTTAGTGGGAGCAACAGAAAATAAGCAAACCATCTCTCTCTCTCTCTCTCTCTCTCTATATATATATATACACACACACACACACGCACACACACACACATACATCAACTAGTGATAAGTGCCTTGAAAAAAGTAAAGCACGATAAAGAGATGTAGGTGAGGGGGACACTTTTACACACAGTGGAGTCAGGAAGACCTCTCTGAAGAAGCGACATTTGGGCAAGGGTTGAATGAAGAGCATTCCAGGCAGAAGGAACAATCAATGCAAAGGCCTGGGACAGGGACCAGTCTGATGTATTGGGGAACAGCAAGGAAGTCAAGATTGGAGCAGAGTGAGCAATGGGGACGACAAGGGTACATGAGGTTGGAGAAGGAAGCAGAGTCCAGGTCGGGGAAGGAAGACTTCGCTTGCGTTCTGAGCATCCTGGAACGTATTTGCAGCAGAAAGGTGATGTGGTAGAGATGCACATCAGAGAGCCGTAGAGAAGCTGACAAAGCAACGATGGCTCAGCTCAGGTTAAACATTTGCACTCAGACCTCTGGCCTGTGGTAGCTGTACCTCATGGGCGGTACCTGAAGTGGAAACCTTTGAGGGCTACATGTTTTGACAGGGGGAGGCTGGGCCTGGGAGCTCACTACCTCTCTACCAAATAGTCTTAAGCCCCAAAAAAGGAAATGCTGCTATTTAAATAGTAGGGTTGGGACCCGTGAGTCACAGAACCCTCAATCAACCAGGTTACCACCGGTAGGCTCTGGGAAATTGCTGATACTGGGTCTTAAGAGCCCCCAGCTGGGGAGTTGGGCTGCCTGTTGAGACCTCTGGGTGCCTTCAGAGGAAGCAGGCTCAAATACAGACCTGGCCTTTAGGGGATCTGGCTCACTGTATACCGTCTGGTCGGTTTCATTCCCAAGCCCTTCACTTTGCAAAATGTGGGCCACTTTACTGGGAGCAGAGGGAAGAAGGAAAGGGCATGGACTTTGGGTTCAGTCAGCCCTGGGATGCAACCCTTGCCTCACTGCTTAACAAGCTTTTGGAAATGCTACTGAACCTCCTGCAACGGCACTGTCCAATAGAGTAGCCACCAGCCACACGTGGCTATTTAAATTTAAATCAATTAAAATGAAATAAAATTTAAAATTCAGTTCCTTAGTCCCACTCTGCACACTTCAAGTGTTCGGTAGCCACGTGGAGCGGGTGACTATCATGGTACTGGACAGTGCAGACACAGAACATTTCTGTCGTGGCAGGAAGCTCTATTGGACAGTTTCACTTCTTTGAAAAGGAAGGAACCCATGAGAAATGAACATGTTAACACCACAAAGCACAGGGTACTTCTCCTGTCTTACAGGTACCCAGCAAATGACAGTCACCACGATTTATCGTATGGATGCCTGTCCTGGCTCGGCTACTGACCAGCTGCGGGGCCACTCAACCTCTCTGAGCCTTAGTTTTCTGATCTTTAAAATGGGAATAATAAGTAACGCTGGGTGAAGTTCTCACAGCCTCACATAATCCTTAGTTTTCTTAGTTCTCCCTGGACCTCTGAGAACAGCCTCTCCAACCCTCAGCTGACGTATCTAGACCCGAGTTTGGAATCTCCAGTCCTGCCATGCTTGGTGGGAAGCATGAGTTAGGTCATGGCTCGGTAATGGATGCTGGAGAGTGTAGCCATTTTGAAGGGTTTGAGCACGGTTAATGGTATGAAGTTCTAATGAAACAAGTGGGCAAGTCTGCACAAGAAATGTAATCATTGTGACTCAAGTCAGATAGTCCCCTGCTCTGGTGTTCTGAAAGCAGTCCTGTCTTGGGTCCCCCAGCCCTGGGCCCCTGCTCCCTTTGCCTGAATGTTCCTTCTCTGGGTGCAGCCCTCGGCGAGAGGCTCTCCAGCGGCCCTTCTGGTATCTTGGCCTCCAATCAGTCTTCCTCCTTCTACTTCGGGGCTTTGCTGTTGTTTCACGTTTATTAACTGCAGGCATTTGGTGGGTGGAAGTGGATTTGCCTGGGGCTGGAAGGAAGTTATTTGCCAGGCCAGGAGAAGGTGCAGGTTAAGAGCTGAAGCTGGAATCCCCTTCACCTGCTTCATACATTTCAGGGGAGATTTGTTTTCAACTCCCAAATTACCTGCTAGGATTTCCAGACCTGAGATCCTATCTCCCCTGGCTGTTTTCTTTCATTTCTGATAAGAAAGACAAAGAAAAAAAAGAGTGAGAGGCTCAAGAACAGCCTTCTCCCACTCTTTTAAATTAAATTGCACACAGTGAGTGATTTTCCTCACTGTCTTCTGTAAAGCAGGCAGGAGACGGGCCTGTACAGGCAGTCAGAAACCTCTGCTCTTAGGGACCCGGGGGATCAGGTGCAGCTGGGCTTTTACAGAAAACTCAGGGACGAGCATGGACTTAATGTGTCCAGTGGATCTTTCTAAATCTCCTCGCTGCAAGCTGTCCCACGTGCGACTTTCTCTTCTCAAGTGGTAGCAACTCCAACCCTCAGGCTATTTAAGTCCCCAAACCTAAATGGAGTCATACTTGATCCCCGACTTTCTCTCACACCCCACTTTCAAGGTGCTGGGGCATCCCATTGTCTCTACTTGCAAAACCTATCCAGAATCCACCCAATTCTCACCATCTCCTCGGCCGGCATCCTGGTCCAAGCCACCACCATCTCTTCCCTGGTCAACTGTGATAACCTCCTACCAGGCTCCCTCTTTCCACTTCCCACTAAGTAGTCCCCCTACTTCTACTTGCCCTACCAGCATAATCTCAACATACTTTGCCTCAAACCCCCAGATGGCTCACAATGACTCCCATCTCACCCAGAGTAAAAAGCCGTCGGGGCCCTGAAGGATCTCGCCCCTGTTGATGCTGACCTTTCCGCCCTCCCCTCTCCCCCTCCCTGATTCATTTCCAATCACCCTGGCCTCCTTGCTTCCTTCAAACACACCAGATATGTGTCCACACTGGGGCCTTTGCTGCAGCTGTTCCCTCACCTCTTCAAGTCTTCACTAAAATGTCACCTTCTCATTGAGGCTCCCCCCAGCCACCTAGCTCATCTCAAGCTCTCCCGATCGCCCCTTGCACCCCCACTCCCCTTGACCTGACTCTGCCTTTTCCCCCTTAATACTTAGCACTTTCTAACATACAACAGTCGCCCCTCCAGGAGCCCTCACAGATACCGAGATCCACACATTTACAGGTTTCTCTTCCACAGCGGGCCAACTGTACATCATTTTGGTGTTGGTTGTATTTATTGTTTTCCTCTCTCCTCACTTCTAGAATTGTCATCTCCACGAGGGCAGGGACCCTGGCCGGTGCAGCTCACTGCTGTCTCTCCAGTGCCTCTAGGCGCTTGGCCCAGAGCTGCTCTTCTTCTCCCACCTGGCCCCCTCTTGGAGACACGAGCCGTTCAGGGAGCCTGAGCAGAGAAGGACTAGAGCTGACGTGAGCCTCGAGCGTTGCCAGGCAACAATCCAACAGGCCAAGGCTACAGGGAGGGTTAAACTCATAAGGGGGCCCCCGATAAGTTCAAGTTCAGAAGAAACAGAGCTAGAAGGAACTGTCCCCAAGCTCATGGAGGGTAAGTGAGCAAGAAGTTGCCTAAATGATGGTATGGCTATGAGTAAGGAGACAAAGAAGAAGGAGAAGGAGAAGGAGAACGAGAAGAAGAATCAGTAAAGACTCCTCACCCTTTTAAGATGTGCATCAATTCCTTGAGGCTATCAGCTCTCATGTTTTGGTCTTTGGGACTCCTTCAGACCCTTAAAACTTGTTGAGGACCCCCAAAAGCCTTTGTTTATGTGGCTGTATCTGTTGTTAAATCCTGGGGTAGTCAGCCTCCAGGATAGCCCCCAGTGAGCCTTATCTCCCAGCATTCATGCCCCTGTGTGGTGAATCAGAGCTGGTCTGTGTGCAGACAGAAAATGGCAGAAGTGAGGATGTGTGATTTCAGAGGTTAGGCCTTAAAAGGGACTACAAGTTTCTACTTGGTCTCTTCTACTGTCCACTCTAGAGAAAGCCGGTCACCATATTTTGAGTACACTGGGAGAGACCTACGTGAAGAGGAACTGAGGCCCCTCTCGAGCCAGCCACAACTGGCTTCAGGCTACAACCTCTTGAGAGACCCTGAGCCAGAACAGCCCAGCCAAGCCACTCCCGAATTCCTCCTCCACAGCAACTCTGAGGGCTAACAAGTGACGATTGTGTGGTTTTTCTTAAATTTATTTTATTGACGTATAGTTGATTTACAGTGTTGTATTTAATTTCTGCTGTACAGCAAAGTGATTCAGTTATACACATTCTTTTTCATATTCTTTGTCATTACGGTTTATCACAGGATATTGAATATAGTCCCCTGTGCTATACAGTAGGACCTTGCTGTTTATCCATTCTATATATATAGATGCTATATATAGCATTGCATCTGCTAACCCCAAACTCCCAATCCATCCCTCTCCCACCCCTCCTTCCTCTTGGGAACCATCTTCCTCTGTTCTCTATGTCTGTGGGTCTGTTTCTGTTTCGTAGATAAGTTCATTTGTATCATATTTTAGATTCCACATATAAGTGATATCATGTGGCATTTGTCTTTCTCTGTCTGACTTACTTCACTTAGTATGATAATCTCTAGGTCCATCCATGTTGCTACAAATGGCATTATTTCATTCTTTTTTTTATGGCTGAGTAGTGTTCCAGCATATATATGTACCACATCTTCTTTATCCGTTTAGTGACAATTGTTTTAAGCCACTAGGTCTGGGAGTATTTTGCTACACAGTGATAGATATTTAAATCATTTACCATATTAAAAATTAAAACAGAAAACTGTTTAATAATTATTTGTTAATCCATTTAATATGTTTATATGAATAAATTCACATTTATTAATTCATAAAAACTGGTAACTTTGTTAATTTGTTTAAAATAACACAGTCTTACTGTAAAAACAACTGTGTTTTCCAAAACAAAAGAGAACAAACTTTAATGAGAAGAATGACAGTGTTTTACATTTTTGCAAATCCCTTTAATGTCTGGCTTAATAGAAGACAGCTGGATTCTCATATCTACTTCTGCATTCAATCAGCTGTGATAACGTTGTTTTGGTTGAAGTCTATGAAGGAAACCCAGCGTCATATAGATACACAGCTGGAAAAGGGAGGAATATTTTTTAATAGCCTTCTTAGATAATTGTAGATACTCTTCCTTACACTATACCAGAACTCAATAAGTGGTCGTTTATTAAAGGTTAGTTGCAGTGTGGAATCTGAAACTGTCTCAATGAACTCTTTGTACTTAGTTAGATTAAAATCTGTTTGGTCTGGGCTGCACTGAATGGATCTTTTGCCCATGCATGATTTTGTAATACCATGCATGGTCATTTGGAAAATATTGCTTCACTAAGTTATGCAGATCTGAGTTTGATCTATTTCATGATGAAAACTAAAAATTCACATTTGTTAATATCACCGCTGATCTCATCAGAAACCTAAGTATTGAGAAGGTGTTAAGCTCACTGTGACAGATACAAGTTTTCAGAAATTCTAATTTTTGCTTGAAAACTTTTATTTTGACAACAAGCACTGTGCATTATCTCTCTTGAAGTGACAGGTTCAGCTTGTTCATTTTGGAGAAAATGTCTCTAATAACCAAGTCTGAATAACCATGGGAATTTGGTCCTTTCGAGTAAACATGGTGTTTCATGAAAGTGGCCGGTTCAGCTCACAACTTAGACACTCTCACAAATGCTTTTTCTCCAAACAACCACTGTACCTCAGGATGCACCAGCAGTGCGTTACGCTTGCTTTCCAGTTTGCCACACACGATAGTCAAAAGACCTGGACTTTGGGCAAAACTTCATAGAATTAATAATTTTTACTGCTTCATCTTGGACATGCTTAAGTGAAACCGATTTCCTCTTTTTTTTTTTTTTCTGCCCTACGACTTAGCGGCAGTGAAGAATATGACAATTTTACCCAAATGTCAACACAGTGAGGCAGGCAAGTAACATCTTGGAATTATGGAAATAGTTTTGACCTTGCAGATACCTTCTTAGGGTCTCGGGGACCCCAGGGGTCCATAGAAGTCACTTTGAGACCTATTGCTTTAGGGAAATGGGTGTCACTCCAGCGTTTGTAGGTGAATGAGCTACATGCTAATACATGCATGTACCAGGTCTTTGTGTCAGGTTGTAATGGCCACCATTTGTTGCATAAGCTAGAAATATTGGCTTGTTAGATACCGGCTTATTCTTGTGGATGGACTAGACGAGACAGGTTCTTTATACAAGGGAGGTTAGGGTATTTTTATGCTTCTGTTTGCCCCTCTTATGAAAGGTATGTGGATGGGGGAGGAAGCTAGGTTCTGAGAAGTTCCTCGGATGATCAGCGTGGTATAATTAAGGTACATAAGGACGCTAACGCCTGCACCCTTTCCTTTATAACACTTTTCTTCTCTCCCTTTCATCCAATGAGCAGTGAAAGCTCAGTGGACTGCAGAAGGCGTCCTTTTCAGAGCAGTGGGGTCCTTCAAGCTCCAAGCCTGAAGTGGATAGAGGGCTCACTCACTCTGTCAGTGCTGCGATAAGGATGAGAGAAGCAGCAGACCCGAGAGGCTGCATTTGTTCAAAAGGTCACGGCATCCATGAGGATTTTTATCATTGTGGAAGAGCTGTTGGCCTTGCCTCTCCTGAAGTCCTCAGCATTTCCTACAAAGTGGACTTAGAGCAAGACAGGGAGGGAGGGGGTTACTTTTCAGTCTATTTCAGTTCAGCTTTTTGCTGCAGACGTGCAGAGTAGGTTTGAACCCGCACCTGACTGGGCTCAGCTCTTTGGTGAGTGATTGTGTAGCTGTTCTGCCTGTGATCGCAGGCCCTGTCTGCGGGCGAGAAACAACGAGCAGTTGTGTCCGGAGCCCTGGGAATTGGAGACCTTTCCACATCTGTTCGCCTAGTCGGGGGCGGGAGGAAATCACCAAAACCTTCCAACACGGGGCCAGAGCCAGGGCGACAAAGGGGAAGCCTTAAGCCTCTGGCGACCCTGGGTCATATGACCACCGCATGGTCCTCCCCCAGCCCCTTTCATCCCCTCAGGTCCCCAACACTCAGCCTTTTCATCATCCCCCAGGTCAGCAGATCACGTTTATGTGAGTCGACCAGAAAGCTTATCAAACGAAGGCAGAAGCAGGTGTTTGAAAACCTCCTCCCCCCGCTGAAAGCTGGGTTGAACAAGGTTGTCAGTGTGGCTGAGGCCAGCATCCCACACTAATTGCGATTTCTTTCCTGGAGCTCTTTCCCTCTCCCTTTCCTCTCTTTCTGCTTTGGAACCCCTAGAGGTCTCTGGGAACCAGTCACTAAAACAAACCATTCAAAGAGCTAGGGATTTAGGGAAAAACAAAACTAAACTAAGAGATGTGACATCGTGAGCTGAACAGTGGCCTTTCTATGCCAGAGCCCAGGAACCACCATTCAGAGGCATCCAGAGGCTTCCATCCAGTGGCCTGCTGGAAGCAGTTCCTATGAGCTTGTAAGGATTGATGGCACATACCTTTTCCCGTCTTCAAAATCAGGAAGTCGTGTTGGTAGCTTGAATTGACCATGATGGGGATATTTACATCACAGAAATCAACAGGCTACGATCCAGACTTTCTCCCCTCCAAGACTAGTTGTTAAACATTTACCAACACATTTACCAGCCTTCACT
The DNA here is from genome assembly GCF_003676395.1 of Aethalodelphis obliquidens. Lineage (NCBI taxonomy): Eukaryota > Metazoa > Chordata > Mammalia > Artiodactyla > Delphinidae > Aethalodelphis > Aethalodelphis obliquidens. Next base: position 41,537,788 of record NW_020837954.1, read on the forward strand.
GTAGAGATTGTTGTTCAAGGTATGATTCTCAGAGCAATTATATCTGAATTTCCTAGGGAGAAAAGAAGGGAGGGGTGGGGGTATTGTTATTTAAAATGCAGATTTCCTGGTCAACCTGAACTAACTGAATCAGATTCTCTGGAGGGGGAGGCTGGGGAAATGCATTTTTAGCGAGGTTATTAATAAATTCGATAAAGTTTGAGACTTCAGGCTTAGGGAGTGGGAAAGAAGAGTGGGTGTACATCTGGCTTTTGGCATCTGGAAGGAACAGCTGGCTTCAGTCCCAGTTGGCCTGCGCATGGACAGCTGTTTTCCCTCGACATATAAACTTCATGACAGGAAAAGGAGGTGGGAACTCTGGGGTCCCATCTACCCACTGACAACATGACTGGTTCTGCCTTGGATCTCAGGATGTCTCCACATTCTAACCTTGAGACTTGGACCCAGGACAGCATGAGCAAATGCCCAGACATACACATTAACATGAAGAAAGTCACACCATTCATACCATTGATAGGGTCAGTGGATGCCCTACCTATGCAGAGGAGCCCAGGCAGGGCCCACAGTCAGTTTCCATATTAGATTGCCTAGGACAGTGTTTTTCTTGCAGATTTGTACAGGTGTTAGCAGAAGCTTTCCAGATATGACTTATAAAGCAAGGACCTTGTTTACTTTAGCCCACTGGGCCTGGAAGAGAAGGTCCTTTAAAGAAGAAAGAAAAAGAGAAGAGAAGAGAAATCTTTCTTTCATCAGATGTGAAACAGAAACTTTGCAGAGGGCCCAACTCTGCTTCTGACCTGTTTTGCATCTACCTGGGGGAATAGTTCAGATTAATTTTCTCTGAGAACTTGACTGCATTTCCTAACAGTTCTTGGAGGTAGGTATTGGTGAGAAAGCAGAGACCAGACCAGGTCACGTGAAAACAGAGCTGGTAAGTGGAAGGGCTGAAGTTTGGACCCCAATTCTGATGACCAAAAAAACCAACGCATTTTCCTCCCAAGCCCAATGCAGTATTTTTTCTGCATGTGGTTGGAGCCGAGAGGAGCCCTTAATAGGCAACTGGGACGGTGACATTGGACATCTGAGCTCAAATTATTGTGAATTTCTAAACCATCAGAGCTCCTTATATCCTGATGCAAATTCAGAAACATAATCCAAAGCCACATGTAAGACTTTCAAGGTTATAAGCTATTAAATTACAGACTATTAGATTATTGGCTATTAGATTATCCACTGGAATGGAAAATTGAGAGTCGACCACGTTGATGAGTATAATTTAGGCACTCCCCGTATCAGGCATTTAGGTTCTAAGCAGTCTATCAAGTTCATGATCAGGGCCTACATGTTTGTTCTAACTGTTCAGGGCTTTTATTAAATATGAAACTTCATCAAGTGGGAGGGGGAAGTGGCCAAATAGCCTACTTCAGGAAAACAAGACGTGATGTCAAGTATCTTTTCTTTTTTTTTTTTTTTTTTTGCAGTACACGGGCCTCTCACTGCTGTGGCCTCTCCCATTGCGGAGCACAGGCTCCGGACGCGCAGGCCCAGCCGCTCCGCGGCATGTGGGATCTTCCTGGACCGAGGCACGAACCCCTGTCCCCTGCATCGGCAGGCAGACTCCCAACCACTGCGCCACCAGGGAAGCCCCTCAAGTATCTTTTGCTGGATTTTATGGGCTTCTTCTGCCTAAAAACTCTCTGAGGACTTACTGTGTGTCAGGCACTGGGCTGGGTGTAGGGAAGAACAGGAGGCAGATAGAACGCATCTCATGCTCATGAAGTTTACAGTCTATTGAGAGACAGATACTATACAAAAAAGTATGAAAATAAATATATGATTATACCTTGTCCAGGAGGCAACTGAATACCCAAATCAGGAGAGCACTTGGCTGGGGAGTTGGCAACACAGAAGCAGAGTGGAGCTCTCATCGGAGGGCCCAGGTGAGATAATTTAGGAATGTGTGTAAAAGGAGAGGCGAGGTCTGAGGCCTGCACCCGGGGCTGCCCGTATGGAACTCTCTTAGGCAGAGGAGAAGGCAGGAGTCCTGGAAGCCATTTGAAAAGAGCGGTCAGTTGCGTTTAGGAGTGGTTGGCACACAAATACAGAAGTCAGAAAAGCAATTCAGGGCCCCCTGGACGCGTGACTCCCACCTCCTCCTTTCCCATGAGCCAGGCAGGCTGTCTGTGGGCCAGTGAGTGGATGAAACTGGAACTCCCAGAATCTGAACAACTAGCCGTGTCCTGGGCTGTCCTTCATGACTCTATCATTTTCTCTTTCTTCCTCAGTCCCAAGCTCCTCGGCCCCTTGGAGACGCTAAGTGTGGAGATGTTAGGATGAAAGCAAGTAAACCAGTTCACACTGAGGTGTGAATGCTGTTTAACCAGCTAGTCCTCGGTGAGATGTATCGTTGAACAAAGGCACAACTAAATCTCAAATCTGTGCACTTTCAGGAAACCTAGTATGTTTAAGGCAATGCGCCTGGACAGGAAGACATTTGGGGAGGGGGTGTCACTCTGCTCCCCCTCCAGCTTCTGTCCATTGTTCCTGCAGCAGTTTCGCTTCTTCCTCCACTCCTGAATCCCTAGAGTCTTGAAAAGCTCCATCATTTGCAGAGTGGATCCTTTGGCCCCATGGCCATGCCCCTGACGATTACGTTAGCTAATAACAGCTAGCATTAACTGAGTACTCACTATGTGTAGGTACTATCTCCAGCACTTTACACAAGGTGGACCTTGTTTAGATGTCACAGCAACCCTCTGAGGTTGGGCCACTGTCATCATTCTATAGGGGAGGCATGGAGGACTTGACATGTGGGTCAGCTGCCTGTGGACACACAGACAGCAGGCTGAGATTTGAAATAGGGTCTTGCTTCCCAGACCACACTCAGGGAGGTGAATCTGAGACCCCGTGTTTGGGCTTGCTGTCCTAAGTATACAAAAGTGAACCGCATGGGCTTCCCTGGTGGCTCAGTGGTTGAGAGTCTGCCTGCCGATGCAGGGGACACGGGTTCGTGCCCCGGTCTGGGAAGATCCCACATGCTGCGGAGCGGCTGGGCCCGTGAGCCATGGCCGCTGAGCCTGCACTTCCGGAGCCTGTGCTCCTCAACGGGAGAGGCCACAACAGTGAGAGGCCCGCGTACCGCAAAAAAAAAAAAAAAAAGTGAACCGCAGTTGGGTTCTCTGAGGCGGCTCTTACTATGCCTGGCTCAGTTTGGCCCTGTCCTGAGGTTTTACAGGAGGACAGCCCAGGCCAAGCCCATAATTTCTGATTACAAACAAAACGGGAATTCTGTGAGGTGTCCGCTTCTGTCTCTTAAGAGAGAGGACCAAAAAACGTCTCCTGAATTTTCTAGAATGAGGTTGAGCACACAGTCTTCTCAGACCAAACCTCCTGGGTAGAGCTTGCAGTGACTGCAGAAGAATATGGAAACTCCCTTCAGCATTTCTGAGGTGTTCAGATTCTTCTCTCTCTGGAACAAAGCCTTTGGAAGGTTCCATCACCCTCCCTCTCCTGGCTCAGAGGCCAAGCTACACTTTATAAAACAACCCAGGAGCATCTGATCTGAAGCATGTACCGGCTCGTGTGGGCAAGACAGTAATTACCTCCAATTCCAGTTAGGAAAGCTGAAACCTGCCTTTTTCATGCCTCAAACAATTATGGAAGCGCCTTTTGAAGCTCTGGATAGAATAGAAAAGCAAAACAAACCAGAGCCAATTAGAGCCTGGGATTTGAGGATGGCTTAGTTTTGTGCAGCAGGACTCAGGAGGAACTGTGGGAGAGGGTCAGGGGTCACCCCAAACCTCCAGCTGCCAACTGACTTTGCCTGTGCCAAAAGGACCATTATTTTGTATTTAAAATCAAGGCTCTTCTCCCTGGCTCGGAAACAATTTGCAGGAACGGCCTCTTCATCAGCTGTGAAGACTCCCTGATTAGATAAGGCCTGGAATGCATTTGATGTTGAGCAAAACAGTTCTCTGACAGCTTTCCTTATGTGCCATTAAAATGTTTTTCCCTCAGCTCAAACTTAGTGAGAGAAACTGAATCCCCGGGGACTCTTTTGTTTTGGGGTGCATATTTGAGGAATGTATGTGGCCATTGTGCCATTTGAGTTTTAAATTCTCCAGCCCTGAAGCTCTTCTGGACTTGGTGGTGGAATCTGGCCATCTGGGGGTAGGCTGGGTAACTACCGCAAAGAAGCCTACCAGGCATGAGGTCAGAGGTCAGAGGTCAGCAAGCGGTCCTGGGGTGGGGTGGGAAGCATGAGGACTCAGGCTTCTTTGTAGAACCCAAGGACCATTCTGTGGTGTTCAACGCTGTGCCACAAAGTGCAGAGCTGGAAGTGGAGATGGGGCATAGAGGTTTGAAGCTGGATTAGAATGGTCTTGGCCAAGATCTGTTCCTGAGAAAGATTGTCCAGGTGGCCTTTTGAATTAGTAGGATTGGGCTGACCATGAGGGCCACATGACACTGTCCTAGGAGGCTCCCCTTTTGAGTTTGGATTAGGGTAAACTGGGCACCAGAGAGCCCCAAGAGAACCTCCTCTTCTGTATTTGTGCCCCTATCCTAAGCTGAGAAGAGCAGCTTTCTCTTGGCCTTGGCATAGCTACTCAGCTCTCCATCTGCCTGTCATCCACCCACTTGAAATGGGCCTTGAGGCCTCCCTTTGACTATAAGAAACAGCCCTTATGGGAACAGTATTCCTGTAGAGCAATACAAAAAGGAATTTTGCTTAGGAATGTGTCTGCTGCACTCAAGATTGTGTGAATATCAGTGTTCTGGAGATATCAAAACGGCCGGCTCTCTGACTATAGGAGAAGAGGTTCATGTCTTATTAGGTCTTTTGATAATCATAACAGCCAAGATGTATCACAGCTTTCCCAAGTACCATGCACTGTTCTAAGGGCTTTGTGTGGTCACTCATCTACTCCTTACTCCAGCCCTGTGAGGTAGGTGCTATTATTATCCTGATGGCGCAGATGAGGAAACTGAGACAAGGAGAGGTCAAGTAACCTGCCCAAAATCACACAGGGAATTAGCACTGCTCATAATGGACCAACAGAGAAAGCTACTGCCATGATCCTGGAATGGCTTCAAAGCACTGAAAAATTAAATAATAATAATCATATTAAGATGCTTAAAATTTAAAAATCCAACCTTTTCAGCCTGGGCAGACTAAAAGTATATGGATGGGGTAAACCCTGAGCAGGTAACCCAGTAGATGTTGGAATTGGAAGCCTCACTCCTGTACACTCCTGAAGGAGCTGTGTCAAGACCAAGAAATATAAGCATATTGCAAGTACTACACTCACTACCCTAGAAGGGAGACGGGTGACACACGCCCACAGGCTCAAGCTGCTTTTGAAAAAAGTGCTCCTAACATCCAAAGCACATGATTAAGAAATGTTCTGGATACATCTAAGTTCTGACTGGAAGTAGAAATATTGATGCTCTAGACTTTGAGTTCTTTGCGTCTTCTCAAGAAGATGGGTGCTTCTGTAGCTCTGTAAGCACCATTTATGTGATTTCCCAACCTTTTCTCTGAGGTAGACCCCCGGTGAGTCTTCTCCAGCTAGCAGCAGAGACTGCCAGCTGCTTAGCAGGCTCTCAGTTGGGCTGTGAAATACCGTGATCGGGGTTCTCAGCTCTTCCATTTGGGTCCTACGGTAGGCAGAATAATGGCCTCACAATGATGTCTAGGTCCTAATCCCTGGAACCTGTGAATATGTTATATTATATGGCAAGGGAGAATTAAGGAAGCAGTTGAAATTAAGGTTGCCAGTCAGTTGACTTTAAAATAGTAGCAGCCTGGGTTATACAGGTGGGCCCAATGTAATCACAGGGTCCTTAAATGGGGAAGAGGGAAGCGGAAGAATCAGAGTCAGAGTGATGTGATATGAGAAAGGTTTTGATGGGTCGTTGCTGGCTTTGAAGATGGGAGGGGACCACAAGCCAAGAAATGTGGGCAGCCTTTTGAAGCTGAGAAAGGAAGAAAATGAATTTCCCCCTAGAATCTCTAGAAAGGAACACGGCCCTTCCAACATCTTGATTTTAACACAGCGAGACCTGTGTCAGACTTTTGACCTCCTGAACTGTAAGATAATAAATTTGTATTGCTTTAAGCCACTACATTCGTGGTAATTTGTTACAGCAGCCACAGAAAACTAATCCAGGGCCTGGTAGACAGCTACAACGTGAAAGACAACAAACTCCTCCAAGGGTCCATGAACTGGTGGTGGAAAACGTTGATGGCCACCTCAGCATTTTCCTGATGACTGTCTGGAAACTCTCACTGCGCCCCCGGCCAATTACAATCTACATGTGCGCACTCCAGCCAACAGAGTTTTCCCTGGATGGGGCCTCTTCTCAACTAGGGATGTTCCATTTCTGGGCAGTGTTGCCAGGGCTTTTCCCCAGTGTGGTCCGCAAACCCTGTGGTGCTACAGTGAGCTGCTCTTCACATGCATCCAAAATTCCAAACACTTCTGGCCAGCTCAAGGTTTGGGGGATTCTTTTCTCCCCTTCCAAATAGCCAGCCACAACTTCTCTGAGATGTAGAACATGGAATTAACATGACAGAACCTTGATATGCTAAGTGTGGGTGGACAACCTGAGCCACCCTTGGATTAGAGAAGCTATATGTTGCAAAATTTGTGATTTTCTCCAATCTTCCACTATTCCTTTCACATGCACATCCAACGCAAACTTGTGAGCTGGGTTAAGAAACTAGAATTCCTGGGATTCTGGCTCAGCCTCTTACTAGCTCTGTGACATTAGGCGAGTTATTTAAATTCATTGTGCTTCATCTCTTATCTGTAAAATGAGGGAAATACATGAGTTAATATAGGTAAAGTGCTTAGATTACTGCCTGTCACATGTTCAGTGCTATTTAAGAGTTATTTGCTGTTATTATTACTGTTTGTGCTCTGGTTGTTATTGTTATTAAATGGGTCCCAAACATTAGGGGCAAGTCATTTGGCACATCGGGAAAACCAGCTTCTTCACGGTTTGCCATGTATTATACTTCCGGCAATTGAGATGAATTACCACCGCACAGAGTGTGGAAGCTCAGGTGTGTAACATCCTCTTTGAAAACTTTTCTTCTCACAAACATCTCCTTCAGGAAGCAGGCTCTTGTATGCCAGGGTCAGATGAGTAATTGTTAGGAAAGACAAAGCCCTGTGCTTAGAGTTATGCAAAGGTAGTGGAGAGGGGGCATCTCAGTTGCTGACTCACGCCTGCTGGCAACCCAGCCTGATTCAACCAGGAGCTCAGAGCTCACCACTCAGAGGCTCTCAGCTCACTGTGTGGGCAACCAGGAGCCCTGACATTTAGGCCTCTTGGTTCTTCAACACTTAGCTCATCAGTCCCCAAAAGTGGTGATGGAGAAGGGAGAAGATTTGCCAGTTTTCAGCCAGAAAGCACCCCCTGTCCGCAGGACACTGCTTGCATTGGCCAGAGACCACTCATAATTAACTGCCCCTTCTGGATGTGGCAACCAGCCTGTCCTGGTGACCATGTGACCTGGGTCTGTGCAGAGGTAGCAGGCTCTTAGTGGCTACTTAGGGACTGCTGTAGGATGCTTCAGCCTGTGACTCACCCAAGAGAGAAGTTCCTGGGCAGATAAGGGCTCAAGAGAGAAGAAAGTTACATCTGCACAAAGCTTCAATTATAAAGCACAATAATAACAATGAAAGGCAAAAATGCTCCATGCTCTTTGGTATCATGCAGACTGAAAACAGAACCAGGATTCCTGACTTTCTCTTACCTTGATCCCCATAAAAGATGTTTGAATTACAATATTTTAGCGTGCTAAACCCATCAGAACAGCTGCCTGAGCTAACCTGGGAACCTAGACAAGTTAGATTCTTGACCTCCAGCATACAGGAGAAGGAGAGAAAGAAGGAGAGGAGGGAAAGAACAACCTCCTTCTGCTTTCTGTTCTGGCCATTTGGAGCCCAGGAGCCAGCTGAGCTGATGTCAGACCCAGGCACCCCAACTCCCAGGAGTCCCAGGAGAGCACCAGGAGCCAGGGAGATGCCTGTGTCTCAGAGAAGCAGCACCTGGTAAGAGAAAAACACTACGCTGCACAGTCAGACACACCCAAACGTGTGTTCTTGTTCCTCCTCTTACTGGGTGTTGTTTAGACAAGTTACATAACCTCTCTGCAAACACGAGAAACTGCCTTGTACCTGTTGGTATTAGAAGGACTGTAGATACCAAGAGCACATTGGACGTTCAGTAGGCGAGCAGCAGATATTCTTATTATTAAATATAACAACCACTTGGGCCAAAGACCACCTAATTTATAGTCATCTAACTGGAAGAAAACTACAAGTCATCAGCTAATATATGTTCACGTAGAAAAACATCTAGAAGGAAACTCATGAAAGTTTTAATAAAGATTGTTTCTAGGCAATGGGATTATGAAGAGATATTTTTGTTTTCTTTATACTCTTTTGTATTTTCCAAATTTTGATGACAAATATCTGAACTTTTCAAAACATTACTGTTTAAAAAGTCATCAATCCCAGCTTCCTGGCTCCAGTCATACAATATTTGCACTAAACCATCCAAATCCAGAGTTGTTCAACCTATTGCTAAAGCCATGGGGATAGACTCATGTAGAGAATTCCTTCTTCTGCACCATGCACCCTGAATGCAGCTCAACCCCCAAAAGGTTTTTAGCCCATCATAACCTTGCTAAACTATTTAAGAGAAAAACTTTAGCTATTGAGAACTATGTCACCCATCACATTTCCTGTCTTTTGCCTTCAGCTGCCAAGAAGCCTTGAACAAATTTAATGCTCAATTACAGTAGCGATTAACTCAGGTTTTATAATTGTGTTCCCTTCCTCCGCTATGGTTCAAACTTCTCTTTTTCTTATTCATCTAACTTATTGTACACATGTCTGTTATTGTAAACTATCTCAAGAATACTTTGAAAGTTGGATATAGATCATAAAGTACAAACAAAATTAATGAATTTTTACCAGATCTGTTGTAAGAACCTATGATCAGCCTGCTAAAATTCATATTACTAAGCATCTTGATCAGTAAGTACCAGGAGGGGGGCATGAAGAGTACTAAGGAGAAAGTCTCTGAGTCCAGGTACCATATTTAGTGGGAAAAGAATTCTGACTACAAATATGGATTTGTTTGAAACTAAATATTTACCTTTTAAAATGATTGTTTGATAATCATACTAATATGTACTGTGAGCATCTACTGGGTGTAGATGAATGAGAAAACTGAGGCTCAAGCAAGTTAGAAAACTTTCCCCCAATCTCCCAGCTATTAAGTGGTGGGTCTGTGGTTAACACCCTGGTCTGTACAACTCTAAATAATTCAGCAAATGCTTCAGCAAATGAAGCTAATTTTCTTTTTCTAGGTGAATTAATGTTGAAATGGTAAACAAGGCTGAAGCTGTATTTGGCTGAACTTCAAATCCAGAAGCAGTACAAGAAGCTCCTGTGGAGTAAAAGGGACTAAATTGCTCCAAGCATGGTAGATGACTGGATTTAGGCTCATGGCTTAAAATTAAGCACCGAAGTAGAACTTTCTCATTAGGGAAAGGAGGTTGAAAAAAAGATGCATGTGACACTACCTAGGACTGCTTCCATGAAACTGTAAGCCTTTGGATGAAGGAGGAAGTAGTCACAGCTCAGCAGCCAGAAACCAGGATGCTTCCACTACTCAGGGAGAGATCGCTAATATCATGGCTAGGCAGATCTCAAGCCATCACTTGGTTCTGAACCAGAGACCTCTATAAAACCTCTAGGGTAGAAAAGATCAGGAGAAAGAGAGTAAAAGGCCAGCCCACTCAAATTGGCATCCAAGCAAAGATATTCAACACCAGGAAAAACAGTCAACAAAATTAACATCTGTTAGATGAATTTTGTCCAAAAGAAATTAATAGAACAATCTGACAAAGACTTTAAATTAAGTGTGTTAAAATATTCAAAGAGGAATAACATCTATTTTTAAAAGAAAATTGTGAAACAAAGCAGGCATAAATGAAACAAGAACTGGTAAATATAAAAAGAACCAAGTGGAAAGGTAAAATCTTTACATAGAATAAACTCTAGACAGGACATGGATGAAGAGGGGATTAGCAAATGGGAAGGTAGTATTTAAGAAATCACCCAAAATGCAGCCCAGAGTCAGAGTTAAGGCTGTGGAAGATAGATTGAGAAGCTCCAATTTATGTCTAGTAAGAGTTCTGGAAGAAACTTGAGGGGATGGTGAAGAATCAACATTTGAAAAGATATTAACTGAGAAAATGCACTTTGAATACTGAGCAGGATAAATAAAAATAAATCAACATCTATATATTTTGTAGTGAAACTACAGAATCTCAAGGATTAAAAAAAGACAATATTGAAAGTTACCAGAAGAGAGGTTACTTGTTAAGGAATAACAATTGCATTGATAATAGACACCTCAGTAGCAACAATAGATTGCAAAAGACAGTGGGATGATATCTTCAAAGATCTAAGAGAAAAAAAATTGTTAATCTAGAGTTTTATACCTAGCTAAACTGGCACTTTAAAGTGAGTTAAAAATAAAGGAATTTTTAGAAGTAAAATAAAATGAAGTTTGTCAGCCTTGGATCTTCACTAAAAGTACCATTAAAGGATGTATTATAACATGAAGAAAACTGAATCCTGAGTAGGGTATACAAATCAAGAATTTATAGTGGGCACAGAAGTAAATTGATTAAAATACACTTCAACAGATTATAAAGATAACTAAACCTGGAGTTTAAAATAAAGGTTAAAACAAAATATTAATCAAGATAATATGATGGGAGAGGGAGTGTTCATTAGATAGTTAAAATGTGCTAAGATTTTTGCCTGTTCAGAGGAGGATAAGATATGGAAAATCTTTATACTTTCAAACATTTGCAATTAAATGTAGATGGTAAAACTTTAGGGTGAAACTGAATAGAACTTCAATCTATAGCTTCCAAACCAACAAAGAGGAAAATATGGAATACAGAACACCTTACCAATATAAGAGAAGGCAAGAAAGGAGAAAAAAAATGAAGAAACAAAGAAGGAAGATAAATAGAATAAATAAAATGGAAGAAATAAATCAAATATAATACTAACCACAATAAGTGTAAGTGGATTAAATGTACCTACTAAAAATTAGAGATTGTCAGATAGGCATTTTTAAAGTATCCAGCTATGGGCTGATTTCAAAAGACACACCTAGGCCAAACCACACAGAAACTTAGAAATAAATAGATGGCAAATGATATACCAGGAAATACTAACCAAAAGAAAGGTCAGGTCAGGTATTAATAACAGACAAAAAGAATATAGGGCAATATACATTAAAGGAGATAAAGAGGAAGTCATAATGGTAAAAGGAACTCTACATCAAGAAGACATAATAATCATGAACCTGCATGCCTCTAAAAACATGAACTCAAAACCTTGAAATATATAAAATAAAAACTGAGAGAATTACAAATATACAATCATTGTAGGAGATTTAAATTCATTTTTACAAAGACATTTATTAAGAACTTAAAAGATATTACTACAAACTGACCCTTTACTCAAAATTCAACAATAAAGGATACATATTCTTTTTTAAGAAAACATTGAACATTTACATAAACTGACATAATAGGCCACAAAAGGGGTCTCAACAAATTTTTAAGAACTGCTAAGAATTAAATAAGAAAAAGTCAATAAAAAATAGTTTAAAATATGTTTGGAGGGGCTTCCCTGGTGGCGCAGTGGTTGAGAGTCCGCCTGCCGATGCAGGGGACACGGGTTCGTGCCCCGGTCCGGGAAGATCCCACATGCCGTGGAGCAGCTGGGCCTGTGAGCCATGGCCGCTGAGCCTGCGCTTCCGGAGCCTGTGCTCCGCAACGGGAGAGGCCACAACAGTAAGAGGCCTGTGTACCGCAAAAAAAAAAAAAAAAAAGTTTGGAAACCAGGCTCCTAAGTAGCTCATATGTTAAAATAGAAACAATGAAGTCATATATCAAAGCTTGAGGACAAAGCTAAAGCAGTACTTGAGAGAGAAATTTATAATCTTAAAAATCATTAACAAAAAAATAGGGTGAATATAAGGGAGTTAAATATTTAAATCTAGAAACAAGGAAACCAACAGATTAAGTCCAGAAAAAGCAGAGAACAAAATAATACAGTTCAGAAATTAATGGAAAAGAAACAGAGAAGCAAACAAAAAAAATGGAGTCAACAAGTCCAGAAGATGATTATTTGAAATTACTAGTTAAACAGATAAAACTCGATAAGACTGCTCAAGAAACTAAGACAAAAACATAATAAATAATATTAAGGATTAAAAAGACACCATGACTCATAACTACAGATATAGTTGTGATGAAAAAAATTAGAATAAAGTAGGATGAGCAACTTTATGAACAACTCTATAAACAACTTAATGCCAATGGATGAAATCAATAATTTTTAGAAAAATAAAATTTCAAAATTCAATCAATGATAATTAATTGGAAAATTCAAATCTGTCAGAAACCCATGAAGGAACTAAATCACTCTTCAAAATCTTCCACTCAAATGACATTGGTGGTTTTGCAGGAATGCTTTACCAATCAAGCAAGGAACAGCTAACTTCTATATAATACAAACTATCATAGAGTGTAGAAAAAGAGGGAAAATACCCAATTTATGAGGCTAGTATGAATTTGATATGAAGTCTAAGGCTATACAATTGTAGATTAGTCTGTTACAAATATAGATGAAAAATTCCTAAATAAAATATTACCAGAGATGATGATGGTGTGTGTGTGTGTATTTTAAAAATCTTCTGTTGAAATTTCTCTTACAAATTGAAGGATTACCCAACATCAGAAGCTGCTACTATAATACACCACTGTAATAAATTAAAATAGAACAGGTTTATGATCCTTTACAGATGCAGGAAAGTCATTAGATAGAATCCAAAGTTCCTTTGCTATAAACACTCAGTAAACTAAGAATAGGTGGGAACTTCCTTAATTTGATAAAGAATATATAACAAATACCTTTATAAACAAAACACTCAGTGGTAAAACCTAAACTGTATTCTCATTAAAATCAGATAAAAAAGGATCATGATACCTACTATCACCCCTATTATTCAATACCATTCTGGAAATTGTACCAGTGCAATGGGAAGAGAAAGAGAATAAGATATAAGAATTGGGCTTTCCCGGTGGCGCAGTGGTTGAGAGTCCGCCTGCCAATGCAGGGGACGCGGGTTCATGCCCCAGTCCGGGAGGATCCCACATGCCATGGAGCGGCTGGGCCCATGGCCTTGGCCGCTGAGTCTGCGTGTCTGGAGCCTGTGCCCCGCAACGGGAGAGGCCACAACAGTGAGAGGCCCGTGTACCACACAAAAAAAAAAAGATATAAGAATTGGAAAGGGAAGAGACAAAGCTATTTTCCTTAAAGATAATAAGATTGTTTACACAGAAAATCCATAGTATAGGAAAGTTATTTTAAATAATTAGAGAGTTCACCAGGTTTGCTGAATACAACATCAATATAGAAATTGCCAGAGGCCAGTGGGGAGAGAGGGATGAATCGGCAGAGCACAGAGGATTTTTAGGGCAGTGAAACTGTTCCATATGGTACTATAATGATGGATTCATGTCATTTGTCTAAACTCAAACCATTATGTATTTATACAACACCAAAGGGAACCGTAGCGCAAACAGTGGGCTTTGAGGGATGAATGATGTATCGATGTGGGTTCATCAATTGTAACAAATGTACCACTCTGGCGGGAGATGTTGATGATGCCAGAGACTATGCATGTATGGAGGCAGGGGAATATCTGTGTACCTTCTGATCAATTTTGCCGTGAATCTGAAACTTCTCCAAAAATAAAGTCTAAAAAGTCAGCAGCATTTCATATACACTAGGTAAAACTAATTAGAATGGAGACAGAGAATAGGATGGTAGCTGGAGTAGAATGTTGTATATCGGAAGGGAAGATTTTTAAAGACAAGAGATATCTGGGCACTTTGTTGCTGATGCTGATAGAATGACTCAGTAGAGTGGAAGAAACTGATAATGCAGATAAGGGAGGGGGATGACCTCAGGAACAAAGTCCTTGAGACATCAAGAGAAGATGGCCTCCAAAACCCAAGTAGAGGGTTTTGGCTTTAATAGGAAGAGGGACACTTCTGTTGTAATGAGAGGGAAGACAAATACTACACCATACTTTTGCAGATGTCACTATGGGGAGATGAGAGAGTTTCTGTCTGATTACTTCTATTTCTTAATGAGACAAGAGTTGAGACCTTCAGCTGAAAGTAGGTGATCACTGGAGATTTGAGAGGGAGAAGAGATATGAAGAGTGATCTTGGAAAAATTAGAATGAACTTACTAGGGAAGCAATGTAGGATTTCTGGGCAATATTGAGTACTCATCTGAGAACTGCAGTAGTCATGGATTTAAAGTGTGATCAGTCAACTCAGTATATTATTCTCTCCAGTAGTTGGGTTTGTTCAGCTTGGGGTTGTGCTAGACAAGTTTGGCTTGAGGAGAGAGGGGCAAAGGAGTAGAGGATATTTGTAGTATATGTAGGCAATGTTTACAATAATGGGCCATAAAATTGATGATGGGTAAAGAGACAAACAAGGACATGAGAGAAGGTGATAAATAGAACAAAACAGAGCAAAACAAAACAAAACAAATAATAAATGAGCAGGTGAGCTTAATTGACTGGAGGAGAAATGCTAGAAAAAGTTAACAGGAAAGATTAAACTGGTGGTTAGATCACATGACAAATGAAATCTACACTTGAAAGGTTGTGATGACAAGTCTAGGCTATGGCCATTTTAAAGTAACTGAGGAAGGTGGAAGAACAGATCATTGGACGTGAGGGGGCCAAGGAACTCAGGATGTTAAAGTCATGAAGAATGGTGACAGACATAGGGGTGAAAGGGAGGAGAATGTATTGGGTGTTCCAGTGTCCAATAAATGAGTGACGGGGAGGTTGTTGATGACAGCTACAAAATGCGAGAAGAGTTACAGAGTCTGAGGAATAGCTGTGGTTTGTATAGGATGAGGAGGAGAAAGGGTACAAAAGCAGTGGGAATCAAGGAAATCAGCTTCTTTATCTTCAGGCTCTGGGATATGTGGACAGTGAGAGAAAAAGCATAACTCACTTTTGAGTGCAATGGGAAGAATCACATCCTCAGGGCCAAACGGGTTTCAGTTAAGGCACCAAATGAACGGAATGTTTAAAGCAGAGGATAAGGATTTAAAGGAGTTCTGGAAAATTTGGTGGAATAGGTGGATATTACGTCAGATAATAATAATTGGGTCAGATATTAATAATAGCACCAACATCATTAATTCTCTCTGCCCTCACTCCCACTCCCACTAGCATGTAAACTTCATGAGGGTAGGGATCTTTGTCTATTTTGTTTACTGATATATCCCAAGGACCAGAACAGCACCTGGAACGTCATAGATGCTCAATAAATATTTGTTGAATGAATAATGGTACCTAATATTTGCTGAGTGCTAATGTCAGAGTATGCTAAGCATTTACACGTCTTGTTATTATTACCCTGTTTTACAGATCAGGGCGTTGAGGCACAGAGAGGTTAAATAACCTGCCTAACTAAGGTCATAGGGCTAGCAAGTGGTAAAGCTGAAGTTCAAACACATTCTAGCTGTAGTTTGGCCCTAGAGCCCCTGTCTTCTTAACCTTTAAACTACTCCACCTCCTGTGGTTGGTGGACATACAGAAAAATATCAAGATAAGGGCCCCTGATGTCATACACTCTTGTCCATCTCTCACAGTGACCCAAGCACTTTCTGCTATCAGTTCCTCATCCTTTTCATTTCCTTCCTCCATACCTTCACCTACCCACCCCCACACCCCCACTTATCTCCCATCTTCATTATTCTTCCTCCCACCTGGCAAACCTTCGGCCTTTTCCACTAACTTTGTTCAAGGGCAGTCAGGTGCATTGGAACCTGGTTTCTAAGCGTGTGATATTGACACATCAATCTCTCAGCAGGCCTTAGGCTCACCAGGCTGACTCACTGTCATACTGCTTCCAACTACATACTCATTCTGGGGGTGCCCTTTGAAGTGCTGAGAGTCTGGTGGCCATTTTTTGAACAACTCATACTATGAAGTGAAAAACTAAATGAACATTCCAGCATTTCAGGAAAACCAAGAAAGAAACTGAATATGTGTAACTGGGTAAAGGAAACCTGGGATAGTGCCACTGTTTTTGTGTGAAGCCTCTATACTGTTTTTGTGTGAATGTCAAGGTATATGGAAAGTCTCAATAAACACTGGATACATTGGACTGAAAGTCAGTACCCATGGTGCATTGGGTATGATAATAAATGGACACGATGACTTGTGTCCATTAAGGTTGTTTGGCTGCATGCAACAGAAACACCTCTGGCTAACATAAGCCAAAGGGAGTTTAAGAGAAGGATGAAGGGGGCCCACGGGCTTGAGGGAAGACTGGAGACCCAGTCCCAAAAATGGAAAAGAAGCAATCAAGCTCTGGAATCTAGGAAGTAAGAACCACAAGCAGGGTCACAAAAGTCTGGGTAGGGTACTCCACTCAGACGGGACGACATTCCTAACATTCCCATTCTCTTTGTCCCTCTGCTCAAAACTCCTATGCCAGTGAGGAAGAAACTGATTGGCCTAACTTGGACCACAAATCTCATGATAATCAGCTCTATCCACAGACTGTATCCTATGGGGAAGAGATTATCCCCCCCAAAAGAAAACGGTGTTGTTAGGCAGGGGAAACGGGTGCTAGGCGTTCTAACACAACCAACTCCCACAATTCCCAACTCCTCCATGGGTATTTAAGAAGATACAAAACCTTATCTCCTCTCTAGCTATGCTTTCAGAGTCAGTCCTGGCTTGGTCTAAATAGAAAGATATCTTTGAGTATCATGCCAAGTATGCTTTGACATGATTATCAATATCAAACAATATTTCTTTGGAAGGAACTCTTAAATTTACTGTCACGTCAATGCTTCCTCGTATACCAATTTACCCTTTGTACAATTTTGTCTCCCCCTGTGGTCTGAAGTTATTTTTCCTTAAGTCTTTAAAAATAAAATTCCTGACTTGTTATTGATTTCGATGTTTATGGAAATTTTTAATATTTCCTTCCTCTTTTAAATAGTCTTTTCCCTTTGCCACTTTTCCCACTGGTTTTCTTTCATTAAAAATCAGGACCCAACATTTCTAGAATAACTATCACAGGAAAAGCACCTGTGCCCCTAAAAAGAGATCCTGCTTTAATGTTGATTAAAAGTGGTTGCTATGTTTTGGGTAAAGAGCCATGAATCACTGAAATCCACAGAATTTTTGGTTTAGTTTTATTTATTTCTGCAATAGCCTTTAAGATCAGTGTGATAAGAGACTCATCCCAAAAAATGGTTGGAAAAGAGGGAGGACCCTCAATGAAAAGCACTGTCATTTCAATTCTTATTGACTTAGCACATATCTTGGGGTAATATAGATTTTGTAATGACATGTTGAGTGAGATCTTCATATATCTGTTCCCTTTGATAAAAGTTGTGTCTGTGGCAGTTATTATTTTCTTATCCTTTTTATTTCTCTATTTAGTTACTATTTTTAAAGTATTTTCACTGCATAATCTCATTTTATTTCTCAAATGAGTTGGTTAGAAAAGGTATTTTGTCCCCATTTGATTCACATAGAAACCGATTCATCAAAAGATTGTGACCTACCCACAGTCACATAGCTAGTTAGTTATAAAACCAGGCCAAGAATCAAGATATCTTCACTTCTGGGCATTTGATTATTGAAGTCAGGGATCTCAAATTGATGCCAGTACTGCATTTAGATCTGATAAGGGAGGCTCCTGCCTTGAACCCCACGTTTTAAAGGACCTCATTCTGGCCCTTGTCTAACCCCATGGACCGAAGAGATGTGACCACACTGAGCCCATGCTCCTCCTTCTAGACTACACTCTGGGTCTCCAAGCCTATTTGGGTCTGTCCTCCCAAGGGCAGACTGCACCCTTGATGTGGGTACCACTAAGCTAGAGGGACAGTCAAGGAGTGGCCATTTGAGATATAGGGGTAGAGCCAGAACTTGGACTTGTGGGCTGGAGTGTCCATGCGGGTGTATGAGGCCCCTGGCAATGCAGGACGGAGCCAGGGGTAGGAAGGTAAGGGCTGGGGACTGGGAACCAGCTCTCACCCTGCTGCCCCATTTCTGTAAGGAGCGCCAAGGTATCCCGAAACTCTGAATTCACACCTGGCGTCCAGGTCATTAGGAAGGCACGTTTTTTCATTGTAAGCAGACAGAACGTATTTTAACAGTTAGTGAGCTTGATTTATACCTTTTCAATATTTAGACATGTGACACGTGGACCTCCATTTGTACTTTTGGCCCGGGCCCTGCGAATGTGAGGGGTGGGCTTGCAGTATGCTAACGTATTTTGTTTGGCTAGCATGCTGGGGTTTTTTTTCTTAACATATTGAATTAGTTTCCAACATTAGCAATTGGGAGATTTCATATAAGAATAGAGATTTCTGGTTTTTCTTTTTAACAAAACACAGATAATCATGTCATTCAGGGCCTGCCTACCCATATGGCAGAAAGGGGCTGAGTCTGCCTGTCAACTGCCTGTTCTGGATGGGGTGGGTGTTTTCTCATTGGCCATAGTTCCCACCAGTCTCCCTTCACTCATTTTGGTGACCTCTCTGGCCCCTGGGGGCATTTGAATTGGTCACCCCTGATTCAAATCCTTTGTTAGATATGTCCTTTCTAGATAAAGCCGCCATACTAACACATTTTATACATTTGGGGCCTCTTCTCTCCAACTTCCCTCAAGGAAAATTGTTTTTTGTTTTTCGTTAGCTAACTGTAATTCCCTAAATTTCAATATGGATAAATCCTATAATTTTAGCATCCTATTCCCTAACTTCTGAAACTTGGGGAATCATGAAAACAACAGCTAAGAATTTCAAGAGAGCAGTCTCTCGACAGGGATCCCGCACTTTCACCCGGCTCTTCGAACTGGAGACCAAACAAAATGGTTTTTCTCACTTTGACCCCAGTGAGGGAGATTTTTGATAACTGAAAAAGAGCTTTTGTTCAGGTGTGTGTCAGGATAAATCAGCTCACCCCACTGCATGGCCCCTTACTTATGCCAGACTCATCTTCCCTTTCTGCCCCAGGGGAGCCCCCTGCCCTTCCTCCCCCTGTGCATGGGGACCACAGCCCTCAGTGCCTCTGGGTCTCCAGCGCTCTACCCCTTCCTCCAGCCCTCCTCTCAGTCTGGAAAACAGCTTTGCAAGTTAACCTCCAGGGGCATTCACTGGCTCTCCAGCGGGATCCTCAGCCCCACAGGCTGCCAGCATAGGCTCTTTACACTCCATAATGGGAGAGAAAAATCTGCTTGTTCGGTTGCAACCATCAAGCAAAGGACGTGCTGAGCTCAGATAGAAATAGCAGCAGGGTCAGGGCAGGGCAAGGCCCCAGCATTTCATTAGCTCAGCCTGCTAAGGGTGATTAAATGCACACAGTGGCCCATGAATGGGGCCATGGAGGGCAGCCACACAGCACAGCACAGAAAAATCATTCTTTGGCCGCTGTCAGCTGGCTGAATGGGACTTAATTATCGGGATAATGAGAACTGATTTTCATTGTTTTAATTTGGGGGAAGGGGTGAGAAAGGAGGAACTTTCTTCCCTCATCTGGGAGAAAGCATGCTAACTATGTCCTCCAACCAGGCCCCACATCATCTAGGCTACTGTTAGCTAAGCCTCCCGCATTTGCTGTTTTTTATGGATGCGATAAGAAAGGATGTCAGGCTTGTCTTCTTTGTTGGTATTTCCTTTAGGCCCTGTAAGCTTGGGCAGGACGTGTCCTCGTAAGAGCATGTGTGTGGTGGCATCTGACCCCAGCAGCTGTACCGAAGTAACATGGAGAGAATCCACTGGACAGATCTGTCTGTTCTCTGCCCCTTCCGAGTGCTCCCAGGTCATGAGTGAATCCCATCTTGTTCCTTTTTTGTTGTTTTGTTTTTAATACAAGATCTAGAGAATTCGAACTATCTGCTGAGGTCAAACATAGGAGAAGAATTCTGAGTTCCTTGTGTTCATTTTGAGGCTCTAGTTTCAAGCAGTCCACTGCATACCAGTGTGGGTCATCAGAACTCGTTAAAAGTCAGAAATCCTTGACAACTGAGATAAGCTCTGACCCCACGAACCATGAAGGTCATTAATCCATCTCCCTCTTATTCAGTTTAATTCACCTGCCACTCTCCCAAGATCTCGCTCTTCACAGAGAAATGAGAGGGTTATTTATTCTCCGGCTTCATCACTCTTTTCTCTAAATGACACGCACTATGAGCTGGATGGTCAGACAATAAGTATTTGTAAACTTGGGTTTAGCGTGGTTCTAGGTGCTGTTGAAACACATGATACATTCCCCCAACGAAAGTCAGCTGGGGAGACACAAAATGATTCCAGAAGCACACAAGGAGGCCCTCACTGGATGTGAAGCTCTGGCTAACCAGGAGGACGAGGAGGGAGTGGGTTTAGGAGCAGTGAGGGAAGCTTTATGAAGCTGATGGAGGCCTGTGAGGGCTCCAAGTTAAGTAGTATTTCAACCAAGAGCACAGGGTGGAATTGGATGGGGTGTTTGAGAGAAGGAAACAGACATTGTCGGAATGAAGAATCCACATGAGGCATAAGGTTTAAGATTTTGAAGAGTAGGGCCAGATGATGTAGTTGTGAAAAACAGAGCATGCTTTTTGTCCTTCCTAACTCCATCTTTGGCCATAAAAAGTGGTTGTTGTTGCTTTTGTTTTGTTTTTATTTTCATTTTCCCCTCCAAGTGCTTTGAAGAGAAAGGCAGAAAGGAAGAGGGTGTGCTGTCCTTCATGGAGCACAGAGAAGGAAACTCTCTTTGATGTTTTAGGGGTTTTTGGGTTTAGACCTCAAGACCAGTGCTGGTTCCTGCTCAGGGACTGCCTGACCTGTATTTCCCCTGGAATTCCTTATCCTGCCGAATTTAATTTAGCCGCTTCTTTTCTTAAAGACTTGACAGGACATAGGTTAAGTTCTTCAAATCTGGCAACTTGGTCCTTTGTGGCAAGGAACAGGTGGTTAAGGGGAACTGGCTGTAATAGGTAAATGGCCCACCTGGCCCTTCTCCAAGGAGAAACGCCCTAGTCCTTCCCAGAAGCCACACCCTACCTACTACATCCAGAGTCTTGATAGGATGTGCCTGCTTCTCAGAATCAATTAATCATGCCTGTTAGCAGTGGGAATAGCCTCTCTGACTGAAACAGTGGCTATGTCCCTCATGATTGAAGAATCTTTGCCTTGGAAACCCATATAGGTCAGAGAGGAAAGTTGAGTCTGGATGACATGCAGAATTCTTAGGGTATGTTTTCTCATCCCTGAAACCTGCTCTGTGCTTCCATGCCATCCAAATAACTTTGTTCACTGCGAAGCTATATTGTCAGTGTAATCCTTTGTGGCCTTGCTTGGGCTTAACACTGTTCATTTCTGAAAGAACAGAGAGCTGGCAGAGTGGATTTTGTAATAACAGCTCTTAATATTTACACCTTTTGTTTCAAGATCTCCAAGCACTTAAAAATGACCAGAAGTGGCCACTCTGCAATGCCTTTCCCTCCCCAGTCTTGTCTTCCACATGGCAGCCTATGCCATCTTTCTCCAAAACAAACCTAATCCCGTCTCCTCCTCTTTTGGGACCTCGATTGTTTCTCTATTCTCTATAAAAAGTCTCCAAACTTTTTTGATTGAACCCTCTAAGAGTACACAATTTTTGAGTATGTACTCCCAAGACATGTAGTTTTATTGTTACCTTATATACATGTATTATTTTACTAATACATCGTGTACATTATGAAACGTACACAAAGTTAAATTTTTTTAAAGGCTGAAATAAAGATGAAGTGAGCAATAGCTTAAAATATCCTGCTAATTGTGATGGTTTCTTCGTACTATCATTAGCTAATATCACAAAACACAGTAAATACGTCAGGCAAAGTTCATCATAAATGATGGTGGATGTAAATCCATGTGTCTGATAGTTCTCTTGGAATTTTCTAATTGTTCTGTCTTGACTTCTTGTTGCATCTGAAAGTTTGGTCATTGTTTTTAGCTAGAATATGGCTGAAGAGAACTTGTTCTAAGAAAAGTATCTGTCTACTATTCTTGTTTTTTTATTTATACTTATACTACTAATATTATCTTTGATCTGTTGTTTCTATGCAAGAATATTTTTAGTCCCCTTGTCCATTTTGTTAGGTTAAACTAGATAATATCCATAATCCAATGACCCAAGAACATGTAAACTGCAGTGGTTCATATTTTGTTAAAAGCCAGCAGAAGAGGAAGGACTGAGGTCACCACCATTGACCCATCTGCACTGTGCAATTCCTAACCTTGCCAAAGAATGCTTCATCTCCTGAACCACTCATGACATGTGGCCATATGCCACGGATGGAGTGACCACCCCAGTCAGTGTGTATATTAAATATTATAAAGCCAATTACTTACTTCTTAGATGAAAATAAAGTTTAAATCCTAATAATTTCTTCCCGAATCCTAACGAATCATCTTGTGTAAACTCTGGGGTGTGCACTCCATTTGGAGACCAAAAGTCTACAGGATTAATTTTAAACATATCAGCACTGACTTAAAGGGTCCTTCTCTGTCCAACTTCAGCCCATCTCTCAAACTCATCTCTCATTTTTCCCTGTCATGTACCACTGAGACTTCCCATTGCTTCTTAAACATGAAATATCCTTTAATAACTCCGCTCCTTTGTACTTGCTGTTCCAACCAACCAGAATGCCCTTCTCCTGTTCTCTACTTGGCTAATTCCTATTCAACTTTGAGGACCCAAGTTAAATCTTTGAAAGACCTGATTCCCTTAGACCAGAGGTCAGCAAACTTTTTCTGTAAAAGGCCATAAAAGTTTTGCAGGCCCTACTGTTTCTGTCACAACTACTCAATTCTGCCATTGTAGTGCAAGAGTAGCCATAGAAAATACAGACAAACCAATGAGCATGGCTGTGTTCCAGCAAAACTTTCTTTACAAAAATAGGTGGTGAACTGAATTTGGCCCTAGGGCCATAGTTTGCTAACCCCTTCCCTAGAGAGATTCTACTGTTCCCCTTCTAGCTTTTTCTCCATAATTGTCTGTTTAAAAGCTCATCTTCCCCAACATACAGAATTCCTTGAAGTAAAAATCTTTTATTCCTCTTCTCTGGAGGCTAGAAGTCTGGGGTCTAGAAGCCATTCAGTAAAGGCATATCATTCATCTTTAATTTTTATTGAAAAGTAGTTGATTTACAATGTTGTGTTAGTTTCAAATGTATAGCAAAGTGATTCCGTTATAGATAGATATATAGATAGATAGATATCCTTTTTTAAAATTCTCTTCCATTATAGGTTATTACAAGATATTGAGTATAGTTCCCTGTGCTATACAGTAGGCTTTGTTGGTTATCTATTTTATTTTATTTTTTTATTGGAGTATAATTGCTTTACAATGTTGTATTAGTTCCTGCTGTACAATGAAGTGAGTCAGCTACATGTATACATATATCGCCTCCCTCTTGGACATCCTTCCCCTGCCCCCACCATCCCACCCACCTAGGTTGTCACAGAGCACCGAGCCAAGCTCCCTGTGCTATACAACATGTTCCCACTACTATCTATTTTACACACAATAGTGTATTTATGTCAAACCCAATCTCCCAATTTGTCCCACCCTCCCCTTCCCCGCTGTGTCCACATGTCCGTTTTCTATGTCTGCGTCTCTATTGCCCTGCAAATAGGTTCATCTGTACCATTTTTCTAGATTCCACATATATGAGTTAATATATGATATTTGTTTTTCTCTTTCTGACTTACTTCACTCTGTGTGACAGACTATGCGTCCATCCACATCTCTACAAGTGACCCAATTTCGTTCCTTTTTATGGCTGAGTAATTTTCCACTGTATATATGTGCCACATCTTCTTTATCCATTCATCTGTCATTGGACATTTAGGTTGTTTCCACGTCCTGGCTGTTGTAAATAGTGCTGCAATGAATATTGGGGTACGTGTGTCCCTTTGAATTATGGTTTTCTCAGGGTATATGCCCAGTAGTGGGATTGCTGGGTCATATGGTAATTCTATTTTTAGTTTTTTAAGGAACCTCCATACTATTCTCCTTAGTGGCGTATCTATTTACATTCCCACCAACAGTGCAAAAGAGTTCCCTTTTCTCCACACCCTCTCCAGCATTTATTGTTTGTAGATTTTTTGATGATGGCCATTCTGACCAGTGTGAGGTGATACCTCATTGTAGTTTTGATTTGCATTTCTCTAATGATTAGTGATGTTGAGCATCTTTTCATGTGCCTCTTGGCCGTCTGTATGTCTTCTTTGGTGAAATGTCTATTTAGGTCTTCCGCCTATTTTTTAATTGGGTTGTTTGTTCTCTTGGTATTGAGCTCCATGTGCTGTTTGTATATTTTGGAGATTAATCCTTTGTCTGTTGCTTCATTTGCAAATATTTTCTCCCTTTCAGAGGGTTGCCTTTTCCTCTTGTTTATGGTTTCTTTTGCTGTGCAAAAGCTTTTAAGTTTAATTAGGTCCCATTTGTTTATTTTTGTTTTTATTTCCATTACTCTAGGAGGTGGGTCAAAAAAGATCTTGCTGTGGTTTATGTCAAAGAGTGTTCTTCCTATGTTTTCCTCTAAGAGTTTTATAGCATCCAGTCTTACATTTAAGTCTTTAATCCCTTTTGAGTTTATTTTTGTGTATGGTGTTAGGTAGTGTTCTAATTTCATTCTTTTACATGTAGCTGTCCAGTTTTCCCAGCACCACTTATTGAAGAGGCTGTCTTTTCTCCATTGTATGTTCTTGCCTTCTTTGTCAGAAATTAGGTGACCATATGTGCGTGGGTTTATCTCTGGGCTTTCTATCCTGTACCATTGATCTGTGTTTCTGATTTTGTGCCAGTACCATATTGTCTTGATTACTGTAGCTTTGCAGTATAGTCTGAAGTCAGGGAGTCCGATTCCTCCAGCTCCATTTTTCTTTCTCAAGATTGCTTTGGCTATTCGGGGTCTATTGTGTTTCCATACAAACTGTAAAATTTTTTGTTCTAATTCTGTGAAGAATGCCATTGGTAGTTTGCTAGGGATTGCACTGAACCTGTAGATTGCTTTGAGTACTATAGTCATTTTCACAATATTGATTCTTCCAATCCAGGAACATGGTATATTTCTCCATCTGTTTATGTCATCTTTGATTTCTTTCACCAGTATTTTATAGTTCTCTGAGTACAAGTCTTTTGCCTCCTTAGGTAGGTTTATTCCTAGGTATTTTATTCTTTTTGTTGCAATGGTAAATGGGATTGTTTCCTTAATTTCTCTTTCTGATCTTTCATTGTTGGTGTATAGGAATGCAAGAGATTTCTGTGCATTAATTTTTTTTTTTTTTTTTTTACTATTTATTTGGTTGTGCCGGGTCTTAGTTGCGTCAGGCGGGCTCTGTAGTTGCAGCTTACCAGCTCCTTAGTTGCAGCATGCATGTGGGATCTAGTTCCCTGAACAGGGATTGAACCCGGGCCCCCTGCATTGGGAGTGCGGAGTCTTATCCACTGTGCCACCAGGGAAGTCCCTCTGTGCATTAATTTTGTATTCCGCAACATTACCAAATTCACTGATTAGTTCTAGTAGTTTTCTGGTGGCATCTTTAGGATTTTCTATGTATAGTATCATGTCATCTGCAAACAGTGACAGTTTTACTTCTTCTTTTCCAATTTGTATTCCTTTTATTTCTTTTTCTTCTCTGATTGCCATGGCTAGGACTTCCAAAACTAGGTTGAATAAGAGTGGCGAGAGTGGACATCCTTGTCTTCTTCCTGATCTTAATGGAAATGCTTTCAGTTTTTCACCATTGAGAATGACGTTTGCTGTGGGTTTGTCATATATGGCCTTTATAATGTTGAGGTAGTTTCCCTCTATGCCCATTTTCTGGAGAGTTTTTATCATAAAATGGTGTTGAATTTTGTCAAAAGCTTTTTCTGCATCTATTGAGATGATCATATGGTTTTATTCCTTAATTTGTTAATATGGTGTATCACATGGATTGATTTGCATATATTGAAGAATCCTTGCATTCCTGGGACAAATCCCACTTGATCATGTTGTATGATACTTTTAATGTGTTGTTGGATTCTGTTTGCTAGTATTTTGTTGAAGATTTTTGCATTGGTATTCGTCAGTGTTATTGGTCTGTAATTTTCTTTTTTGTGTGATATCTTTATCTGGTTTTGGTATCAGGGTGGTGGTGGCCTCATAGAATGAATTTGGGAGTGTTCCTCCCTCTGCAACTTTTTGGAAGAGTTTGAGAAGGATAGGTATTAGCTCTTCTCTAAATGTTTGATAGAATTTGCCTGTGAAGCCATCAGTTATCTATTTTATATATAGTAGTATGTATATTTTAATCCCAAACTCCTAATTTATCTCCCCCTTTTTCCCCTTGGGTAACCATAAGTTTGTTTTCTATGTCTGTGAATCTATTTCTGTTTTGTAAATAAGTTCATTTGTATCATTTTTTTTTAGATTCCACATATAAGCAATCTCATATAACAATTTGTCTTTCTCTGTCTGGCTTACTTCACTTAGCATGATAATCTCTATGTCCATCCATGTTGCTGCAAATGGCATTATTTCATTCTTTTCTATGGCTGAGTAATATTCCATTATATATATATATATACACACCACATCTTCTTTGTCCATTCATCTGTCGATGGACATTTAGGCTGCTTCCATGTCTTGGCTATCGTAAAAAGTGCTGCTATGAACATTGGGGTGCATATATCATTTTGAATTATGATTTTCTCCAGATATATACCCAGGAGTGGGACTGAAGGATCATATGGTAGCTCTATTTGTAGTTTTTTAAGGAACATCCATAATGTTCTCCTTAGTGGCTATACCAATAGTAAAAGCGTAGTATTGATTATCAAGCACTACCATGATGTTCTTGATAGAAAAATGGAGAAAAATTCTTCCATTGGGTACAAGATTGAATGACTTGCTTCTAAGACTTACCCACATAAAAGATATATAAAAATCCTAATTGATGAGATTACAGGATGTGGCTTCAGTAGGAACTAGGCTTTCTAACAGGTCAGTGTCCTGCTCATCTGAGCACCCACATTCATATCCTTATCACATTGTTTTCACTCACAACTTCAGTAGAACCTGGAGAAGCACTTCATTTCCAATCACACAGGCACTGCTAAGGCCAAAACCTCCCTATATTTATATGTTGCTTTGTGGTTTGCAAAACATGTAGCACAATTCCCATTTTGTAGATGAGGCAACTGAGGCATGTTAAGGGAGTTGCCCAGTGAATGATATAGCTTGGACTTTGACCCTGGTCTTCTGATTCCCAACCTAGGCTCTTTCATTATACTAGACAGCCTTTCAGGTAATTAGAACAAAATGACATAGTGCAAAACTAATTCAAAGAATAAGTTAATCCCATTTGAAATTCCAAAGAGACTTGGGACAATGTACGTGAGAACTTCAATGGTATTTTGTAGAGTTGGCCCAGTGGAAGTATAGACACCCTGCCAACGTTGCACAAGATACATAAATCTCAAAATCAATTTAACTAAACTTCATTTATATTGGAAACACAAAAATTTAAACTAGAACTTGGCTTGAATGAAGAGATTCACCAAGCCTGCATCCCTGCTACTCTTGTAAAATGTTTCGTGAACCCCAGTGTTGAAGACCTCACTATCTTGTTTGACTATGAAGGCCGTCTACACATACTTGCTGCCAGTGGAAGGTTAATACTGACTCAGAAGCAAGAGGTCCACTGACTGAATCACCACGACTTACTCCAGTCCTTTGCTCTGTGTTCCTTGGAAACCTCTTGCCTCAGTTTGGGTTTGACCCAACCCACTTAGAAGGAGAGAGAGCAATTTTACAGCCCCGCATGGAGTGACTCCAAGCCAATCGTATCTATTTCCAAATGATCTGACGCAGCAAGTGGATCACATTTCCTTTGGAGGCTTGGCTGGGGACGGTTGAGTTGGCCACATTGAACTAGAGTGAATAAAATACGTCTGTCAAGAAAAAATCTGAAATGGTCCCTAAGGACGTAAGACTAACGAAATACTCAGGTCAGGGGTGGGGTGCTTTCTGGGGAGATTGAAAAAGAAAGGAGGATGAGGTGACCATGTGTGAAATTCAAATGAATCAACAGTGATTTGAGAAAGCCAGGCAGATTGGCACATGCCCAATACCTTTCTGAGAGCAGGCACCAAGCCTAAAAAAAGTCAGAAAATCTACCTCTTATTTTTATTCTTACTTTTAATCAGATTTTTTCATTGTAATTTTTATGCTTGCTTCCCCGTCCACTTTCCCCCCCGTCCTGCCAAAGGAGCCAGGGACTCTGAGGTATTTGCTGAAGACCAACAGACCCCTGTGTTCAATTATTCTGGTCTTAGGGAATAACGATTAGGGAGTTCCAAGAATGGGATGTGGGAACAGCAGAGAAGATAGGTTTCATTTAAGGTCCTTGGAAAGAAACAAGTACCCTAGTTGCTAGGATGGAAATGGAGCTGATTCTTCACACATCCTGTGAAGGGATGAACTGAGCCCTAGAACCAACTCACGACCCAGGGGAGTTTCTGTTCACATGAATACAGGCAACTCTTTGAGCACCAGTCTCCATGGGCATATATCTGCTTCATTGCTCTCCGCTTTGGTTGTGCAAAAATATTTTCAAAGGCAAAGACATAGTGACAAAGGGAGGCTCTTTGAAGCTGTTCCTTGAGCAGGAGGAGGTGTGTGCCTCTGGCCGTCCACTTGGCAATGAATGTCTTCACACTGCTTCTTTCCATCCAAATATTTTGGCCACTAGAGTTGTTTCAGCAGGTAACGGTCTACAAAGGACAACAATCACTTCCCTTTGCTTCATGCTCTTCACAGTCAATTCAACTGGCATGTTGCAGGCACCCACTGTGTGCCAGGCATTTTTTCAGAATGGAACAAGACCTCCCTCAATGCCTGAGCAGTCTAGCAGGAGAGACAGTCAGCTATTACAAGTACCTGGGGCAGCGACAGTGGAAACACCATGGAGACTCAGGGGAAGGAGCCACTGCAAAGAAGCTTCACCAAAGAGTAGACGTGAGACGGGGAGAGGGCCTGACTGTAAAGGGAACCCTATCCATCATTCATTCATTCACACGTTGATTCTCCAAGCATTTATTACCCACTTGCTATCTGCCAGGAACAGGGAGTTTGGGATTCAAAGATGAATGGGATGTGCAGTATAGGATGGAATGGTTTGGGGAGGGAGGAGGTGGTGTGAGAGGAGCTGAAAAAAGATTGGGCCACATTGGCAAGGGCCTCGGATGCCAAGCTGAGGAGTTGAACTTTGTTCTGTAGGTATTGAGGAGCCTTTGAAGGCCTTCATGTGGGTGGTGGCACACACACCCACCCCCACCCCCTCTTTTTCCTACCTCAGCCCCTGATTTACCCCTCTCGGAGCACTTACTACAACTTAAAAGCATTTTATTCCTTCATGTGTTTTGTGCTTTTTCCCAGCTGGCTCCCCAACTGGGATGTGAGTCCCATGAGGACAGGGACCCTACTGGTCATATTTACAGTTGTGTGCCCAGTTCCAGGCACAAAGTGGGCCCTCAGCAAATATTGACTGAATCTGATCTATGTTTAGAGAATTGTCTCCTGTTTGTAAAGTGGAGGGAGATCCAAGGCTGGGAGATCCCATAGGAGGGATTGTAGTAGCAGAGAGATGCTAAGAGCCTAACGGTGGCACAAATGGAAGGGAGAGAGATTTAAAGGACTCATCAGGGGCTTCCCTGGTGGCGCAGTGGTTGAGAGTCCGCCTGCCGATGCAGGGGACACGGGTTCATGCCCCGGTCCGGGAAGATCCCACCTGCCGCGGAGCGGCTGGGCCCGTGAGCCATGGCCGCTGAGCCTGCACGTCCGGAGCCTGTGCTCCGCAATGGGAGAGGCCACAGCAGTGAGAGGCCCACGTACCGCAAAAAAAAAAAAGGACTCATCAGAGTTAACACTGACAGACCTTGATGTGGGAGAGGGAGGGGTCAGAGGTGACTCTAAGGTTTCCATTGGGATGTCTGAGTGGCTGGTGATCTCATTGACTGAGAGAGAAAGGATAGGGGAGGGACTCATGTAGGGGCTTGTGGTGGGAAGCAGGAGAGCGTAGATAATGAAATCAGTTTTGGACATGTGTGATTTGAGACAACTGTAGAATGTCCTACTGGAGATGTTCAGCAGACAGTTGGAAATATATGCGGGCAATTCAGGAGGTGGCTGGGGCTGAGGTCACAGGTTTTCAGTGATAAATGAAGCCAGCAGAGAGTAAGGGCACTCAAAGAGGGCGGAGTTCGAAAAGAAGGCAGAAGCCCAAACCTGGAAGAAACATAATTAAGGGAGGCTGGGAGGGAGGAGCCCGTGGAGGGGACAGAAGCCAAGGTCTAAGAGTTAGGAGGAGAAGGGAGGAGGAACTCCTGGCCACTGGAGAAATATGGGTCCACCTAGGACAGAGCCAAGGGAGTGGGAGCTGCCATCTTGGGTGACTAACTCTGCCCATTTCTTCCCATGTTAATGGTGAAGTGGGAGTTCTTAGCAATTCTGGGCCACTGAGAAGACTAGAAACACATCCGTGTAGTTTATCAGTATTTTCTCATTCTGACAGACCCTGAGGGCAGGGCCAGATTTAGACATGCACTGCATCGTGTGCCTATTCGAGGATGTCCTCCGCTTGGAAATATTTTTGAGTGGGCAGCTACGACTCCAACACCAGCACACCCTGCCTCTTATCACCTCCTACCAAGAATGGCTCATGGGGACTAGACCGTTGCCTAACGAATGGCCCTACTTTGGGGTCCGGTTCAGGGTCTAGCAGGGTGATTGCAGACAGCAGCTGGTTCCACTTCTCTTGGGGAGACGTTTTCCTCTGGGAGCTGGTTCACACGTTAGTGCTGATCTCAACCTCCCCTCAGTGTTGACCTTCTTTTCTCAGCATCCTCTGCCACATCCCACCCTGTTGCTATAGACCTTCATTCTGCCTGCCTTCCTTCCAGCCACCATGTACTGGCTTCCACTTCCTGCCTGCCAGTACAGGCCAGTGATTTCCACACTTATTCTAGTCACTGGAAATGTTGTGGAAAAGGAATGAAAACCTAAAGAGAAGCCCAGGACACAAAGCGGACCAAAGTGGGGTTGCTCTGGCTCCAGGGAGGAGTGTAGGGATCCAGGAGTCCTGCTCACTCAGAGTCCTAGAGCACCAGGGAATCTTCTGTGAGCCCCGGGATGGGAGAATCAGCACGGGTCTCCAAGTCTGTGGACCTCAGTTCCTTAGCTCATCTCTTTCCCTGGTCCTCCTGGCTCTGAAGTTCTCTGAGGAAGCATCTGCAGGTCATGAGTCTCCACTCTCTACCTGGGCATTTTCCCTCCCAGGGAAAGAACAGGCCAGGCTGGGACAGAGTGTTGGAACACCCTGACTTAGAACACACTCATATCATTCCCTTCTTGGTCTCTCCCAGAGCTCCATCGCCAAGACTTTCAGGAACTTTTTATGAATAGAGTTATTCAGTCTGTGTGGTTGACCAGAGCTTCCCTGGAAAAGGCTGCTTGGGGGAAGGGGGTTCACAGACATGGATGTCCCACTGTAAGAGTTCAAAACAAGAGTCCAGTGGAGGACCCCGCCCCCCCGCAGTTTCCTCTTAGGGAGGGAAGCAGAAGGACGAGAGGGAGAAGCTCTGTAAAGTCAGCATCATATTCTATCTATCTATTAACTATCTGCCTATCTATCTATCTACCTATCTATCCATCCGTATCAGTATCTATCTATCTCTAACTCTCCCTCTCTCCCTCTCTCTGTCTCTCTCTTTGTTAATTGCTCCATCTCTCTCTTTTTCTAGCAGACTGACATTGCTGGGGCTTCCTTGTTCCTCTACCACCTCCCTTTAGAGCTGGGTGAATCCTGTCCGTCACCCTGCCTGGGACCTCCCCGCTCGCCCCCTATGGCTCACTCACCCTGGTGCCCAGCCCAGCCCAGCCCCGCTGCATACTTCCACTCAGCTCGTGCGTCACGGCTGTTCATCTTGTTTAGTGCTCAGCTTGGCTGCAGATGCTGTAAAATGGTAATTTTAGACTGGCTGATGGGAAAGGGTTGTGGGCTGGCATGGGGAGGGGCAGGGAGGAGAGTTTGGTTTACTCTATTGGAGCTGGTTCCTAGCTGGCCCTGCCACTCTCCGTGCACCATTCTTCTCCAAGCTATGGCCCCATCGGGCCCCCCTCTCCTTGTGTTCAGTACTGACTTCTCTGAGCCTGGGAAGGAATGAGAGGAAGCGAGGGGATGAGTCTGGGTTCTGAGCCTAGCCTGTAGAATTGCAGGTTAGCACGGGCGGGCCAAAAGTGCAGCCAGTGAACAGTGATGCGTGGGCAGGGCCGGGACAATGCCAAGGGTGAGCGGCCCCAGGATTAGCCCCCCATCCAGGACCGTGTTCGGGGGCACACTGGAGATGAAGTGGGGGCCGCCGGAGGCCTCTGACCCCTCCTGGGCTCCCTCCCTTTTCTGCTCTTTCCCTCCTGACCTCCCCCTGTGGGGGGCTGTCACTCCCAAGGGCCTTAGGCTAGGCTCCCAGGGTTGTCAGCGAATCCCTCCTCCCGCCCCTTTCGAGCTTAAAGGCGTAATTTGCATTTGATTACAGGACCCCTGAACAGTCCTTTGGAGGATTCAAATCCCCAGGGAGTGACTGGGAGGGTGACACTTCAGGGTGGGAGCTGAGAGAGCTTTGAGCCCAGGGCCGGGTAGGGTCCTTCAAAAGCCATCAGATATGCTTCCAGCCAACCGTCCCACCACCTCAGCAGGACAATGCTAATTCTCAGGCTCTGAGTCTGACTTGGAACAGTCCCAGTTTTTGAGCCGCTGTGTCTAGAAGTCACAGAATGTTCGGCCCAGGAACCAACTCAGATTTCTTTGAGCCTAACTCCCCATTTGACCGAGGAGAAGTGACCTGAGCCAGATCACGGGGCCCGGTAGCCACGTGCTCGTTAGCCTATGTCTGCTGCTTCGTCCGTGCCCCGGATACATTTTTACAGAAGGTTCTAGAAGAAGGAAAGAAGGGTCTGATAGGTATTTCTTTGTTACTGAGGGAACCACAATCCTACCGCAGTCCCTGCTGATAGATGCTGAGCTGTTCCTTGGTCATCCCTGGGGAGAGGAAACCTGTTGTCTACGAGAAGGCAGCCTGTGAGAACGTTGGTCAGCTGACTGCTGTCTAGTAACACTGCCACTGCAAGCTGTCCTGCATCTGTTTCACAGGGTGGGGTGGGACCTAGGAGAAGAATTAGGCGGGGGTCTCTGAAGGGGGACATAGGCTGTCCTGCTTCAGGAAAAGAACTAGTGGGACTCAGATGTCTTCTGATGGTGCACCAGGAAGAGACCCTCTCAGCTGTGTTCAGTGGGCCCTGCTCCCTTCCTGTGTATACACTACAGACAGACACGCCCTTCTAGCCTGCAGGTGGTCCGACTACCACATACTTGCATTTGTTTACTTTGCCTCTTGGAAATATGGACACAAGGGCATTTTACTCACTTCAGAGCAAGGGGTCCTTTCCTGGAAGACTGTTAAGGGGCGTGATCCCCACCGACAGTTGTACCGCAGTTATGGGGCCAGGGTGGTAAGTTATTATTCATGGAATCTTTCATGCTAAAGATGCACTGCCATGAAACAACACTGGTTTGGACTAATTCGGGTTACGGTCTAGAGAGCCTCAGGCATCACACATCCCCAGCCAAACAGTCTCATTACTCTCCATCCTGTCGAATAAATCAGAATCACAGCTAAGAAATATCTTCCCTAAGAGAGGTGTGGCCTGCTCTACTCTGAAAAGTAGATGGACCTCGTGTATAAACAGCATTTTGCCTGTTGGACTGTAAATGGTGTTGGAGTGCTTGGAAACAGTTGGTTCTTTTAGTGGATTACCTGTTTCCCCCTGAAAAAATTGTTTCACAGAATTTGCTAAGTGCACTCTTCCTTTGTATGCAGTATGGAATTTTACATCAGCCAGCCCTGATGGGTCAAAACTCTGGAAGCTTTGCTACACCCCAGCCATCAACCCTAGCAGTGATCTGTGTTCTAGAGAGGTGGCGACAAAGGGGGGCTAAGTACAGGCTTTCCGGAGAGATTTGAAAATAACAGTACATTAGCAAAAGAAAGAGTTGCTTCCAGATTTTCAAAAATAGTTAAGGAGAAGGCATTTGCAACCACAAGGTCTGGTCAGTAGAGAACACAGACATGCTAGTGGAGGGTATTGGAAGGAGAGTCGGGGAAGCATGGAGGTGGGAGGAGACAAGAGTTTAAAATTGTTTTCCTTCTATAAAATTCCCATCATCCCCCAGGCAGTCAGTTTTGACAGCATCCCTCACCACCTCCCAAATTTCCTCCGTCCAGAGTCCTGGTAAAGAAAGCACCCCTCGCAGGGCTCCCACCCATTACCCATTCCCGGGCCCCACACGGGGCCTCCCTGTAAGTCTGCTGCCTCGTCTCCACTTCTGCTCCATCCCTTGCACACTGACCCCTGATGGCTGCTCCTACATGTCGCTTCCTTGCTTCCACTATCCCGCCAACAAGTGAGATACTCCACCATGCTCTGGCCCGGCAGTCAGCTCCCCCATGCCCTGGCTCCGGGGGACCCTTCCCTTCGTGTGCCTTGTCCCTCATGTGTATGAGGCCAAAGAAACATATTTACCACCCATGGAGTACTCAGAGCGGGTCTAGCATGTGGTAAGCACTCAGTTGTTACTGTGATTTTATAAGGTCTCCTTTGCTTGGGCTTCACCTCCCCTTCTCCCTCCATCTGGATGGACTCTACCCCATCCCCTGCACGAGAAATGCCCTCCTCTGGTCTCCTGTAACTGTCTGATGTGGGTCACATTCTTATATCTGACTGGCTCACAATATTTACGTCCAGGGTTTCTCTCTCTTTCCAGAATGAAAACACCTCTGGGTCAAGGACTTTCTCTCACACCTATTTATAAGTCCTCAGCACATCGCACAGTGTGCTGTACACAGTAGGAGCTTATGTTAGATGTGACATCCTTACTAATAATGATCACTCTACTTTATTAAGCATTTCCCGTGTGCAAGGTGCTGGGGACTTCTGCTGGGATTAATCTTGATAGCACGCCAATGAGTGTTCCCATTAGTTCTGTTTTACGGAGTAGGAAAGTGAGGTTCAGACGATGTTTACTTGCCTGAAGTCGTAGGTAGTGAATGATAGGGCTGCAATTTGAACCCAGGTTTGTCCACTCTTGAACTCATAAGGGCTCTGTTATACCCTTATGAAGACAGAGACTGTGTCTTTCCCTAAGACAGCGTTGCACATTGGCAACCCGAGGGCCAAATCTGGCCCACAGATGTGTTTTGTTTGGCCCATGCAGTGTTTTTTAAAAATCAGGAAATTTTACATCACCATCTACATCTCTGGCTTTGTCGGAAAATCTGGGCGATCCAGTAACCCTGAATCTCAGCATGGTGATGCTGGGCTGCCGCCAGGAAGCAACTGTCCCTTCCTTTCTCTCCATCCCTCCCAGACATGGTCTGCATCAACTGTCCAGTTCCGTTCTTCTCCCCCAGAGTGTTGGCACTAGGAGTAGGTCAGTTCTTGGTAACACAGGACTGTCTACATATTGTAGACTGTTCAGCAACCCTGGTCCTCACCCAGTAAGTCAGTAGCGCCTTTGGCATTTTGGCACTCAAAAAAACATTCAATCGTTTTGGCACTCGAAATCATTTTGGCACTCAAAAAAACACCCCCCAGACGATTCCAAAGCCTCTGGTAAGGGTGCCACACAATCCCATGTTGAGAACCCCTGGCAGACAACCCCTTGCACCACCAGGGCTGGCACACAGTAGGGCCTCACAGAAATAGATTAAGGAGACTTAGAATGAGATAGCCGTAACCAAATGTTTCCACATGTTAAAAGTTCCCATGAAAACAGAGGCGAAAAATGAAGTAATCAAAGTATTTAAAAAAATAAATTATCTGGAGCAAATTCAGTGCATTCCCCTAAACACCTGTCCCACCGTGGAAAAAAAAAAAAAATTAGTAATAACACATTCCCGTTGAGGCCTTTCCATTCTGCACGCCTCGGTTCCCACTGTAATGTTAATTGGTTATGGTTTTCTTTGCTTCTAGTCCTTACATGTAACAAGAGTTACTGTGCAGCTGTCAACCAGACACCACCCAGGAAAGGCTGCATTTAAAGGGCAAGAAGCAGAACTGAATCACAGGCAGTTTTTCTTCAGAGAAACATTGTTAATAATATTTTTGCCTTTTGTTCTAATTATAAAAATACTGTTGCTTACAGTAGAAATTTCAGAATAAAGTACTAAAAGCAAAAAAATCACTCATAATCTCATCACCTGGAGATAATCAGTTTCTATTTTTGTGTATTTCCTTCCAGTCTTTTTTTCTCCAATGCACATATTTGTGTCTGTTGTTACTAAAAAAAAAAAAAAAAATTTTTTTTAGCTCTTTGAAAAATTGGGCTCTTACTGCTTATAAAGTTTTTCTTGCCATCTCATGGCTGTACCCGTAATCAGTTTAAACAATTCCCTATTGCTGGACAGAGAGCTGCTTCCCAGTTTTTGCTGTTAAAAGCAACACAACAATCAACTTCCTCATTCATAAATTCTTTTGGTTCACTCTGATTGCTTTTATAGAAAGTGTGATGTGCTCACCAGCACAGAAAGACATTATCCCCTCCACTGGGAGATGGTGTTGGCCCTGGATCTAGAAAAGAAGGGTAAAGAGTAGACTGAGGCGTGGAAAGGAATGTTCAGGCAGGGAGAAGCCCACATTGTTGAACTTGCACCTCCTAGTGTGGCCAAAGCCAGGCCATCTGCCGGCAACGAGGGGAGTAGATGTGGGGCTGGGGACTTGGGTTTGGAGCTGTCACTGCAGGAAGCAAACAAGGGCTTTTAACCAAAGGATGAAAACTGTTCGGCAGCACTGAGAGCCCAGCTGAGGTCACACCATGGGATTGAGTAATACAGGCCATTGGCACAGACACGCAACTCCAGTGAGGCTGGGAGACAGAAGCTAGGGTGGGGTGTGGGTAAGGGTGGGGATCGTAGGATTATCTCAGGTCTGGGAAATGGACTGACAGATCAGCCAGAGAGCCTCATGAAGTCTCTTCCCACCCCAATAATAAGTAAAAATAGGCTTTACAACTTAGCAAACAGAACTAAGAAATTATATTTGCCTGTTAAAATGGCTTTACAGACCCAATGTGAGCTGAACAGAGCCCCTGAGTTGCTTTATGGTATAATAATAACAACAGTGAAGAATTTCTACAGAACACCTCAGTTTACAAAGTGCTTTATACACTATAGTAGCACAGTCTCTTGGGGTGAACGTTATTAAGTATACGCCCATTTTACAGAAGGCTCAGAGAGTGTGATTTGTGTAAACAGACAGGTGGCAGCAGTGGAGTTGGGCTCGAGACCAGCATGAAGGACAGAGTGGTGATAAATCATCCATTCTTCTGCCCTTGCGAGACGACTTTTGCTGGAAAACAAATGTATCCTAAGCCTATGACTTTGACCTCCTTAGCAAGATGAGTTAACCAGGTGAGCTATCAGGAAAAGCTAGTTGTCTCCATGTTTAGAGAGTGGACTTAGTATTCTCCCTGCCAAACTGGCCTCCTCCCTGTGCCTTGAACAGACCAGGCGTGTTCCTGCCACAGGATCACACCTTCTCCTCTGCAGGTAGATCCTACACCTGTACTCTTCTCCCCCAGGTGTTGCCGGGGCTCACTCTCTGGCCGCTTCAAGTCTTGCTTAGATATCACCTCAGTGGTGCCTTCCCTGACCAACTTGTTTTAATTGTGCCTCTCCCACCACCAGCTCCCAGCGCTGGTACTTCCTGTCTCCTCCCCAGCTTTATTTTTCTCCATAGCATTGATCACCTTCTAGTATCTTATACATGCTACTCATCTTCTTGTTTATTGTTTGTTTTCTCTACTAGAATGTAAATGTGATGAGGACAGGATTTTTGTCTGTTTTTCTCCCCGATGTTTCCTCAAGTCTAGACCATGCCTGGAACATAGTAGGTGCTCAAAAAGGAATGGTTGAATGAGTAGCAGTAAAGGTATTAGAATAAATAAAGACTTCTTAAGAGCACTAGCATGGTGTCGAGCTCATAAGAGGGAATCCGTATGTGTTAGGTCCCTTTCTCTCCTTCCCTTCTCCTCTGTTAAATGCTATGTGCTCAGCACAGTCATCTCTTAAAATTAAAATATTTCTGGAAGGGATAACACATTAAGCCTTGACATCCAGTCCACGCAGCAGACGTTGCTGGGGGAAACAACCCACAGTGGCCCTCAAGAGAAGTGGATGAGTCGTACCCTAAACCAGTCAGCATCTCCTGGTCCATCTAATGGTGGCCGAGAAGTGTGGTCACAGAGGACGTTTTCAGTGCGGGGGAAACGGGAGACAGGCATAGGGGACCCAGATGGAGTGAGGTCCCCTCTCCTCTGCATGCTGGAATTCCTGGGACGTCTGCTCATCGACCTGTGTAAGGGAGGCAAACGTTTTCCTGGACCCTCTCAGGATCCCTGGCTGGGTATGAAAATTAAACTGCCAAAGGCAGATTAGCAGGAGAGAAGCATACACACTTATTTAATGTCAGTTTTGTGTGACACGAGGGCCTTCATAAGGGAAGGAAGACCCAAGGAAACAGATTTGATATTTTTATGCTGTGTCTGATGAGGAGTGGGCAGTCGTGGAGGAATATGATAGCTTAAGGAACACGAGGTCAGAGGAGCGAACTGGGGAAACTCAGCAAGGCCTGTTAGGATCCTTCTCGGTGTTCCTTTGTCTTCGGAGACAAGATGTACCTCTGGGTATGGGAGGGCACCACTCACGTGAGGGTTTTATGGGCTGTTTCAGGGGAGAAGGGTCAGGGGAACTGTCAGAGTGACCTTCCTGCTTCCACTGTTTTCTCAGACTCTTTCAGCTTAAAATATTTCATATGCTAAGTTGACATATTTGGGGGTAGATTGTCCAGAACCCCATCACCTGCCGTGGGGTTGCAGAGGGTCCCTTCTCTTCCACGGGGGCTCTGCTGAGTTACTCATTTACCCACTCACCCCTTCACCCCGACTTCATTCATTCGGTACATAAGTACCAAACGTCCACATGTGTCTGGAGCCTTCCGGGGCCTGGAGAAGTGGTGCTGAAGGGTGCAGACAAAGGCTCGTGGCTCCCGCTCAGGTACCGGGAACAGACCTCAAACGGGAAAGACCCACCCTTGGGCCTGACTTTCCTATCCTCCTTTTGAGGTCTTCTCCCTCCCAGGGCCTTCCTCAGGCCGCACCGGGAGCCAGTGGCCTCCCAGCCCCCCTCCTGTCCTCACCAGCAGAGCAGCCTGTTCCCTCCCGCGCTGCTCCTGAAAGTCAGGGCCAGATGGAAGGCGGTGGCCCCAGGAGAGCCGGAAAACTGGTCGCGGGGAGAAAAGCAGGCCCAGCCGAAGAAGATGCCTCTAATTCCCGAAGGGGAGGCCCACCTGCCCCGAATGGCGGGGGCCGGGTGAGGGGGACGCCCAGGGGGTGGGCGGGGCGTCTGAGGGGGGAGGTGGCCAGAAAGAGCAAGTGGGACAGTGAGCCGTCAGGGCTGATTCTAGCGTGGGAAACTGGAGGAGAAAACGCCCCAGGAGGCTTGAGGGAAGGTTTGCTCTGAAGTGCATGTCAGAATCCCCTGCATGGCCACCGGGAAGCCCGCCGTGGAGTCCACATCCGAGGGGAGACAACCTTCTCGGGAGGGACAGCCCGTTTGCGCAGGTTTCGGGCCCAGTTTCAGTCTGTCCCCCTCCACAGCCCACCATCCTCATCCCACCATCCTGGGCTCTCAAGACACACCCCCCACTCCCAACCCCTGCCAGAAAGCTTCTGCCCACCTCTCCAGCCCTGTTTCCTGCCCCTGCCTGGTGTTCTCCATGTACCCCGGCCTTCTCACCGTCCCCTGAGGAGCCACGTGCCTCCCTGCCTCCCTCACCCCCCGTTCCAGGCTGTCCTCGGGAGCTCCGGCATCTTCTTCTCCTTCTTCCCATGTTCCCAGACCCTACCTAGTCTTCATGCCTCCGCCAGAGCCTTCTTCAGCTCTTCCCAGAAGCCTTTGCTGGCCACCGGCAAGCATCTTCTGTTCCTCCCCACACACACCCAACCTCTCCTTGGACGTTTCCATAAACCCCCTTGTATGGGGTCGTTATCTTGAAGTTCATGACTGAGCTGTCACGCCGTCTAGATTGTAAACTCCTTAAAGACAAGGACTAGGGATTAAAATTCCTTGTGTCCTGCACAGACTTACTACCATGCCATGGACCTGGAACCCCTTAGATCGTTGTTGATTGAATCCACTTCCCAAGGCCAGCCCAGGGAGAGGCTGACCATGGAAGGGGCTGATGGCGGAGGCAGTCAGCATCCCAAATGTGCCTGCTGCCTTTGGGTCTCGTCCCTAGAAACAGTCCAGTTGCCTTGAAGAATTCATATTGCTGTCAGAGGGGCTGCCCTTCAAAGGGTCCTCATAGCTCTTGTTATATGCAAAGTGGAAAAGGTAAGGGGACTGTTCTCGGCATTTCCTGCCTCTCAATTGAGTGAGGACAGACAGATGATTTACTGGGCATTTCCTAGCCTTTCCTTCACCATAGGAAACCAGTCTGAAAAAAAAAAGGTGCAAATTTTAAAAAGATGTGTGCCTGTTTTGAAGGGGTTGGGGAGAATTCCTGTGTACCATTAAAGTGAAAAGAGAAAACTCTCTAATAGCCCGAACTCTGATCTAGAGGTACATAAATTTCTACCACCCTTTGAGAGCTCAAAGCTCTCAAAAAAGCTGTCCTGGTGCCGGGAGGGTGTGGGACAGGGAGAGAAAGGCTGTGAAGTGTCGTCCTCTCTCATCTCCCCACTTCCAGGTGACCAAAGCTTGGGCTTAGGGTGGTGACCAGGTGCCCTTAGGTATCAGCCATCACCACAGAGGAGTTGGGGGCGTGAGGCCTTCATAACCTGTCAGATGTTGGTTTCAGTTGGAAACAGTTAAGTACCTCCACCCTACCCCTTCCCCTGAGAGAGAGAGTGCCAGAGGAAGGGGCCAAGAATGGCGGGGCTCAGCAGATGTAAAAGCCTGATGAACACAGAGGCTTTGCTTCCCTTCCACTCTGCAGCAGGAGTCCTGTTAGTTTCCCAGGTTGGCCCTAGCAAAGTCCCACACACTGGTACTTAACTGGGTGGCTTAAAACAACAGAAATGTATTCTCTCACAGTTCTGGAGGCCAGAAGTCTGAAATTAAGGGGCCTGCAAGGCCATGCTCCCCTGAAGGCTCTCGGGAAGGATCCTTCCCTGCTGCTTCCTAGTTTCCGGTGGTTGCTGGCAATCCTTGTAGTTCCATCACTCCAGTGTCTGTCTCCATCTCCATGTGGCCATCTTCCCTGTGTGTCTGTGTCTTCTTCCTGTGTATGTCTGTCTCTGTGTCTCTACTCTCCTTATAAGGACACCAGTCATGTTGGAATAAGGTCCACCCTACTCTAGTATGAGCTCATCTTAATTTACATCTTAGTTACAACTGCAAAGTTCCTATTTACAAATAAAGTCATGTTCACAGGTTAAGTAAGACTTCAGTATATCTTTTGGGGGACACAAGTCAACCCTCAATAAGAGTCAAATATTTTTTGTGGTTTCATTGGGAAGCCTTAGGTAGCTTAAACAGTGACTGTGTGTGTGTGTGTGTGTGTGTGTCTGTCTGTCTGTCTGT
Source organism: Aethalodelphis obliquidens (assembly GCF_003676395.1). Classification (NCBI taxonomy): domain Eukaryota; kingdom Metazoa; phylum Chordata; class Mammalia; order Artiodactyla; family Delphinidae; genus Aethalodelphis; species Aethalodelphis obliquidens. The sequence goes on from NW_020837954.1 coordinate 41,579,674, forward strand.
ATATGTGATTCGTCTTTATATATAGTGTTTTATATACACACACAAATACCTATACATATATGTGTGTGTGTGTGTATATATATATATACGTACAAATACCCATATATATAGGTATTTACCTATATATACCTATAATGTAGTAGGTATTTGTAATATGTATATGAACACCCTTGACTTGTATTTACACTGTCATATATATGACACCATATAAATATATATGACACTCTATGTAAGACATTATATAAATACAAATGCCAGGTATTCGTGATTTGTGTATGTGCTGTATGACACAATGGAAAGAAATAAATATATGACACTATATAAATACAAATCCCAGGAGCAGTTCTGACTCACGCCCTAACTTTCTTAACCTGAAGAAGAAGACCGCAGAGCTGCGCTTACTCCGTGCCCTGTGGTTTGCCCGCTGAAGAGATGGTGGGAAAGGTCTGTGTTTGCCCAGGCTGGACTGTGAAGAGGACTCAAGCACGCAGGGTGGACAGCAGTGCCGCCTGTCTGCCCGGGTGGCCCCAGTGCTACAAGGCAGCCGCCCCGCTGGCCGTGCTGCGTTCTCCCCTGCTCATCTGCGTGCTCCCCAGACCCAGAGATGCGAAGGGGCTCACCCAAGTCCACAGAGGCACAGACAGTTCCAGAAGCGGAAGTCGGCCTCCACGCACCCAAAGGCTTCCCATATTCACGTCACCTCCTCTATCTCCTCCTTGTCCCACTTTTCCAACCGATGGTCAAATTTTCGCTTGAGTTTCTTCTACTGAGCATGCCCAGATAGTATAGGTGGTCACCAAAATGGCACTATTTTCCCTTCAGATGAGCTGAGAAATTATCTTCATAGAGGTCCAGCCACATGCCAAGTTTAAAGTACTTTGTGTTCAGTTGTTTTGGAGTTGTTGGTGAGTGGAGGTAAACCTTTTCCAATTTTATAAAGGATTTTTTTTTTTTTCATTTTCTCAAACTCCAAACTGACTGACCAAAAGCTTAATCTCATTTTCTGGACACAGTGGCCTTCCCTGGATTATCTTTCATTAATAAGTTTGGGACTCAGGGTCTCTCAGGGACTGCCTCTCTCCTAAGCCTTTGAAAGTGACCTTCAGCAGCCCTGGAGGGCTCTCACCCTCACACCCTCTCCTCTGCCCCAGGTGGCCTTCCTGCTCTCCACCCTGTTCTCTCTACTTCAGGGGCTGCCTGACTTCCCTTCTGAAAGCCCTAGGGCTTGGTTTGCTCTGCATCCTGCTTGCTGGGCTCATCCAGCAGGGGAATGGCCAGATTCAGGAAGGCCTTTTAAAATGGGGCTCTGGAGCCATTCTGCTTGGAACCTTTGCTGGGGGATTTTTTGCCAGGGTGTTCGCCGCTCCAGGACTTTCAGCTGGACGGGCAGAGCTACCATGTTGCCTCCTACACCTTCCTCTGCTGCCCCTCACTTCCTCTCACCCTATCCTCCCCATTCAAGAACACCCCTGCCTCCACCCAGACCAACTCCGAGCTCTTTGCACGGTGCCCGCTCCAGAGCCTCTGAAGGACAAGAGGCAGAGCTCAGCGTGACACTGCCTGGGTTCACGTCTGGCTGGTGTTCAACATATACTAACTCATAAAAAGCCTAAATTGTGGGCCTCAAACTTTAGGGAGCATCAGAATCCCTTGGGGAGCTTGTTAAAAATGCAGATTTCCAGCCCCACTGCTGAGACTCTTACTGGGGTTTCTGGCAGAGCCTGAGACTCTGCATTCTTCAGACACCCTAGTGGATTCGGGTGCCGGTTGTCCAAGGGCCACCCTTGGAGAAATGCGGCTTAACCCTTGGTCAGGCTGGCTGACTTGGGACCTCTACTGTGCCAGGCACCGCCCAGGACACTTAGAGGAGGTGACAAGGTGGAAGAGAGAAGTGTGGGGGCACACACTCAGGCACAAATATAAACCAGGTGGGCATGGACTGGGGCCTGGGGAGCTGCGTGGAGGGAGGGTAGCTCCAAACGTGACTGCTCAGGGACCAGCACAGCAGGGCCCTGCGTGGAAACACTATGGGGACAGTGACTCGAGAGACCTTGCATTTCTGCTGCCAGCGCGGGTGCCGGTGTGGGACAGGCCATCACGCCAGATGAAGGAACTGCTCCTAAGTGCCACATTGTGAGAAGGGAGCTCCTGCAGCTTCACCCCAGAGTCAGCCCAGCATGGAGAATAGAAACTCTGGCTTTGGACTCACCCTGTCTGGGTGATTGTCACTTGTGCACTCTCTGGATGAACTTGAGCAGGCTACGTACTGTCTCTGTGCCTTGGTTTCCTCTTCTGGAAAAGGAGGACAATAGTACTCACTTCCGAGGGTTATTGAGAGGATTAAATGAGATAATATGGGGCTTCCCTGGTGGCGCAGTGGTTGAGAGTCCACCTGCCCATGCAGGGGACACGGGTTCGTGCCCCGATCCGGGAGGATCTCACATGCCACGGAGCGGCTGGGCCCGTGAGCCATGGCCGCTGAGCCTGCGCATCCGGAGCCTGTGTTCCGCAACGGGAGAGACCACAACAGTGAGAGGCCCGCGTACCGCAAAAAAAAAAAAAAAGAGATAATATGTACAACGTACTGAGCAGTGCTGGGAGCAGCGAGGGCTCCATGAACACGGACTATGGCCTTTGTTCTTACAGCTGCACCCCTGCCTCACAGCACATCTCCGAAGCTGCCTTTTGCAGGATAAGACCACATGAATGATTTGGATAGCCCACGAATGTCTTTGTGCCCCTGTTCCCAGAAAGACTTCGGTTTTCCCTTTCTCTCCCTCTGAAAGCCCTTGACGCCCTGCAAGCGCCAGTTTGGAACAAGCAACGCTTACTAAGGCATCCCCCCTTCCTCTCCAAGTGACCCCACCTCGCGGGACACGTGTGCCCTCCCAGTGATACTGAAGGAAGCACTCAACAGCTGGGGGCCAGAACTTTGCAGCTGAAAACTCCGGGTTTGAATTCCCAACCTCTGCCTGACGAAGGCTGTGTGATCTACAAGGCGAGACAGGGTTCAAGGGTAGACTCAAAGGCTCCCGAGCAGATGCAGAAAGGAAATGCGCAAACACAGAGGCCCAGACAGCACCCAGTTAATCCCTCTGTGCCTAATTCCGGTGCTGGTCTCAGCCTCAGAGGACGCTGTGCCTCAGTTTCCCCCTGCACACGTGTTGCACCGCATGGTAAACTAACTCCTTTTGCAGTATTGGGAGCGCTGTTAGTACTGGCTCTTTATCCTAACGATCAGCTGTGAGCATCTAAGAGTTGCTATAGCTTTATAAATAAATCTCAATTTGTCAGGATAACCAGGTAAACACAAACCAGCCATCCCCCCACCCTGTACCCTCATCGGTAGCACATGTCTAAAAGGTATCCTGCCTGGGACAGCAATGCTGTTTTGTGCTCATCTGGCATGTGGCACAGATATCCCAAGGTGAGTGTCCCTGGGCCAGAAAAGTGAAAAAGGACAAAGCAACATGTCTGCTAGAGAGACTCAAAATCCTCTGAGTATTTTCAAGATGGAGACCGTTGCCACCACATCCAGACACCAGCTGTGTGTCGCTGCCGAGGAAGACCCTCCTCTGTGCCCTGGGTCCTGCAGGGTTCACAGCCAGGCCCCGTGGGCCGACCCCCCCCCTCACCCCGGTGGCTCCCTGGCTGGTGGGAAGGTGAGGCTGGGAGAAAGGCCAGAGTGTGCTTGGTTGACTGTGTTGAGCTCAGAGAGGGCTTCCCATTTGACTTGGCGAAGGAGAAAAGTTCTTTATTTCCCCCAGCCTCGGGGCCTGCCAGCCCCATGGCTGAGGGAGCAGGCTTCCCTCCCTTCCCTGACTTCCACACTGTGACTTGCAGAGTTCAGTGAAAAGTCCCATCCAGGACGGGCTGGGCTGGGTCTGCATTGCGCCCGTGTGATCCCCAGAGCACGCTCGTTCTCCCCTCCAGCTCAGCCAGGCGCGCCTTTCCGGAGAACCTCCCGACCCAGCTTTTTTTCTTTCTTTCTTTTTTCCCCCTAAGACCAGAGCCCAGTTATTTACCCAAAGAAAACAGGGAAGTGACAAGGTAACAGAGTACACATGTTGTGAAAATATGCAGGCTGAGGCTGAAGAAAAGAAAACATTCTTCCATAAGTAGCTGCCTTGTTAATTCATTTTTTTCCCCCAGATTAGAACCAGCCATTTCTTGTGCTCCTTCAGGCACCTTCTGTGGTTTCCTGACAGCTGCCTGCAAGGGGTGAGATTTGGCTTGAAAAATGGGCCATCGGTCATGCTTCAGGGGCAGGGCAGAAACCAAAATTCCCAGATTGCTCAAATTCACTGCTCCCTTTCTAGGGGGGAATGAAAGAGGGAGAGGTGGCGGGGAGAGGATTGTATAAACTCTGAGGCGTCACCTGATTTTCCATAAGACACGACAGCTCGGTAATGAACGGTCCTTGGGACCGGCTTTCTTACCTCCTCTGTAGCTTGTTTCCGACCCCTGGCAAGTCTGTGCTCTGCAGCCTTGAAGAGCGGCCACAGGCTGATTCTCGGCGATTAAAAATAATATTGGCCCTGATAGAGGACTCTTGGGTGCCCCCCCCCCAACACACACACACACACATACACACCCTTTTCATTCTGTGCCAAAGATCACTTTCCCAAACCTGTTCGGAACAGCTGGCTGTGTCCAAGGAGCGAGCTCCAGCCCTGCACACCCTGAGTGGACCAGGGAGTGGCCAGGGTTATTAATAGCATTTGCTCTGCCTGGTGTTTGGGGCAGAAAGGAGGGCGCCTTTTGGGGCCATCATCAGTATGGAGCCTGATTTTTCCTCTCTGGAGCCTTCAAACCTCAGGGCCGACAGAGAATGGCTGAGACAGTCTGCAGACAGGCTCACCCGGCCAGTGTCCCTCAGTACAAATCTTCATGCTTCTCATTTTTTCCCCCCTCAATGTTTCCAGTCTCCTTTTCGGCCTGTGGGTGTTGGCCCACGGCTTAGCCTGGCTCCTTTCAGGAGAGGTCACACCGCAGAGGCCTGGGCGGCCCCTGTTAGCATTACTGTGACACTTTCTGTTAACGGGAGGCCTCTGGAGCTGGACGATCTGTCCCAGCATGGGGCAGGCCTATGTGAGAGAGTATGACCTGTTGCCCTTTCCCAGAGAGGAGGCTGGTGCAGGCCTGAGGTTGAGCTGGGGTCGAAGGAGCATCCTCACCTCTTACTTACGGCCATCGAGTTCGTCCGCTTCCCACCACCAGAACCCAGCAGCCTTAGCCTCAAGACGGGTGGACATCCTACTGTCTCCCCACATGGCTTGCTGTGACCACAAGGCACCTTCCCAAGAGCCCAGGAGAGGGCTAGACTTCAGGCCTGGAATGGCCTTGCTTCTCAGGTTGCGTTCAAGCTGAAGTGGTAAACCTTGAGACGGAGGTGGATTGTGGGTCTGGGGATAAGGTTTGGCCTTCAGGTGAACCTCTCCCATTGAGAATGCTGGTGGGTAGAAGGTACTTCCCATCAGAGCCCATGACCTAGTTGGTGGAGGGAGTCTCAGAGCACCAGTATTTGGGGCCGAGGCTGGGAAAGGCCAGCCGTGCCCTCTAGTGAGCCTCCTTAACATGGGTCGCCAGGTTCCCACTGGGGCAACATAGCCTCTCCCCACACTGGGCCAGGCTCCAGGCTCTAGCCTTAGGTGAAAGACTGTTTCCGACGATTGTTTTCAGATACTCTACATCCAGTGCGTGAAAACACAATAGTGACAGGAAAAATCCAGCACACACACGCACACACACAAAACACAAAAGTGGTCCCATCCCTCACTATGAGAAGGTCAGAGGACCCTTTTCTCATCTGAGTCCTTGATGTGCCTCCAAGGGAAGCAGTGCCTTTGAACTCGGCCGCATCCACCGCAGGCCCAGCTGCGAGGGTGTGGACGGGGAACCAGACAGGACGAGCTGCCTTATCAGGGCCAGTCTCAGGCCCTCCCGTGAGGACCGGGCTTCCTCCAGCACTAGGTGATTTAGAGCCATTTGTTCAATCATCCGAGGAGGCCAAGGAGAGCCCAGGGGCCACGGGGATCTGCCTCTAAGCCAGAGCCAGGCCCTTCTGTTCTGAGTTTCTACGCGGCCCCTCGAGAGCACACCTCACTGTGTTCTAATCCTGGGCAAGTCGCTCCCATGACGTTCTCACTTCTCCATTCGGGGCATCTTTAAAATGCCCCCCAGCAGTAGGAATGACTGCTGAGCCCTTGGGGGTGAAGAGCTGGCCGGAAACGAACTCCGTCAACATTCAGTTTTAAGAAGCAGACTGTGGGCTCCTACGATTGTTGCTGAAGGTTTTTCTCTGGGTTCTAGTGAGGCTGATCCCCAGACCCCTCCTCCTACCTTGCGGATCTCTGCTTTCCTTTACCAGAATCTGAGATTGTGAGTGTGGGAGGGCTCTGATTGGCCACGGTGTCCAACATGCCTGTTCTAACAGATGACCATCCTGGGGTTTGAATTATCCCAGGATGGGATGTACACTACTTTGACGTCTGAGCCACTGTTTGAAAGTTTTTATCCTCGGGAAGTTTTTTCTCATAGTGGGGTGGAATCTGCCACTCTGTGACTTGGATCCATTGACCCAGTTTTATAATAATTCTTGAGAGCTGCGTGGCAGTATAGCCAGGTCTCCATCCCAGGCAGAGCAGGTACACAAAGAAGACTGACCCGCACCCCCTCCACCCCTGCTTCTCTCTACATCTCAGGCCTGATCATTAATATTTTGATTACATATTAGGCAGACTGACTCTTGCTTTCCCCCTAATGTATTTTCATGATGGGCTTATCATCTTCATGTCAATATTATTTTTTAAGATCTTGCTGAAAAGATGCTATTTTCGGAGAATGCTCAGAGGAAGCAACTGCTCCCGTGTGTGTATCACTCCATCCCGTTATCCTGATGGAGCTGGGAGAGTATCTGGACCTCTTCTCTCCAGGGGTGTTTCACCTCTCCCATCCTTTTCTGGTACCACTCTTGCTGACGCAGGTGTATCTGTTTGCATCCCTTGGGCATGTTGGGGTGGAAAACGTGAGGACTACTTTTCCAGAACAAGGTAAGCTTGCTCCCTTCTCATGGTGCCAACCCCTCACATTTCCCTGGTTTTTGTCATCCGTCTCTCCTGGCTTCTCCTGCCCACCCTTCTCTACAGCTGATGAGAAGCTAACCTTACATAGCTTCTTCCTAGAATGTTAGCTCTGGGAGGGCAGGAAGGTTGTCTGTTTTCTTTGCTGCTTTGTCCTCAGAGTCTATTTGTTGAATGACTGACTGGTTCCCAAGGTGCAACTTGTAAAGAAAAACCACATCTTCATCTCTCAAACTCTGTACTAAGAATCCAGAGAATAAACAAGAAGGTGAATTTGGTCCATTGTTCACAGAACTGTCTTATTTATCATCCTTGTTAGACATTAGGAAAGCAACGTCAAGGCCATATTTCAAACAGCAAGAAAGCAGCGCAGCCAGGCCAGCCCTTCAAGCTTGAGCACCCCCTGCCTCACATGTTATGTGAGACACTTCACTCATAATGTGATCTTGATCCATTTCTAGAAAATTCCTCCTCAAGGAGCACTGTAGGATCTGCCCCACTGCCTTCAGATCAACCGCTCGATCTTCCTTAGCTCTGCTCACAGATAGTCATGAGATCACAGCATACAACTACTGAGCTAGGAGAAACTCCTGCTAACTTGATGACTGGGAGAATGTTCTAGTCTCTCTTAATACTCATCAAACTCTGCTTCTACAGCTATAATTTTCATCACATCACTTCTCAGCTCTAAAACCTATAAGGCCCTCTTGCGTTCTCCAAGATCAAGTCCCAGCTTCTCTGCTTGGCTTTCAAGATTATTCATCATCTGTCTACCCACCTAGTCTACCCAACCTAAGTTCTCATTACTCTCTAATGGGCTCTCCCTTCCACCATCTATGGTCAGGCCGTGTTGTTTGTTGTCTTCCTCATGTGTTTTGCTGGCTCTTTTTTCAATATGCTTGAAAATGGGCTCATACCTTTTTAAAAAATTTTTTTAATTAAATGGACATTGTTTTTTAATGACAGTTTTAGATTCACAGCAAAAGTGAGCAGAAAGTACAGAGATTTCCTATTTACCCCTGTCCCCATACATGCACAGTCTCCTCTGCTATCGGCATCCCCCACCAGAGTGGGTGCATTTGGTATAATCGATGAACCTACGTTGACACATCATTATCACCCGAAGTCCATGGTTTACATTAGGGTTCACTCTTCGTGTTGTAACATTTTATGGGTTTTGACAAATGTATAATGATATGTATATAGTTATACATAATTTAACTATAACCATTATAGTTTCATACAGAACAGTTTCGCTGCCCTAAAAATCCTCTGTGCTTTGCATACCTTCTTCTTATAATCCTGTTTTCTTCATCATGAATAATGCAAGTTCTACCTTCTTCACAAAGCCCTTCCCCATGGCTGTAGTCCACACAGATCTCTCCTTTCCCAGGACTCCCGCCACACCCACAGGTAGGGCCACCCTTGACTATGCCCTTATTGCATCCTTCCATGTTAGCTCTGTCTCTCTAACTAGACTGTAAGCTCCTAATACTTGGATTCCCCCATTGTGCCTGGCCTATGGTAGGAGTTCCATAAGCAGGGCCACCATATTGTATAGCTCTGGGGGCCCCATTCACATTACATTCCATGTGAACGAGGTCCCTCGAGTTATGTAGTGCCATAGCCCTGTTCACAAGTCCTTAGTGATTGAATAAAACCCAATCTAGGACCTGAAAAAGAAACAATTATCCTAGTCATGATCCAATTCATCAGGTAATTATTAAATAGCTAACCACCAACAATAATGATTGATGGAGGGTGATCCTACCCTCAGAGGAATTATAGTCTTGTGACAGAAAAGCAAGTAAACAGATCACTGTAATACAATGTGAATAGTGCTAAGATAGGACTGTGTATAAAGAGTATAGCACTAGATATGCAGCTTGAAGAACCAGCAGGAATTTGTCAGGTAGGTGAGTGGGTGGAGGGCCCTCCAACAGGAAGATAGAGAAATAAAAGCAGATGGCATATTTAGAGACTTGCAAGTGGTACAGTTTATTTCCCAATGACAAAATCGGAAGCACAATGTTTAAGTGATTGCCTGTGCTCCCCAAGTAAACTTATACCAGGTCATTGGCACAAGGGGACAGTGTACTGACTCAGTAATGTAATCAGAAATGAAGAATAGAGCCCTATCCTGCTTAGCCGTCTCTTGCTCTTCTGAGGACGGGGTGGGATAAGCCCCAGAGCCCCAGTGTATTTTTTTCATTTCCACTGTCCCGTGTTGCTTTGTGCCAAATAGCATGTACCATCCAAGCAGTGGAGTTGGGTCTTCTAGAACCCTCGCTGGATAGCCTCGGCAATGGGCTGCAGTTCTCTACAGGCTTTCTTTGAAAGCTTGCACTGTTTTGGTCTCTTCATGAATTTCTTCTTTCTCTTCCTCCTCTTTCTCATCTGATTTTTGGGGGATATTAAATGTCTGGTAAACACCCATGTGGGCAAACAGAGCAGTTTCTGCCCCTTACGTGGCTTCCTGTCCCCAGCCCTGTGCTAGGAGGTCAGTCACTGGCTGCCATGTGGAGCTGGGACATGACTGGGCTTCCACAGCGCACGGCCCAGTCCCAGAGTATGAAAAGGGTGTTGGCGCCTGGCTGGATGAAAGGACTGAGGCCCAGTGTTGTGATTATGGGCACCTCTCATTTCCCCTTTCTCTGTTTCCGCTGTTTCGTCATCAACAGGAGTCTGTTCGAGGCTTCTAGGGCTTGTCTTTGTTTCACCTGGGAAAGTCCCCACAGGGAGAGCTAAGATCTCCCGGGAGGAATGGCTGGAGGCCTGACCTCTGTCACCCGAATTGTTTGGACGAAGAAGGCCCCAGAGGGGTTAGGAGGGTGATCAATTGGGAACTTAAGGAGTAAAGACCTCTCTCTCCCTCTCCCCCCTCTGTTTATTGTGCTCAGAAGGGCAGCGGGGTCAGCGGCAGCAAACTGAAGGGCCAGCTAGCCTCGCCTTGAAAGGGGCTCGTTTTGTGTTTCAGTAATGAGCGCTCTCTTTCTCCCCTTGGATGCCCTCAGATTTCACGAGTTCCAGGGAACCTGTCAACTGCTGTTTTCATTGTATGGGACTCACAGGGAATTTGGATATAGGGCAAGCTCATTTCAAAGAAAGCAGGGGGAAGAAAGTCCTGAATAGACACAACGTGCTGTCATATGCAGATCACAGCCCCAGTTGCTAGGGGACACCTCTGCCCGCCCAGAGGACAAGATGCTGAAGTCCTGTACTGACGTGGCTGCCTCCTTGGAGATGAGAACGCCGCTGCAGAAAGGGCCCAGCCAGCAGCCCGCACTGCCATGGGCTCCCGGGTTTGCCACGGAGCCCAGCTAAACAGCAGCTTGGATCCCAGCAGCCTCTGCGCCCCGCTGGCTGTGCAGTCACGAGTCTGTCACCCAGGAGCTGAGGGAGTAGGCCAAGTAACACTGGAAGAGCGAAGAGAGGCAAGTAGAAGGGGGCTCTCTTTAAAGGGCCACCAGGCCTCTGCTCACAGACGGGCCACGGGGCCTAGGGGGCATACCTGGGGCCTGATGTTAAAGACAGGTTTTCACCTTCTTTGTTTGCCAACACTGGCAATAACATTCCTTTCCTGATGGGTTTGTTTTGTAGCTGACAGACATTGTTTTCTTTCCCCTGTTTACCTAGAGTGACCCAGAGTAACAGGCCTGGCGGAGCCCACAAGAGGGAAGAGCAAGCCTGCCCTGGTGGCCCCGGGCTCCCCATACCCAGGTCCCTCTGCCCTGCAGCACCTTGTCCTGCACCCACCTGTGGGAAGAGAGAGTAGCCAAGGAGCTGTCCTGCCTGGAGCAGAGCCCAGGGCAGGACCTACAGGGGAGCCCAACATTAGGGGAGGGCCCATAATAAAGACTCTCTCCAAGGGGTCCTTCAACTGGAGGTCCTTCCAGTGAAGACATCTGGCAGAGTTCATGGTAGGACCTGAAAGAAACCAGGGGAGGGTACTGAGAGAAGTGTTTCTAACAACTCTTTACCGAACACCCTACTCCATTTAAAAGGGCAAAAGCATGGCCCTGTCCTCAGGGAGTCTGAGTCTGTGGCCTGTGGCTAAGCCAGGAGGTGGAGCCAGTGCCCTTGGCAATGCGTTGTGACCTCCTTCTGACCCTCTTGTTTTCACTCCTGCGCCCACTTTTACCACAGCTAAGCTTCTCCCTATGAGGGTTGCCAAGATAAATACTTAAGTCCAGAACCCTGCCCTCAAAGAGGCTTTATATCTAGTGAGAGGGTAACTTTTGCAGACATGGAACTGTCATGCAAGGTGCTTTGTAAGGCTGAAAGCTCTGTGCAAATGTAAGACAAAATGACCCTTCCAGGAGGAAGCTCGCACGTTGGTAGAGGTGAAAGGCAGGGATGGTTCAAGAGCAGTAAGCTTCCCTGACTGGCTGGAGCACAGGACAGGGGACCTCGTGAACTAAGGCTAGAGCAACAGGCTGAGGGCCACACATGCTGCAACACTGTGCTTGGCCGTGTGGAACAGAGAGAGAGTCTGCATGGTTAGTGTGTTCGTTTTCCATTGCTGCTCTAACACATTGCCACAAATTTAGTGGCTTCAACCATACAAATTCATTATCTTACAATGCTGGAGCTCAGATGTCTGACATGGGTCTCACCGGGCCAAGATCAGGGTATTGTCAGGGTGGTGTTCCTCTCTGGAGGCTCCAGGGGCAGCTCCGTTTCCTTGCCTTTTCCAGCTTCTAGAGGCTGCTCACATTCCTCGGCTTCTGGCTGCTTCCTCCGTCTGCAAAGCTAGCAATGGAAAGTCGAGTCTGTCTCACATCTCATCTCTCTGACCTCCTCTTCTGCCTCCCTCTCCCACTACATTGGGCCCACCTGGATAATCCAGCACAATAATCCTATTTTTAAGGCCAACCAATTAATTACCTTAAGTCCCCTTTGCCTTGGAAGGTAACACATTCATAGGTTCCAAGAATTAGGACATGGACATCCCCAGGGGGCCTTTATTCTGCCATTTGGGTTAGTCGGTTGGTTGTTCATTGGTCAGTTACCGGTTGTTTGGTTGGTTGGTTTTTAGCTGGTTGTTTTTTGAGACTCTCCTTCCAACCTCCCACCCTCCACCCTCACCCAAGAGCTGGATAATCACATTTATTAGAGGAAGGGAAAAACAAGAGTGAGCAGTCTCTAAGGGGAAGAAGGGGGGCAGACACGGGAAGTAAACATCAATTCCATCTCATTGCCTGTCAGACTGACTCTATAAAGCACAATCCCAAGAACGAGACAGCATACCATTCTGGAGGATTTTGTTAGCCCACACACCCCCTCAGACCCCGCTGCATAGCTGGGTCATGTTCCATACAAAAATTTGGCCTCAAGTCCTTGGTTTCTGTCCTGTGTCCTCTGGCTTAGAAGCAGAGATGTTTGTAACCCATTTCAAAATATCTGGTCAACCTTTTTAGATAGTATTTCTAATCCAAATACGCTAGTGGGTTTCACTAAGTGTCTAGTGGTCCCCTGGAGCCTCTCAATCCTGCAGTGGTTTTCAGTCTGTCTCCCATGCATCAGCCCCAGCCCTGCCTCATGAACCCTGCCCAGCTGCCTCCAGGACTTCCCAGCTTGCAAGCTGGACTGTGTCAGCAGCTGCTCTGCGTCCTACCTTGTTGGAAGCTGAAGCTTACTCTTGAGCTGTCCTTGCAGCCGGGTAGTTCCTCAGTTGGACGTCTTGAAGAGCCCCTTCGTTATGATCTACCAGGAACCCAACTCCTTATTTCCCAGTTTCCTTGCCTGGAGCTCATGATCCCAGTTAGGCACCCAGATAACTCCTGGGATTCCCTCCACTGCCCACGGTTACGTCTGTGACGTGGCCCATGGAGCTGGGCTGTCCACTCATCCTTGACTCACTGTTTGTCCTGACCTCCCAGTGAGTCCTGGCTTCGAAGACTGACCTTCCAGTTGGTGACTTCAACCTTGATACCCCTTTGCCCCTGAAGACCTTGACTTCCCATCTCCGAACTGCCTGTGTTCCACTAACAGCAGCAGCAGCGTAATAATGGCTGATGGAGCGCTGATTGCGTGCCAGGCACTGTGCCTGTATTACCTCATTTAATCTTCACAGCAACCCTAGAAAAAGCCCTGTGAAGAATGGGTACTAGTCCATCTCACAGGTGAGGAGACAGAAGCACAGAGAGATTAAATATCAGTAGCTCACCCAAAGTGATATATGTCCCATGAGATGGAGTCAGGATTCAACCCCAGGGCGTGGAGCGCCGTCATTTCTCACCTGGATTACTGCTATAGTCACCCTCTTTCCACTTTACTCTGCTTACCGTCCACTCCCAACAACCAGGGTGATCCATGTACATGAAATCATGTCCCCCCCTCGTCTCAGAACCTTCCAGTGGCTCCCATCTTACTCAGGAAAAGCCAGAGGCTGAGAGGCCTACAGGCCCACATGATCTAACCCTCCTCCCTCTCTGCCCACACCTCCTGCCCTCTCCCCATCCCTCTCTCTTCCTCTCCAGCCACACTGGACTCCTTGCTATTCCTCAAGGAAGCCAGGCTCCTGCCTGCCTCAGGGCTCTTGTCCTTGCTAGTCCTTCCCCCTTGTTGCTCTCCCGGGTCTCCGTATCTTGGCTCATTCCTTTCTCAAGGGAACGGTGTACATAAGGAATAGAAACACCCTATCATCTTTGCTGGCATCCATCTCCAAAGACTCCCTATCCCCCTGACATGGCTTATTTTTCTCCATAAAATTGTCTCCAAATAACACATGAGATATGTATCTGTTGTTTATTATCTGTCTCTCCCACTGGGAGCAAAGCTCCAGCGTGTACTTGTGGAATGAACGGGTGAAGCCCCAGGACTCCCCTGAAGACCCTGATGTTCAAGGGGGCTCCAGCCACCATCCAGATTCCAGGTCCCAACCTCTGCCCATTCCTGGGCCACCAGGTGGAAGGCCTTCCATTCAGCTCACAGATGAAGATGTAACTTCATTCCGGGGCTCAGTTCCCTCCACAAAACCTGGCAAACAAGAACATGCGGCATGTATTTTTGGGCTACGATCAATTTTCCATTCTCAGTGACTGCTGGGGTTTTCTGTTGGTGGGGGTTGGGGGGGGGTAGGCGGGGCAGGGTACTCACTCACGTGTTGGGAATCCAGAGCTCTTTCCCCTACCCTCACCCTGACTCCAACAAGCCAGGGTTGACCAGCAGCTACATCTTCACCGATACCACCTCTGGCCACGTGTGTCTAGCTCTCAGCCCTCAGAACCTTGGCTCACCTACTGAACATTATTTAAAATAATAAAATTGAGGGCTTCCCTGGTGGTGCAGTGGTTGAGAGTCCGCCTGCTGATGCAGGGGACACGGGTTCGTGCCCCGGTCCGGGAAGATCCCACATGCCGCGGAGCGGCTGGGCCCGTGAGCCATGGCCGCTGAGCTTGCGCGTCCGGAGCCTGTGCTCCGCAACGGGAGAGGCCACAACAGTGAGAGGCCCGCGTACCGCAAAAAAAAAAAAAAAAAAAAAACAAACAAACAAAAAAATAATAAAATTGAAAAATCATTGTTGATCTCTTCCCAGAGACAGCTCCTGTCCTCCCACCTGGTACTTGAGCAGCCTGTGTAGGTGGCACCCAGAAGGCTGCCTGAGTGAGTCCGGGGCCCTGGGGCCTCCGGGTTGAATCCACCAGGCCCGCCCTAATGAGAGCCTGGTCAGTGAATACCAGGCCGAGAAACAGGAATGTGTTACTGAAACAGCCCTGTGGTTTGAGAGTCCCGCAGGAACAGGTTCTGAGCCTGTGTCCCCCATCACTGTTCTCCAACAGAGAGTAGTTTATTTTCATTTTAGTTTTTTATGGCTAGTAGCATAGCAGCACCTGTGGTAACCTCATTAGTCCTCTCCAGAGCTCCTTGGAGGGAGGCGAAAGCCTGCCAATTGAGCCAGGGGTTTTTTGTCTCAGGCTGCTGGGTGTGGGGGGATTGGGGAAACGGGCCAACGGGTGAAAGAGGCAGGGGCGGGTGAGTGACGCCTTCTCGTCCAAATCTGCTGTGAGGTTCTAGGGAAGAAAAATGTGTCTTTGTTTTTCTGATTGCCTTAATAAGTCTTTAACTAAAAAGACCTTCACTTCGAAAAAGTTTCTCAGGAATGACTAGTTCTCTAATGGGAAGCCGTGGGGATGGGCCTAGACGACAAGTGATGCCATTTACTGGGCGTCTGCTTGGAGACAGGCATCGAGGCAAGGTGTCCTGATGCCTCTCCTTACCGGGAGCTGCTTGGCCAAGGGTATGCGGTCAAAACTACTGAGTCAGCAACCCTCTGAGGATGTGGTTTTTATCTCCAATTGGAAAATGAAGGAATTGAGTCTGAGGAGTTACATGACTTGCCCAAGTTCATGTAGCTTCTGAACAGTGGGGCCAGAATCCAGACTTAGGTCTGTCTGACTCCAAAGCTTATATAACAAGCCTCCGCTCCTGGCTCCCCGGAGTTCACCAGATTCCAGGCTGAGAATCTATAAAAGCTTGGGGTCCAGCTGATTCGGAGTGAAATGAGCTCAGTGGGTGCTTCTTTGGGTCTTGGGCCCCATTTGGTGAGTTGAAATTGACGGTCGAATCCCCACCCTCAGCCTGGTAGATTCCAGAACACAGATTCTGTCCCTCTCACTATAACCTCCCTCCCCACTTCCCCACACACACACCCTTGGTGAGCTGGGACTGTCCCAAAGAGGAGGGCTCAGCAACTGCCGGGGCCTTCCACCCTGCTCATTCTAGAAACTTCTAGAAACCAGCAGCCACCCCTGCGCCCGGGCTGTTTGCCCAACAGGCAGCCAGTTTCATCCTCTGTGGATCTCCAGGCTTTGGAGAACGAGATGTGAAGACGTTTGCGGGAAGGTTGAGGATGCATAAGCGTAAAATCCTCGTCTTAAGGCAAGTCTCTTGGCATCCTTCCCATGGCACCTGGTGATGAGGAAGGAGTCTTACTTTAGGGATAGAGACACTAAAGCAACGGGCATGACTAGCCCTGAGGGACACAGGGAAACACTCTCAGGGAACAAACCAGGCCTTGGTATTGGAGCTTAGAGCTTCGAGGTTAGGAGACATACTTGTCTCTTAACAAGTAGACCAGTAGTACTCCTCTGAACTCTATTGCTGGATTGGCTGCGTTGGAGGCGAGATCTGGTTTGGACTTGATTTGGCACAAGGGCACGATGTAAGGTCAGCAAGGGGTCAGCGATGGGTCTGAGCTGGATGATCTCTGCCTCTTGATTCAGAATCCATGCTCTCTTCTGAGCTCACCACTGCCTTGGTACAGCAGATCCCAGCATGCAGACATTTCAAGAGCAAGAGAAAATGTTTAATTTTCTCTTATTTAGAAACAAGCCTGGATGAAAGAGGAATCAACAGGGCCATTCGGCTTGTGATTTGCTGAGATTCCCTGGAAAGCAAGCTTAAGAGGCCAGAGCCTATGTCAGAGCAGGAGAGACCAATGCCCTCTCCAAGATGTGTACAAACAGAAGGTGCTTAAGAGCTGGCAGGGAGTTATGGGGAGGGAAGCAGAATTTCCAGTTTGGTTCCAAGTCTTTTCAGGCCTTGACCTTTAACCTAAAAGCCAGAGAACCAAACTGATTTCCATGATGCCTCTAACTCCAGAGGAGACCCACGGGACCAGCAGAGAGGGGGGCAATGCTAGCTTAGCACGTCCAGGGTCACGGGATCCCAAGAAACTGGCCTCCCCTACGCAGTATCACTAAAGCAAATCCCCTGGTCCCTCCTCATCCCAAGATCTTATCATGACCTTGTCCGTGATTTTAATCATTTTGAAGATGAAGGCCTGGCCTCAGAAAGGAATAACCAAAGATGAATCCTCTCGCCTTTAGTCTAAATGTTTCCACCGTGAAATGTAAAGTTATTATTCTTGTGATATTTATTCACTGTTCCTCTGATTTTTACTTAAAAAGAATAACAAATTTGAATCCCAGGCTGGTCATTGCCATTAGGTTCTAAATCCCAGGTCACGAGCCAGGGTTCCTACCTCTCACTCTTCACACCTTCCTGACACCTCAGCCCAGATCCCACTCTGCAGCTTCCACCTACCTGGACCTAGTCTTAGCCCTTCTGCCCATCAGCCATTCCTTCCCTGCTCCAGGCTTAGGTTTCCTCTCAAAATGAAATGGGGGAGGCTGGTCCCGGGCTGCGCCTCTAAAAAGAGTGTTGGGCAGCCCCTCTCTGGCCCCCTGCGGCTGAGGTCAGCCTCTTCGCTAATACAGGGACCAGGCCAGCCCATGTGCCTGCCTTTCCGGCTCTGTGCTTTGGACAGTCTCCTTGCCTTCCTCCCTTTCTTATCTCACTTGAAGACAAAAATGTGTCCTTGCCAAGAGTCAGGTTCTCCCAAGGTGCATTTCTCTCAGTAAGGGAGCTGCTCCCCATTTCATAAAAATAAATCTCCTCCTTGTGTTACCTTCAGTATAGCCATTTCTAGAAACCGGACTCGTGTCTTAGAGGGACTGTGTGTTGTCCTTGCTTTTTCTGAAATCTATCCTCCAGTCGTTACGTGGATAGGCCTGGATATAGACAGAGTATCCTAAGATCATGAGTGATCATTACAACCCTAACAGTTACCTTTATTGAATGTCATTTGCAGGCTCAGTGCTAACTAAGCTCCTTGGTGCTAGTACAGCTCAGTAACTTGCCCAAGGTGCGCCTGGGTGAGCCTGACTGCAGAGTCCACTCCCTGAGCCACCACATTGAACGGTTCCTCTCTGCCTTTTCTCATCTGCCTGGGCCCCTCCCTACAGCACCCACCCACCCAAGCATGGCCAGCTTCTTGGGATCTACTTCATTAGACATTGCTTGGCCTATACCTCTGGTTGACAAGGCCCCACAGCTTGTCGCCAGCGCACGGTCATCTCCACCCAAAGTCTCCTACCTGTGTAGCCTGGCTTTCATGCCCTCACAGGCTCTCCCACTGTGTACACCTCAAATCTCATTGGGACACCAAGACCTGCCCATCTCCCTGAACACCTCCTCCAGGTCCAATAGAACAGGTGTGCAATCCATTTGGAGCCATCACTCACTCCCAAGCCTGTTCTTGATTTAGAAAATCTGTACCCAAAAAAGGAACCAGACTTTGCTGTGGGTGACCTGACTTGCCACCGAATCCTGGGCATGGCTCTTCAGTACTGCAGAAAAGGACCTGAGCGCTTCACCCTCGGACCTCTTTGCTTCTCTGTCTTCATTCACTCCCTAAAAGATCTCATGTTGGGGCTTCCCTGGTGGTGCAGTGGTTGAGAGTCCACCTGCCGATGCAGGAGACACGGGTTCGTGCCCCGGTCCGGGAAGATCCCACATGCCGCGGAGCGGCTGGGCCCGTGAGCCATGGCCGCTGAGCCTGCGCGTCCGGAGCCTGTGCTCCGCAACGGGAGAGGCCACAACAGTGAGAGGCCCACGTACCACAAAAGAAAAAAAAAAAGATCTCATGTTGTCTCCTAGCTTTGTATGACATGCATCTGCTGACGGCTCCCGAACTGAGTCTCTGGACTGGACCTCTCCCCTAGATTCCAGAATTGCATAGCTAACTGCCTACTTGACATCTCCACTGGGATATAGCTCTTGGGCATGTTCAGATGAAAATATCCAGAATCAAACTCCTGATTCTCATCATCCCCACAACACGCTCCTCCTCCAGTCTCCTCATATCTATAAAAGGTAACTCCATCCTTCCAATTTTTCAGGCCAAATGTTTTCGAGTCCTTCTTGCCTCCTCTGGGAATTTCACACCCCACATCTAAGGCATCAGCAAATCCCGTTGGCAATTCCTTCCAAATAAACCCAGGATCCAACCATCTCTTACCACCTCCATTGCTGCTTTATTGGTCAAAGCTACCATCATCTCTTGCCTAGATTATGACAAAAGCTTCATACTGGTCTCTGCTTCCAGCCTCCCATGCCTCCCTTCAAACTCTTCTCATCACTGCAGCCAGAGTGATTGTTTTAAAACATAAACCGATCATGTCACGTCTCTGCTCAAAGCATTCCGGGGGCTCCCAGCCTCACTGAGAGTGAAGACCAGTGTGCTTACAGTGGCCTGCAAGGACACTTGATAGGGCCTTACTCCCCAACACCCCCCCCCACCGCCCTGGCTCCTCTAGCTTTTGCTCTCTGCCCTGGAATGCTAGCCTCTGCGCTTTTCCTCCAACACAATGGGCATGATCCCACCTCAGGACCCTTCTCCTTGCTGATCCCTCTGCCTGGAATGCTTTATCCCCTAAATCTTCGCTAGTTCCTCACTTCAGGTTTCCAAAATATCGCCTTATCAGAAAAGGCTTCTGTCATCTCCCTGTAGAAAAGAGCAAACTCGTCACCCCCAAACACTCTCTACCCCCCTCCCTGCTGTATTTTTCTCTATAGCACTATTGTCACCAGGTAGATGGTGTTTGTTTATTAATCGTCTCCCCCTCAAAACACACACACACACACACACACACACACACACACACACACACACACACACACACAAGAATAAGGTCAGGGACTTTGTCTATTTTCTCCAAACCTACATCCCCAACACTTCAAATAGTGCCTTCCATGTAGTGGGTGCTCGATAAGTATTTAATAAATGAATGAATGACATGTCCTCTGGGGTAGGTTCAAAGCTGAGGGAATGTTGGGTGTGTCTTCTGCTTTGTGGGATTTCAAGCTGGCCCAGTGGGTCATTTCCATCAGGCAAACTCCTAAAAAGCACACTGACATTCCTGATGCGGTGGTGTGTGTCTGTGTGTTGTTGACACGTTGTCAGACACATTGCTGCCCACGCAGCAAAATGTGGCCACAGCTGTTGGAACTCTTTGCTAATGGAAGCGAAAGCGAAAATGAATAATGTTCCTCCCCATAGAGAGTGTGACATGGTAGCCTTCATAGGGGTTTCAGAACCTACCAGTCCCCCTCACACATGACCTACTACACAATTAGTTAAAAACAAACAGAGCATCACATCTGAGCCCCAGGTTTTGAATGTCTTTTGATAACAGCTCTCCTTGAAAAATATATCAATTTGTAGGGAAAGGTCCTTGATAATGAACTTCCAAGGCGAAGATGGAAGGAGTAGGTCACAGGACCAAAATCCAGAAGGGAGTTCAGGGAAGGTGGCCTGGATTTAGACATTGTACCCAACACATATACCTTCCAACGCATGGCAGATCAAAGGGTGATGAAAGAAAGGAGGAGAGGAGAGTGCACTGGAGGAATGGCTAATAGATTTGTGTGTTACCCTATCCAAGACCTAGCTCTTGGGAAGTCTTGGGATACTCAGTGATCTGGGTTGCAGGCTTAGCTTCTCTCCAGCAAGACCACCCCCAATTTCCCTTTGTACACCTGGCCTCGCTCGCCTCAAAAATTCAAGGATCTGAATGAAGGCAAGTCACTTCAGAGCCTCTCGAACAAGGAAGCAGCCCCTAGTCTTCTGCCTCAAGATCTTTCTCCAGCTGCTTCCGAGCTGCCAAGCTCCCCCTATGCCTCACTGTGGCTACCACCCTTGGAGATATAGTCCCCCTGCCAGAGTGGGCCAGAGGAGGGACCTCTTGACCCAGCACTTGAGCTTCTCAGACAATGAACCAAGGCAGCTCAGAGATTTCTTTTATTCTGGGAGCACAAGGACATAAGCAGGTCCAGTAGATCAAAGACACGGCACTGGCCTGGGCTTCTCTTTGACTGAGTCCTGGGAGCCAGGCTGAGGGTTTGTGTTTCAGGGTAGCATTGGCAGATTTCGCAAATGAAAATAGAAAACACCCATTGAAATTTGAATTTCAGGTAAACAGTGAATGACTTTTTTAGTTTAAAAGTATGTTCCGTAAAATATTGGGGATATACTTATGCTGAAAACTCATCCCTTGTTTTCTGGAATGCCGGTTGTATTTGGCATCCTTTATTTTATCTGGTAACCCTATCTGCACTGTTCCTAAACACACCAGCCAGGCCCCCATCAGCCTGGACAGGGCTGGGCCTGCTGCATAGGATGCAACCCCTGACCCCAATTCCTGTTCCCTACAGTCATCCCTTTCAAGGGGGGCTGGCTGGCCTCTGTCAGAGCAGCCAGGAAAGAAAATGCGTGTTGTACACGTGAAACATATATAATGTTATACATCAATGTTATCTCAATTTATAAATGAATGAATGCATGAACAATATCAAAGAAGAAGAAAACACAAGGGAGAAACCGCTCATGGCATTGTGCCCCCCACAGTCAAGGGCACAGGGATCTGTGAAGGACCTTGTTAAGATAATCTCCCCAGTAGGAGGAGGCAGCCTGCGAAGGGGTGGCGACAGGGAGTGGAAGCGGGAGAGAGGGAAAGGACCCAGCAGGGCCAGCATGGAGCTTTGAAGGGGGCTTCTGAAAGGTACCACCCTGGGAGGCACTGATTTCCAACAGAGCAGCTGACTACCCTGCCCTCCCTGAGGCCACTGCTGGCTCCCACTATCCCAGGACAAACAGGGCCTGAGCTCCAGGACCCTCTCATTTCCCCCTTTTGACTCATCCCCTCTCCATTCTCAGCCCCCTCAGTGTTCTGGAAGGTGGTGGACATGGACACTGTGTGGACAATTCTGAACATGGTGGAGGCCCCGTCGCTCTGCCCCACATCCTCATGGCCCACTCAAAGACCAGCTGTGGTCTGCCTTGGATGTAGTGGTCAGCACACGTTGGTCTCCCAGGCTCAAATCCCCATCCCTGCCTCGACCTAGCTGTGTGACCTTGGAATACTTAGCACTCTGCCCGTCTGTTTCCATCTGCAAATGGGGACTCTTGTCAGGATAAAATGAGTTAATATGCAGTGACCGGCATGGAGAAGACACTGTTACATCCAGGGTTTGCTTTCCATCCCTGCTGCTCCTGAAGGGCCCCCTCAATCATCCCCGCTGATTCTGTTCTTGGTTCTCGCCCTCTCGAGCCCCCTGCCACCATTGCCACGCACCTCCCGCTGTCTTCTCTCATGGTATCCATGATGCTCACCCTGCCACGTTGCTTCTCCCCTGTTGACATCTCTGCATCATTCTTACAGTCCTTTGCCTCCCTCGGTCCCTTCTAACCCAAGGTTCTTTCTACGTGTGGCTGTGTTCTCATCTCTCGATCCCCTTCCCTTGGAGATCTCCGGCAACAGATGGGAATGCTGAGAGGGTCTAGCCTTGGATACACACAGACTAGTTCTACGAGGGCCACCACTGCTGTGTTTCCATGGTTATCTCTGGAGATGGGCGTCTTGGCCTCAGAAAGGTGAGGGAGCTTTTGTGTTTCACTTTCTACCCTTCTGGAAGATAGTTAATCCTTTCCATGAGCATTAGTTATTTTTCTAATAGTAATTGCAACTACAATGTGGTTTTCTTTAGAGGAGAAGAGATGGATGTCTTTTGACCTGGCTCCCAGGCCCTTCTTTATCGAGTAGCCTGTTTTTAGGATGGGGTGGGGGAAGGCCATTCAGACTACAACAAACGATCTGAGCAAAGGCACAGAGTAGGAGACTCAGAAGGGACTAAGAGGATTTGGTGCCTATAAACTGATTTCAGGCCCCACTAACGGAGGCAGAGCACATGGGGGAGCAGGCATTAGGGCAAGCCAAGGAGGTCATCCAGCCTCTCTCAAAGTCACCCAGGGGCCCACTCTGCCTCCCTGTAGGGGAAGCCCTGCATGCCCACACAGGATCCCTAGCTAAATGGGTGGTCAAGGCCAGAGGGACACACCTGGGAGAGTGGGGGGCTAATGGTGGGCTGAGACCCTGTGTCACTGTGCCTCCTGAGACTGACTGCAGGGAGGTGGGTGATTCACCAAGGCCTGGTGTCCATTGGGTTTCCCCATCAGGCTTGCCTAGGGTACCTGCACACCTGCTAGGAGGGGATGAGCTCTTCTGAGATCAGATGACCTTTAATAGCCTCATAAGTTGGAGGATAAGCTATAAAATGGGTTAGGAGATGTATACCCACCCCCTAACGTTTGGAGATCCAGATAAGAGTACAGCAGAGGCCAGCTCCCACATCGAGCTAACAAACTATTAAACAGAATACATCATCTTCTCTTTACCTTGACAAATACACTTTCATGACATCCTTAAGGCCAAGTTTGAATTTAGAATTTGTGGAGTCCTTGGAGTTCCCCGCAGTAATGGGGTGGCCTAAGCAGAGGCAGCCCTGGGCTGGCTTCATTTCCCGGCTCCATCAGGCACGAGGAAGGGCCCTGGGCCCAAGTACGTGGACATTCAGCCCACGTGTCCAAGCTCCAGATCCACACACGCCCCCCAAACCCACCCCGTGGTCACCCCTGAGGCCCACAGGTACGCACACCACGGCACACCTTGTTGGCAGGACAGACTTAGGTTAGAGGTCCACACTGGCCTTGGGATTAAGCTCAGGGAATTGGGCAGGAAACTCCAGGGTTCATGTCCTGAAGCAAGGACTGGCAACGGGGCCTGTGTGGGCTTTTGGGGATGTGTCCCTTTAACACATGGACGCCTGGCTCATGGCTGGTGGACTGTGGCTGGAGGAGAGCAAGCAGACCCCTAACTTGTGGGACATAGCAAGAGACACTCTTGTCCCTGGATGGGGGCCAGTGCCCACTAGGGGTGAGGGTAGCCACCCTCAGATGGCTAGAAGGAGCCTCAGATGTTTCCTAGAAGAGGACTCAGTGTGCCCAGGCGCCTCCCTGTCCTGGGCTGGGCATCTGCCCAAGACCTCGTGCCTTGGGGTCATTCCGGTGTCACCGTCTCATGCCCCCGACACAGTGGGGAGCTTGTTTCCCTCCTCTTACACTCCCTAACTCTAATCCCCAACAGCCTGTGCCACTTGGCTGGCCTCCTTGGCAGAAAGGTGACCAAAGGACGTCTCTCTGCAGCGTCAGGTCCCGCAGACAGAACCCAAAGCCTCCTTGGGGCCGTATGAGCCAATGACCGAGGGTCCTGACCTCCAGTGACGGACCCTAGTGTCCTCTCGCCTCCTACTGCTGGGGTGTCGGTGGAGTCACTCAAAGCAGGTTCACTGATGAGAGAAGCAGGAGCCGTCACACCGCTTAGAGCGAGCCTCCTTTTTCCTCTCCTGCACTCATGCTGCCCCCGCACTGCCTGGACCAGCCGTCTCCCTGAAGCCTTACCTTCTGGTGTTTCTCAGCATCTACCTCGACTCCAGCCAGCTCACTTTCCTGCCCTGGCTCCTCCCCTTCTCCCAACTTCTGCTCATCTACCCCCGGCTCATCAGGTCTCTCTGGTCCAAATTCCTTTCATTCTTCAAGGTACACTTTAAATTTCACCTCCATGAAAGGTTCCCAGTACTTCCATTAATCCTTCTCCTGGTTTATCACCTGCGTTGTTTACCACCTGGACCCCATATGTGGCCCATGAATTATACTCACGTAGTACTTCATACCGTGTGGCATTAGCATTCGCTCCTTGTTCCATAGAAATCGTAGGATTAGAAGAGATCTTAAAGACCATCTCACCCAACCCTCGTTCTTTGAAGATGAGGAAACTAAGAGAGAAAGGTTTCATAACTTACCCAGGCTGAAACGGCTAAAATTACACTAAAACTACACTCAACTCTCTTAACCCTACACAGGACTTCCCCACAACCACCTGCTGCCCCTCTACGTGGAATTTTGTGTCGCCCACAGGATGGGGCTGTCGTGAGGGGCAATCATGTGATCCAGCCATCAGCTGGGCAGATGGTGCCGCCCCTTTACCGGCAGGACAGAACCCAGAACTGCAGCAGCCCACCTCTGTAGACCCCATGTTTGTCAAGTTCCTTGCTATCCATTTTAATAACTGCCCAGAAAAAAAAAAAAAAAAAGAGAGAGATTACCAGAGGTCACCCAGATTTTCTCAGACCCGCTCTGATTTCCTGCTGTATCCCCTTTAATTCAAAAAGAATAAGCCCGATTCCTACTCCACCGTGGCACAGGGCCAGCCCCTCCTGCTGTCACTCCCCATAATCCCTTACATTTTCCATTTGGAAGCCCAGAGAGCATCTTAGCAAGCCTCCCCTCTGACTTTCCCAGGCAGGAGGCTGGCGGGCCCCAGGGGGAAGGGGGCTGAGCACGCAGCTAGCGAGGCCCCGGGTAGAGGGGCCCAGCTTCAACACGGGGTGGGATCAAGGGAAAAACAGGCTGGGGGCAGAAGAGCAGGGAGTGCTAGGGACAGGGTGACCTGCCCAAAATAAGGCCCCTAAACTCCAAGTCAACTCCCCCATTCAAAACCAGCCAGAGTAGGGCAGAGCAAACATATTTCTTTTCTCCCTCCCGCTCTGGTTGCCCTGCGCGCTACAGGGAAAAAAAACAGAACGATAAGCCACGTCGTTGGAGAGTGTCACCCGAGCAGCTCCGGAAGGACGTGGGCAGACGCCTGGCTGGGTGGCTGACTTTCTCTGTTTCTGGTAGAGATTTTATAAATATTCGGGGAGTTTGATCTGAGGCTGGTGGTGGGGAGGCGAGGGGAGCTGCAGAAGGGGGAGATAACTCAGCCCACGGGGGTTCTGGGACCTCTCCGAGGCCTGCTTTTCATTAGCGTCTCCAAGACAACGGCTCATCTGCTGCAGATCCCCTCACTCCCTGCAAAGCATCCTCAGTGCATTATGCCTTTCCTTTAATAGTGAATCTGCTGCGATCAGCCTTCCTCCAAACCCCCTCCCCTCAGCCTGCACCTCCAAGCCTGCAAAAGAGAAGATAATTATGGGGGAGACTATGGTCCAACTCTCTCAGGCTGGTGTGGAGAGACAGAGCCACGACCGTCCTATTCCCGGGATGGCGATTGGCCCCGGGGACAGTTGGAGGCTGGTGGTAACGAGTTTGGGGTAACCAGTCTGCAGCAGCACCCCAGTTCCTATTCCTCCTCCTTTTGCACACCCAGCCTTGACTCCCGTCTCCTCCCTGTCTGACTCGACCTTTCCCCTCCACACATACACATTTATTCTTGACCAAGGCAAGCAGTTGCAGGCTTCCCAAGGAACGACCTCACCAGTCGTTGTGCCGATGAGTTCCAGATGCCCATGGGAACGCAAGCCCACGTGTGTCTCTGGTTTTCACCAAGGTGTCCAGTGGGTTCTAAAAGGGCGGTGTCAGGGAGGCTGGCCAGGGAAGAAAGGGAGACCCGTGTTTGCAAGGCAGTGTGAGAGTGGGCGAGTCCACCCGAAGAGGTGACGGTTTCACCTTGGAGAGGAGAGAGCCGGGCTGGGTGATCGGCACAGCCAGGGAGGGAACGTGCACCAGAGCCTGTAACCCCAGCATCACAGACACTTCTCAGCATTTACTCCATGGAACTTGACTTATCTACTTAAAAATCATCTCCCTCTAGCTGTGGGTTCTGTAGGGCCACAGCCAGGGAACCCTGGTCTCTGCCACGCGCCAGTGTCAGCATAACACCCATGTGCAGGAGGCCCTTGGTAATGTCTGTTGAAAGGAGAGCTGTCAGCGGATGGACTGCAGGGACTGGCTTTTCTGGGTTGTCTTTCTAGCCTGTCTTTGTGTTCCTGAGCAGACCTGAGCCCCAGCCTTTCCCAGCCCCTCCTTTCCGTGGAATGCAGGTCACCCCAGCCCTCCTGAAAGATCTGTACTGAGAGTCATCCCTGGAGGCTGCAGCTAAAAAGCCAGAGAAGGCCCTCCCCGGCTACAAATGGAGCAGAACTAGGAACCCAAGGCATGTGGCTCAGACAAAAGCCGCCCCTGCCTTCTCGCTTGTGTTCTTTTTCCCACCGAGATTGGCCCTGGAGGAGCAAACCCCAAGTTCCTCTGCTGATCTGAGCAGGAAATTCCTGTCAGCTCGTGGGAGACCAACTGGGGGAGATTTCATCACATAGATTCCCCCTGAGATACAGAATCGTATCAAAGTCTTATCTCGGCCCCGGGGGGCCACTGGTCTCCACCACCATCCACTCTGTGCCTCTCCGAAGCAGACCCTGTCAGTCTTTCTCACCCAAGGCTGACGTTAGGTTTCTTAGCAGTCAGCCAAGGAACAGGGAGGAGTGAACTGATTAACAATAATTAAGCGTAGCTGACTGGGTTGCATAAGTGGTTTTCCAGTCCACTCTGGCGGCAAAGTTGTAATAAAGAGGCAGAGACGTGCCCGCGCCAATGGCACAGATAAGCGTGGGTTAAGGAAGGCAGTGGGATGGAGATCCTCGTTCCTCAAAGTGTGGTCCGGGGGCCTGCAGCCGGGCCATCACCCAGAGCTGGTTACAGAGGCAGAATCTTAGGCCTCTGCTGAATCAGGGAATACGTTTTAACAAGATGGCCAGGGGATCGGAGGCACATTCGAGTCTGAGACACACTGGCACATAGGAAAGAGCATAGGGGTGCTTTCATCTCTGACCTCGTGGATTCGAATTCCAGCTCTGTCACTCAGTAACTGTGTGACCTTAGGTAAGTGAAGCCCTCTCTCTGAGCTTCAGTTTCCTCCCTTTAAAGCAGAAGTGGTGTTGTCTATCCTAAAGGGTTGACGTGACCGGGGGCCTGGCACCAGTAGGCTCCAATCCTAGTAATTGTTAGCAGCATAAAACTGCTTGCTCAGAGAATAGTAGTATCCTTGGCTTCCCCAAGCCAGCTGCCCAGGAGATGGGGCTTCAGCCAGCCGTCTCGCTATTATTTCACTTTTGCGTTTTCTGGGGGTCGGGGGAGAGGGACTTAGAGAACTCTGATCATGAACCCTGAAGCCAAGGGTCGTAGTGTTTCATCTCCAGTTTCCCCATAAGTGAAATTAGGATGCTGAGTGCCCTTGTGGTAGGGTGGATGCTGTGGGTGAAAGAGCTGGAGGATGTGGACAGGCAGAGCCAGGCTGAGAGGCGGGGCTTCTAGGAAGAGGAGACGCAGCCTCTGACTTTGGTAATGGAGCCTTATAACCGGCACTCTGACCGTTTCCCACAAGCAGGTAATAGAGTGTCCGGATTTCATTTCTTTTACCATCTCTGCATTTCCTTGCGAGACGATGGGATTCTGTTGTGGTTGAGGGGGTAGAGGGTACTAACCTACTCCCCTGTGTCCTGTGTTGGTGATTCTGTAGCTATAGTTCCCTCCACTTTCCTGGGCTAATATAATGGGGCCTGCTGGGACCTCGAGGTCTCCCTGAATGCTGGGCTCACTTCGCAGAGCTGCTTCCCCAACGGTGCTGAAGTTGCTTTTCAAATTAGTTCTGGGGAGAAAAGAGAAGGGCAGCCCCTGGGTGTTCCCTGGAATGTGCCGGCGGATGACCTAGGTGAGTCATCTAACCTTGCTAAGCCTCAGTTTCCTCCTGGAATGATAATATTAAGCCTGAAGAAACTCCCTGAAGATGCCAGACAAGTCTCTACCCATTCCGGGGATGATGGGATTGCTGGGGGATTAAATGAGGTGCTACCGATAAGGAACATGGTCCAGAGAGGGAAACGGTCAATACGTGTTAGCTGCTATTCTTGTGGTTGTTGGAAGAGGTGGGCCTTGGACAGTTGGCCTCAGCCAAAAATCACAAATAAGAGAGTGGCCTCCATTTGCAGACAGCGAGCCCATCCTCCCGGCTCCCACGCAGGTCAGCAACTGACCCTCCCCTCCCCCACCTTCAGATTTCTTTCTTTCACCACAGAAGCTGAGACTTGTGGCTCACCAGACGACCCCAGTGAGTTTAAAGCTTGAAATGAATACATGCTCAAAACTGCTGCCCCCATGACTGCCGCAGACCCCTCCCAACCTGGGCCTGTCCGGCCTCTCAAGGGCCGGAGCTGAGCCCTTGAGAAGGTATCTCATCCGTGCGCGTGCTGGTCCCAGGGGCCCTGCACGGGGCGGACGAGGCTCGCCCTGATCCAGCACAGACTCTCCTCTTCCTGGGTTTGTTAGAAGCCTGACCAGGCCCCGAGTCTTATGACTTCCACAGATGTTTCTGCTTAAGCAGCCCTGGCATCTTTATGGCCTGTTTTTTCCATCCTTGCTTCTCTTCCTCTGTCCCAGCAGCCCTGAACGCAATTTGGACTTCATTTACTTTCTCACGGTTACAGGGATAGAAAAGACTTTTTTTTTCATTTTTTCCCTTTTTCCTTGGTCCTTCAAGTGACACACACTCACACACACACACACGCGCGCGCACGCGCTCCATGTGCAGGCGGAGCCGCGCTCACGGTGCGTCTTTGTCCACATTGCACTGACATTTATTTTCGCTTCAGACTGAGCGCCAGTTCAGAGCCTCCCTCCCTGCCTCCAGCCACACCTCACACTCACGCCCTGCTTGTCCCTGCACGGTCGCCCCACGTGTCCTCCCCGAGGCTGCTTCTGAAGGTTCGTGCTAGCCTCGGGCTCTGGCCTGTCTTTCCAGCGAGACATGGACAGCCTCGTGTCGGCCAGGCTCCGTGAGTCTGGGAAGGTTTTGCCGTCTGATGGCGGGAAGGCTGAGACGACAGTGACCCCTACCTCGTCACGCCGCCCAGGCAGCCGGTCTGCCCAGGGCCCAGGGTGACAGCTGTTAAAGGATGGAGCCATTTTCCGTGGGTAGGTGACAAGCTTGCAACCGGTCTGGCCACTCCTCCCATCAATACTTGGAATTCCACCCGGCTTGCTGCCATGGCGGGGTGTTCCTGCTCACCTGCCCTGCAGGGCTTGGGGTCACCTGTCTCAGAATCTGGTTTCCAGAGCAAAGAAAGACTTCCAAGTCTTCCACTGAAGGCCAGTCCATGTTGAAGCCCCCTGGAGTTCAGAGCCCTTAACTGCCTCCCAGGACTGAGGGGTGGAGCTGGATTCCTCCTCCGGGCTCCCACCGCGGGTATAGACAGATCTACCTGGAGTGCCGTCTGTTGACACCACCTGCTGCCTTACCTGGGTTGCCCATTGTCTAAGAGGTCCATCCCACCTTAATTCCTCCATGTCCCTGCAGGCTTTCTACCTGAGTGTCTGATGATACAGACTCATCTCTCAGGGGATGTTTAGAGCTGAGCTGACCGTCAACAGCTGCAGACTCTGGTGAACCATATTTTGCTGAGCGTGGTAGAGGGGAAGTCGTCAGGATGTCCCGCCTTCAACGTCCTCACCATGAGGGGCCTTGCCAGAGGGATGGTGGTGGGTGACTGAGCTCAGCCCCATGAAGTCCTCACTCGGTGACTGTCCCACCTGAGAAGGGCCAGGCAGCCACCGTCCCCTCCTCTCCCCACTGTGATTGTGTTACCACGTACATCGCACCCGTCATCCTTCTCTGCTCTCCGTCCTATTGAAGCAAGTTAAAACCCTGGTTCTTGTTTGTCTGTGTTTTGGAGGCTTAGTCATGACACCCTTTCCACGGTGGATTAAGGGAGGTTTGCTCCAAAAAGTCAGACACAGTGGGATGAGCCTGGGCTCCGGTAACAGGGTGACACACGCGAGAACTGTGGGAAATGGAGGCTGGGAGAAGCCTGGGAAGCAGGGGCAAGGGATGGACGGTCCCCCAGACGGGCTCCGCTGAGCTGGGCGTGCTGAACGGCTGCCATGAGCTGCCAGCAGACTCTTGAGGATGCCCCCTTCCGTTTGCTTCACTTGTCACACATTCACCAATAAAGAGGAAGAGGGGAGCTGTTTCCTTGGCGTTTCCATTCATAAGTCCCTCCAGAATTCCCCTCCAATGTGGACACTTCTCCAGAAACAACTATATGGTAATATCATAACCAGCGATCTTGCTGGTGGTTAAAATCAATTCGACATCGACAGCCCTGTTGGTCTGGCTGTCCTTCCCTGAGCGTTTGCCTCTCAGTGTGTATGTGAGTGGTGGGGAGGTGAGTGGGGGAGATGGGAGCTGCTCGTTTCATTTCTGCTGCTCCCCAGGGTCCCCACAACAGGTATCTGCAGTAGCATCTCTACCCTCGTTGCTAAGGAGCACTGGGTTCCTGCTGCCACGTGAGGCTCTGGCTCTGCCCAGGGAGATCTTTAGGGATCCCGAACAGCCGCTGGGCTTGTGATCCTGAGCCCCGGGGAAGTGGAACTGATTGGCCAGCTGGATGCCCAACACAGCCCTCCTGTCACTTCCCTCTTCTCCTGTCACTAGTGGATCCCACTGGAGGAATGGAACCTGGGAAACTAGAGCTGTGTAGAGCCAGGCACGGATGCAGACGACAGGTGACTTTCAGATGGTCAAAGGGAAGCCCACCCTCCCTGTTCTCTGAAGGTCCCCTTCCCTGAGGGACCTGATCAAGCCCTTCTTTCCAGATGGCTGTGATGTCGTGTCCCCTCCATACCGGGAGTGAAGAAATGGATGCTTTCCAGGGCTTCAAGAGCTAAACCCCTTCCCTGCCTCAGGAAACTCTGCTTTCATGGGCTGGTAGGGGAACAGCAAAACCCCCAGGCCTTAATTTCACCATAAATGTGAGGGCAGAGGTGCAGTGGGGGGGTGGATGGGGGGGAGGCATTCAAGGGAAGGGAGAGAGGAACAAGCAGGTCTTTCTGGAATATCAAAGGGAAGTCTCTGTCACAAGGAGAAGACTGAGTGGCCCCAAATCCTTTAAACATATGCATCCCAGTTTTCCAATAATCACCATAGTAATACTAATAATTTTTTGGCTCTCATTCAGGGAGATCTTTCTCTAAATATATGCTGAGTGCCAGGCACTTAGCATATATTTATGTCATTTAATACTGTGAGGTACCTATGGGGTACAAGTATTATTATGTAATTTTTCAAATAGGAAAACAAGCATTGAAAAGTTAGGTCAATTATCTACGGTCATGGATCTGAGAAGTGGCAGAACCCGGATGAGAATCCTGGCTTCTGACCCAGAGCCCAAAGCCTTCACTAGGATGCTCGTGCACCTGTATACAGTAGTGACAATATCTACGCTGATAATAACAATTGCCTACAGTTACAGTGTACTTGCCATGTGCCAGATACTGTTCCAAGTGCTTTATAGAGATTCACTTAATTCATTGCCACAGAACGCTGTTTGCTATTAGCTCACTGTACAGATGGGGAAACTGAAGCACAGAGCATTTTGACATTGATTTGCTTCTGCAAATGTAAATTGAACACCTCTTGTGTGTTAGGCACTGCACCAGAGTTGAATAAGACATTGATCTTATCCTCTGGGTATCAGCAAGGTCCATGGCCGTGACCAGCAGATTGGGCTCGGGGTGGAATTCCAGAACTTGAAATGGGGGATGGTAAAAATAGGGCATCCTAAGGTATCCTAGAGAGCTGAACATACCAGGAGGGCTCCAAAGCAGGGACCCAAGCACAGGAGAAAGACAGAATCCCGCTGTCAGACTGAGGTCCAAGGTCAGATCTGGACCAGCAGCAGGACAGATAGAACCAGAGCCATTTTATTCTGCCTGCGGTGGGGCCTTAAAGAGCAGAACTCCAGAGCCAAGCTGCCACGTTCAAATCCTCACTCTTCTATTCTTCAGCTGTGTGACCTTGGGCACCTCTCTGGGCCTCACTATTCTCATCTGGAAAATGGGGGTAATAACAGTGCCCACCTCATAGAGTTGCTGTGAGAACTCAATGAGCTAATACATGAGATGCCCTTAGAACAGGGCCTGGCCCATGGTTGGCTCTCAGGCTCTCATCAGCCTGTGATCACTTTGGATCCTTGAGGCTGAGGCAGGCTGAGGCTCCAGATAAGGGCCAAGTTGTCCCAGCGGCAGAGAGAAAAAAACTGTAGAAGGAGCCAATTAGAAACTGTTCCTGTAGGCTTCAAAGAGAGGGAGAGATGAAATCTGATGGGACAGAGAGGGAATTCACATCCTTAGTGTAACAGGTTGGCAAACAGGCATTGGGCTCTTCCTTCTCAGTCACCAGAGGCCAAGAAGCAGGCGCCTACCACCTGGGCTGGATGGAAGTGGGGCGTTTCTCTGGGCTGGCATTTATAGTGTCACCACTGTTGTACAATTATGGGCACGAAGAGAGATTCCCGCTGCCTTTGCACAGTTTCTCAATCACCCAGGAGAGGACTATTGATATATTCCCAGCATCCTCCCTATAAACTTCCCCAACCTCAGTCTCTGCCTTGGAAGAAAGACGGGGGTAACCGGGGAAGGTGGTGGAAGGCAGCCACGTCCTGTTGCAGCCAATCTTTCCTAGAAGCCCTGCCTGCTTTCCTAGAAGAGGAGACAGCTGAGCTCATCAGCCGGGGCTGGAACGGCCCAGAAAGAATCCTTTCCAACCCCCAGAAGACCCCTCGGCAGCTTGGGAAAAGAAAGGCTCACTGGGGTGCTTTATTTATGGACGTGGGACTGTCAGACTGGGCAGGGGCGTCTGGCGACACAGTAGAGCAGCTGAGAAGGAAGGAAAGACGGCCTTTTGGAGGCGGGACAAACATGTTGCCTAAGGGGAATCTTGTGATTGGCGCAGCTCCCCGGCCCCACTCTCTTTAGAGAGCTGGTTCCAGGACTTTTCATATGCATCAGAGACTACAATCTCCTCTCCCAGAAACCCCATTAAACTGAGAGTGAGTTAGTGTTCTTCCCCACCTACTTTTAATTTCTCTTACTTCTTTGCACGGTTTAACCATCATATGCATTCCCATGACATTCCCCTTGAACTCATTCTCTACTGGCCTCTTCCAGAAGCCTCGGGGCCTCAGCGGATAGCAAGAGGGTCTTAGACTTTGCCTCGAAATGAGAATTTCTTCGTTCTTGACCTCATAAGCCAAAGGTCGCTGAAGATGTGCATGGGGACACTAGGATGAGAAGGGGGTGATGGCATGGGAGATGACCACTGATCTGCCCCACCTAGGCCCAGCTTCCCAGTCCTAACGCACCTGCCCTTCCACCTCGGAGCACATTTCCCTTCTGGCTTCCTCTGGGCTAAAGTACCAGCGATATGGAAACTGGAGGTGTCTAAGACACACACACCCCCCACCACCACCACGTGGCAGCTTGGGTTTCTTGAAGTTGAGCTGAACTGGGAACCAGTGACCTAGATTTTGCCCCAGATTCTCTACTGGGAGTTTGCTCAGTGCTCTCCTCTGGCCAGGCCAAGCACAGTGTAAACTACTTGGCATGAGGGGAGCCCTGGGCCTTTGTGCTATTCCCCTCACAATTATCTACTCTAATGGAGCAGAACGGCGACACTGAAAATAAGAAACATGGAAGATGATTCCAAATGATGGATGATTCAGCCCAGAATGCATGCTCCCAGTTGTCTTTACTGCTTTACCCTTGCTAATTACAAGCTTCCACAGCTATTAGAGTAATCTTGCCTCCTCTGTCGAAAAGATGACCAAGTCAAAGGGGAACCAGTTAAGGGACCCCGTTTTGTCTGAAAGAATGCATCTGTGAGGAAATAAGTTGAGCACAGCTATCTTTTTACATTGGTAGGTGGTTCTGTGGGATCGAGAGAACCTTCAGGGCTGCTCAAGCCTGAGTATATGGTTTGTCTTTGTGTTCTGAGCAAGGGTTGGAAAGTCAACTGTGATAGAGTTTATCTGGCCCACAAATGACCGATAGCTTCTGAGGAAGGACTAAGCGACTTATGACCAGGACAATGAAGCAGGCTGAGTTAGTCTCCCCAGTATGTACGAATTGTTATCTACAATAGCAAAAAAAAAAAAAAAAAAGATAGCCACAACCTAAATGTTCACCCACAGGGTATTAGTTGAATGAACATCTGTATGATGGAAGACTAGGCGTCATTAGAATTATGGGCTAGAAGAAGGCTTAATCTCACGGGAGAATGTTCACAACACATCATTAAAGGGAAAAGCAGATTATAAGGCAATATGCATAGAATGTAGCAGTTTTTCAAGAAAAAATATATTGCGTACATTTTTTAACTGGAAGAATACGTATAAAAACGTTAATAGTGCTGTTTCTGGGTATTAAGATTTGGCCTTTTATTTTCTTTCTTGGATTTGTCTCTATCCTTCAGATATTCCCCCATGAATACATATTATTCCAAAATCAGGAAAAAATTTATACTTAAAAAAACGATTCTCTGAGGGATCAACAGATGTGTTTCCTGTTTCTTATCCCATGTCTATTCTCCATTTTATTTTGGAGATTCAAATTCCTCAGCCCTTCCCACAACAGATACTCATGGAGCAGGAAGCCGAGAGTAGCTGATGTCCTAAACAGCGGCACGAAGGTGAGCTAGTCACGGACAAGTGACAGCTTGGGAAACATTTCATGTCCACCTGACGCTGGGAATTAATTGTATCCAAATCATTTTTTTTTTCTAATCAGGGCCGGGCTTCTCCAAGGGATCTTTAATATGTATAAAGGGGCTCACAGAGGACAATTATAAACCTCGACAGCTGCTCCGTGGGTTGTCAAACATAAGCATGATGCATCCCTTCCCCAGGGCCTTTTTACAGCATCCTGTCCCTTGGAGTTTTGAAAACCTGCTGTCCCAGTGAGAAGGGAAGGTGCAGGGACAGCCACGGCCCTGCTTCTTTTATGGAAGGATGATGAGGGGAATTGGAGAGAACAACACTGAGGGACCAAGACAGTTCTGCTTGGTGTGTCTAGTTCCTAAGACAGGGGCTCTCGTGGAGGAGGGAGGGCCCAGAGAGCAGACGCAGGGGGTAAGAAATGAGTCCATAGGAGAGAACAGTGGGACCGAGGGAACGTCTGCTGCCAAACAGAGACAGACCTCAGTGCACGCCATCTCTGCCACAGGTTTTAGAGACCCCGTCTAGCCTTTAGCTATTCCTCTCCGTCCTAAGCAAAATGGCCTAGACTATCTCCCTCCTCACCACAGGAACTGGCACTACAAGTATTCCTGCTGTCCTGAAGGCACCTGTCGAAGGCAGATCTTTCAGTGACGGGGCCACTGCTGCGCTCCCCGGCCACTGTTCCCACCGCCACTCCGCCACCCCGGGGGGTGCCACATTACCCAACTGGGGCAGAGTCAGATGGTGGCTTTTCTCAGTCAGCCTGTCCTTGGAAATTTCATTCCCCTATTGTATTGGAAAATTCCTCTTGTGCCTGTCTTTGCACACATCAGGAAACCAAGGTTTCCATTTTCTCAGAAGTAATTGACCAGCTACTGTCGTTGAGACGGAGGTTGTTCCTGGACTTTTTTATTCATTCTTTGAAAACTATAATCCAACCCCAAGAGACGAAGTCTGAGGCAGGGGCCTCAGTTCTCCCAAAGCAGAGAAATAAGCTGAGGCTAGGCCCGGCTGTGTCCACAGCCACTCAGCCCCACCACTGAAGTCATTTTGTGTCATCTGCCCTTGATTGCCTGGGGACATCTAGAGATGGCAGAACAGAGACCGCTGAAGGAAGGGCCAGCTGAGGAGAACTTTCCCTGTAGAATAGGGCTTCCACCACCTTGGCCCTTGATAAGAATCCTCAAATATATATATAAATAAAAGGAGATAGACCTAGATCGACTCTGATGGAAGGAAGTCCATCCTATCCTTGCCGGATCACAAAATAGGGAGGTGTTCGCTTTTCAGATGACTGACGCAGAAATATGAAGTACTGTGTTTTAGGAGGCACAAAACCAACAGATTAAACAGGGGATCCTCACTGTTCAGCTCCCGGGATTTGCTAAAACAAGGAAGTCAGCTTGAAAAAATAGACGAGGATCCCCTTTGCCCTAGAGCGCCGTAGCGGGCTCCTTCTGATTTTAAATCTAAATTCTCCAGTGCAAGTAGCTTCTGGGGAGGAGAGATCTACTTGTGCACAAAACAGTGCTATTGGTAGGAAATCCTGAGACCCTACTGCCTTATTATCAAAGCTGAGGAAGGTGAAGCTTTCAGCTGAGCTCACTGTCAGACCACGCAAAACAGACCGACTCAAACCTCTTCATTCATCCCTGTGTCTGTTTAACAAACATCTATTGAACACCCTGTACATACATACATACAAATATTATATATATTATATACATATGATACACATATTATACATACAAATATTATACATATTATCTACATATTATACACATATTATACACTACTTACTGTCCCCTCCAGGAGCTCACAGCCCGGGAGGAGGGCATTCAGGGAAACTGAGAAACTACAATAGATTATGGTTACAGCCTAAAACAACATAAGAAGAACAAGCCTCAGAGCACAAAGACAAGGACTGCTCATTCTATCCCCGGCTTCTGGGGCTCCTCCCAGTAAAAGAGATTTGTAAGTTGGGGTTGACAATGAGCAGGAGTTTTCCAGGCAGTTGAAGTGATGTTTTCATTGCAGACATGCGTGTGTTTCACTATGCCTCTGAGCTCCAGGGAGTCAGGATGCAGTGGCTGTGACAGTGGATGACAGCCTTCTGGAGAACATATACACCTCCACCCATCAGGAGCCAAGGCCACTCTTGGGCAGCGAGCCCGCCCAGGGGGCTGGTGACCCAAAGCAAGCCTTCATGTTTAATGCAGCCAGAAGACATCTCAGACCAGAGTCCTGAAGCCAGCGGCACATTCATCCAGGGACGGTTCCTTCTCAGGAAAATAAGGGTCCAGCTCTACTTAAGCATGTAGGCAAATATGCCTGGGCAAAGATTAGAAAGGGCTTGCCCAAGGGTGGGTGCAAACTTGCCATGGGTCTCAGTCCTTTGGTTATGGTCCTGCCTCCCTCTGCCTGTCCCCTTCTCACCCAAGCATCTGATGAACATGCACTCAGGGCTCAAGACTCGATTCAAATGCCACCTCCTCTGAGAAGATTTTCTCAACATTCCCAGATCAAATGGTCATCTCCTTTACCGCCATACCCCACCCGTGGCACCTGAGCCTTTTTACCTGTATCAGAAGTCACCGCATTCTTCTATTTACACATCTGTCTCCCTGAGGCACCATGTCTGTAACCCCAGTGCCTACCTGAGTGCCTAGTGAACTTCTATGGAATGAATGTAGGCTGCACTTGTGTACTGAGCATGCCCGGGAGTCTTTTATTAGAGCAGAAGATATTCTATTGCAAAGTCCTTCCTGATAAAAATCATTGAGTGTCTAACACATATAAAAATATCACATATAATGCAGCTAAAGTGTGACGGGAAGTAAGTACAGAGTTTAGTTTGTGGTGGCTCTTGGAGTGTAAATCCCAGCCAGGATTGTGCTGAGACCAGAATTCCTCGGAGCCCCTGGGCCACCCCAAATCAGACAAAATTCTAAACAAGCCAGAGCCCCACCGAACTGTTCCACAGTGCTGGGCTCCAGAGTGTTCCGAAAGGTTCTCCTGGGCTGCGCCTCCAGAAGGTCAGGGCGGGGAGAAGCCCCACAGGCCCAGGGCAGTGTCAGGTTCCCCCTTTGCTGTCAGCAGGCATGGAAGAGCCTT
Organism: Aethalodelphis obliquidens; assembly: GCF_003676395.1. NCBI lineage: Eukaryota > Metazoa > Chordata > Mammalia > Artiodactyla > Delphinidae > Aethalodelphis > Aethalodelphis obliquidens. The sequence goes on from NW_020837954.1 coordinate 41,617,875, forward strand.
GAGGAAAATGGAGTATTATTATTTGTTTGTTTTTACAGTGACTCATCTGTCGTAACTGGGTTAAAGTCCACTTAGAGAAAAGGAGAACAAAAGACCTCCTGTTAGTGCTGGAAGTTTGCCTCTTAAGATATCACTGAGAGGAACTTGGAAGAAAAAAACCCCAGCAGGGCAGAGGAAGCTGCAGGCCTTGAGGAACACAGCGGCACTTTGGAAAGGCAAACACGGCGGCTTTCATCTCCAGCATGCTATCTGAGCTAGCCGCTGCCTCCCTCTGCCGCTCTGTGACCCGCTGTAGCGCTGACCCTCGGATGCCGGCCAGTGCCTTATTCCCACACTCTGTGAACACAGGGAGGCTGCCAGGAGCTGTGGCAGTGTGGGCAACTCTCCACATCCAACCAAAACGCCAGGCTGAGAATGATGATGATGTTGGGACTGATACCTAGAACTTACTAAGTGCCAGACTGTTCTAACATTATATACCATTCATTTCATGATTTCCCCAGCTGCAGCAGAAAGGAGATGCCGCGAGGCAGAAATGTGGCTCTGCCCGCTTTGGGAAGCCCACTGGCCTCAGTGTTGCTAGAAGAGCCATGGGGCTTGTAGGCTCCCAAAGGCAGTGGGACCAGCTTTCCAAAGGGCATCGTCCAGGGCGCAAACTCAGGCCATCTGACTCCAAGACCCAAGGACCCACCCTTTACTCTCTTCAAATGAAAAAAAAAAAAAAGTCGGAGAAAGACACGACTTCACAGTTCTCTTCCCACAACCTGCCTCAACCCACCCTTCCCCCCGATGTTCAACCTGCACCCATGACCTTTATCAGTCATCTCCATGGAAATGTTCTCACCCTTGGCCACCCAGACCATGGGGTGAGTCTGCACCATGATTGCCCATTCTGCTGTTGGCCCACTTCACCCTTACTGTAAGAAGCTGGAATTTCTCTGTTCCGTGGCTGTGAGAGAGGGATGGGGACAAGAAAAAGAAGACTGAAAGTCCCAGGTCCTTCCTCCATTCAGAAGGCCTTCCCAGGGGTCTGCTGGTCCTCCAGGGATGAGGCCTTGGCTGTGGGTCCAGGCCTCTGCCTTGCAGGCTGGCTGGGCCTTCTGGGTCTCCCAATTCAAATAGACAACACTAATCATCCCATTTCCTGAACAAGACATGTTTTTGGTAATTTCTTTTTTTTTTTTTTTTTTTTTTTGCGGTATGCGGGCCTCTCACTGCTGTGGCCTCTCCCGTTGTGGAGCACAGGCTCCGGACGTGCAGGCTCAGCGTCCATGGCTCACGGGCCCAGCCGCTCCGCGGCATGTGGGATCTTCCCCGACCGGGGCATGAACCCGTGTCCCCTGCATCGGCAGGCGGACTCTCAACCACTGCGCCACCAGGGAAGCCCCGTTTTTGGTAATTTCTGATCAAACACCAAGGATTCTTCAACGGAAACCTCAAAATGAAAGTGTTATTATGCTAATCTAGCCTCTCTTTCCTCATGAATATTCATGTTCCATGGCACGCAGCAGAAACCACCTACATGCTGTAGTAGGCACCATCGTTAAGCTGATCCTGTGCAGGGCTGGTCCTCCAGTTTTCTGTGACTTTGAGGGAATTATTCCCACTAACGAGCAAGGCCTCCACAAACAATGGGTCGAGGTGAAGACTCAAAAGAAGCCGATCGAATGCTCTTTGGGATGCTTCTCACTTTGGCTAGTCTCCTGGGGATCAGGCCCCTAGTGGAATCCCTGGAGACTGAGGCCTCAATAAAACCCTGGCTTGGGGCCAACAAGCCAGTGGCCCCTTGAATTTCCCAGGTCCACCCAAGTGGCATAAACACTGGACTGGGAACGTGAACCGCTTAGCTGGTCCCACAAGAGCCAGTCCTCATTAGGTAAGAGCCTGAGTATCGCCAGCTCCCAGCGCTCGTCGGGCATAGGCAGGCCCGATCCCAGAAGCACAGCATGACTTTAAGGTAATGGTCCCCATGTCTGCACTCTCTGGGGCTGCAGCCGGGGGGCTTTGCAGACCACCTCCACCATTGTGATCTTTCGGATCCTCTTCCTTTCTTGGCCCAATAAAACCAAAACTCACCACCGGAAGTGACCAAATCACCTTCTCAGTGGGCTGTCCTCGCCTATTCTTTTCATTTAGAGATCATTTTGCTTTTGAGCAAATGGTTGGATCTTGCCACAGCCCAAAGCATCGGGATTGGGGGTATCGCCCTACTTCAGGGCACTAGAGAATTTCTTGTGTGAGGGAACTCACACAACACAAGTGGAACAACTGCACGCTTTCTCGAGTTTGGCAATTTTGTTTTTTCCTAGATTCAGCATTTGCTCGGGACCCTTAAGGACTCAGCAGAGAAAGCTGCCTAGATGCCCATGTGGTCCAGGAAAGATCCATTCCTGAGCCCCACAGCCGGCTGGCCCTTAGAATCCCTCTGGGATTATCCTGCAGTCACCCCCTGAAGCATCAGACTCTGTAGTTGGTCTCATAGCCAAGTTTCACCAGCAACCTGGGGGGCCTGGAAAGATGTGGGTGATTTAAGAATGGCCTAACAGCGGAAGGGGTGGAGCCAGAGACAGCACCTCCCACCCCCACTAGCTCTGTGACCCTGGTTGGCAGCATTATTCTCATCTTGGCCACAGCGTCTGTGTCCTATAAATATAATGATGATAACTACCACCAATTTTTCCCTAAAGGAGGCTGCGAGAGTGAATTAATTAATGTTTATTGAGCACTTGGAGTTCTTTGGAGAAAGGCCTTTATAAATATAAGGAATGATTAAAGGATATCAGTTTGCCAACTCTCAGAGGAAGTACTTAACGGGATCAGAGGTGGATATCTTGATGACTGAGTTTCATTCTTTATTCAAATATGCACCAGGCTCCCATCACTCAACTCTGTTGTCCACTCTTGTTATTATCCTGGTGTTTTTCATTTCCATATCATAGTAGGGTCCAACAGACCTTATCCACCAACCCTGCCTACCCACTGCCTCCTTCCTGTACACCAGCCTCTGTACCCTCCGCTGAGGTTACCGAGGCTACCAGATTGTCAAGCCCAATGGCTTTTTCTCATTCTTTATTTTCCTTGCCCTTCCTGGAGCATGATACTGGTCACTACCCCTCCTCACCCTTGAAAATCTTATTCTGCTGTATCCTCAAACCCAACCAGTCTCAACTGAAGTCATCATCGTCCCCAAGCCAATTCCTACCTTAATTGCCCTATTTCTCCTCACCATTCCTGTGGAGCCCAGTCTCCAGATCTCTCTCTCCACTACCACGCCTCAGTGCAGGCCCTCGTTGTCCCAACCTGCTTGGTCCTTGCAAAAACCTGTTCCTGGCCGGTGGAACCTCCAGACTCTAGGCACGTGTGACGTGTATGTCCCTGAACTGCCCCCAGACGTCTCTACACCACCTTGGCCTCTGGCTATCCTGTTCCCAAACCCACCTAAGTCTCCTACCCGCTTCCTGTTTTCTGCTCCATGCACCACAGGACATGCTTGTCCACCTTCCTGCCTGGTTCCCAGACCCAGCTTGCACTCTTGCTCCCAAAAAGCTGTCTGAACCAACTGAAAGTCTAGCAACAGAGGTCCTTTTCTGGGATACCATGGCAGACATCCCCCCAACAGACACAGACGCATATATACCTGCATAGATAGCCACACACAGAGGCACACAAACATACAAAGAGATGCAGGTACACACACAGGCCCGCACAGACCTTCAGACAAAGTACACAGACACACACACACTTGTATAGACATACACAAACACACAGATACTCAGTTATAGACACAGACATACACATAGGGACATGCACAGAGTCACACACACAGACACACACACCCAGTAGGCATGCACAGAATGACACACACAAAGGCACAAATGTGTGTACACACATATCCATTTTTGCTGCGTTCCCAGCATCCTGACAGACTGAACTGGTCTCCCTGTTGCTGACTTTCTCCATTCCCATCTGTATTAGTCAGGCTGTCCAGAGAAACAGAACAAATAGGATATATAATATCCTATTATATGGTTATATATACCTATTTCTCTCTCTTTCTCTCTCTATATATACAGGGAATTGGGAGATGCAAGTAAGGGGGCTGGCAAGTCTGAAATCTGCAGGGCAGGCCAGCAGGCAGGAGACGCAGGGAAGAGCTGATGCTGCAGCGTGAGTCAGAAGGCAGTCTGGAGGCAGAATTCCCACTTCCTCGGGGAACCTCAGTCTTTTCTCTTAGCGCCTTCAACTGATTGGATGAGGCCCACCCACATCATGGGTGGTCATCTGCTCTGCTCCAAGTCTACTGATTGAAATGTTAATCTCGTCTAAAAATTACCTTCACAGAAACATGTAAACTGCTGTTTCACCAAATATCTGGGTACCATGGCCTAGCCAAGTTGACACACACAATTAACCATCACGCCACCCACCTGGTAAGCCAGTGCACATACAGATCTCCTAAACGTCACTCTCATCACAATGGTCCCCTGCTCTAAAACCTAAACACCTTCACCCCTGACTCATAGCAGATACAAGGTAAATACTTGTTGAGTAAATGAATAACGAATAGCCTTGGTGATGGGCACCCCTCAGCTCAATGCAGCAAACCATTCTGAGGGCGCTACAGTGCGCTTTGCCAGGAGCTGAGGATCCAAATATCAAAAGCCACTCTACGTGTCACTTGTCTTCTCCTCCACCTTCTCAAGGCCAGGCCCGTGCAGCAGATGTCTCTAATCCCCACAGTACTTTAGACAAAGCAGGCCCTCAATTACTTGTGGATTAATTAATTTGATTCCTTTTTACTGATCTCTATATCAAATTTACCTGCGATTTCAGGGCCTCATTATGAAATTATGAATTGCCGTACCAGTCTGTTTCCACTTTTATTTTTAAGGTGCAGATGTTAAGAGGTATCTTCATACTCAGGAAGGGGATATATACCCCAGAACATTGACCGTGGTCTCTAGGGGTGGAATTGTAAGTGGCTTCTATTTGATTTTTTATTCTTTTCTGTGTCTTCCAACGTGTCCTCCGTGACCATGTGTTACTTTTATAACCATAAGAAACAGGACCTGTTTTTTCTTTCATCTTTTTCTTTATGAGTATGAGGAGATCAGGGTCTTGCTCTTGGTACTTTCTGGGGGCCCTCAGCATATCTACTTAGCCTTTGAAAAGAAAGCGTTCTGGGACGTCCTTGTAAAAATCCATGAGGTCATGAAAGGTAAAGTGAACTGCAAACAGTTGTTCTGTTTTGATTCTGTTCAAGTGTCAGGTAACATGGAACTTTTAATAAAAGCCTTTGGGGAGTTAAAGATTACGGCTGCTGTGAAACTGTTGTCGGGACAGAACAGGGAACCCAGGTACCCACGTCTCGCCTCGGGCCTCTCCTTCAGGCCTGCCGGTTGCCTGTCAGCGTGTTGTCAGGACGAGTCTTGCCCAGGGAGCACCACCCAACCGTGGGGGAAGCGACTGTTCCTTGAACTTTGCTTCAGGCCCCGCCTGCTGGGGTCTCGGGAGGGAAGCGTTCACCTCTAGCCCAAATGAACTGGAGCATCAAAAAAAAATCCACAGCCTCAGGCCCTGAACTTTGTCTTTCTTAGACTGCCAGGATCCCTGGCTGCGAGGGACTCCCAGAGACGGGAAGGGGAAACCAGAGAGCCCGAGGAATGCAGACTCCTTGTGGCTGGAGAGTCTGAGAGCAGCCTTGGACGTGGGACCAGCTGTACGGGGAGCAGCTGGGCTAGTGTGCAAAGGTGGGTGACCTAGACTGGGAGGCCAGGGCTGCTCCGAGGCTGCCATTCCAAGAAACTCTCCCTGCACCAGGCCAAGTGTGTGAAATCCCCCTCATTCTGGACAGGAGCCTGCACAAATTGCTGGAGTTTCCAGTGTGATATTTGATAAGTGCAAATGGGCTGAAAATGTTCTCGAGATTTTTCAGTTTTGTGCAATTAGTGGTGGCCGCCGAGGCCCGTCTCACTGCCTACAGCATCCCGCCAGCGAAGGCAGTTCGTCCTGGAACACGTCGACCCTGCAGTAAGGCCTGCAGAGGAAAGCAGAGCCCAGCTCCTCATCCTAACAGGCGTACACCCACTGCAGCCCTTCCTGGGCCCTGTCCAGGCAGACAGACAGCAGTGGCCCCCAAAATGCCCCAGGGGCAGCACGATGGCCCCCAGACAGGCTGCCCTCTTTGCTCCCTTTTAGTCACCAAATGTCAGAGCTGGAGGGAATCTTAGGGCCCGTCGACCCAACCACCTCACTCAGGTTCAAGCTCCCTGATGCAGGGCAGGGCTGGCTCTGGGCTCCATACTTTTGGGTTCTCAGAGCCCAGCACACAGTAGGGTTCCATTAATAAGTAGTGAGTGAGTGAGTGAATGAGGGACATTTTACCTTCACAGAGTGACACTTTGCACGGGTCACATCTTACTCTCTCCCCTCAGCTTGTCCGTGGAATGCACCCACTGCCGTGTGTCCCCTTCCCTCCTCACAGAATCCTTGGCATGGAGCCGGCCACACCCTGCAGCTCCCCAGGTGCCCCCAGGCTGGAGCAGAGGCCTCGGTCCCTGTCACACGTGTCTCAGGAGCAGCGTCTATAGCAAGGATTTACTGCCATCAGGCTCTGCTCTCATCTCCTAGGGCTGCTGTAACAGTATCACAAACTTGCTAAAGCTGGCTTAAAACAGCTGATGTTTATTTTTGCACAGTTCTGGAAGCTGGAAGTCTGAAAACAAGGTATCACAAGGTTGTCTCCTTCTGGAGGCTCTGGGGGAGGATCTGTTCCAGGCCCCTCTCCCAGCTTCTGACAGTTGCCCACAATCTCTAGCATTTCTTGGTCCATAGCTGCATCCTCACCCCAATCTCTCCCTCCATCTTCACATGGCATCTTCCCTGTGTGTCTCTTTCCTCTTGTTACAAGGACAGCAGTCATGTTGTATTAGGGGCTCACCCTACTCCAGTACGGCCTCATCTTAACTAATTACATCCACAATGACTCTATTTCCAAATAAGTTCACGTTCTGAGATTCCAGGAAGGACATGAATTTTAGGGGGACGCTATCCAACCCAGAAGAGCCTTCCTACCCCCTCAGCAAAGTTCTGTCTTGTTCTTCACCTCCCCCTGACCCCACAACCTCACCGCCCTTTCCTTTAGCTGGGGGCGGGGGTGGGCTTCTGGAACTCAGTCTCACCTAGTCTAAGCAGCAGTTGGGAGGTAGAGGGGAGGAAGCTGTCTGGCACTGTTTCGCCTCCTTGGACATGGGCCCTCTGGGTCTCCTGTACTCCCAAGTCTGAACTGTAAGGCAGTGCACCCAGCTCACACTGCACATTAGAATCACCCAGGAAGCTCTTCAGACTCATGGGGCACTAAACACACGCCCAGAATTCTGCCTCACTGCATCGAGGTGGGACCTGGCCTCGGTATTTTTCAAAAGCTCACCAGGTGATTCTAATGTGAAGCCTGGGACGCGAACAGCTCTCTCCTTAGCAAAGGGAGTGCAGCCCCCTCCCCGCATTCACCAGCAGTATGGGTTTCTGCAGCTCACTGCCTGGCAGGGCCCCGAATACCCATTAGAAAACTCTCCCACCCCGTTCCCAGGCAGCAGGAGAGTGCAAATATGTACATACTTGTGGAGGGTGCGGGGACCAAAACAGACAGCAGAGACAAAATTTCCTTGACATTTCCTGTTCTAAAGTTTGAATTTTGCATCCTCGTCTAGAGTATAGCCATCTTATTTTACAATTTTTTTGTAAATTGATTTTTTTTCCCCTCCAGAAATATCCAAGTGTAGAAATGAGGCTCCAGAAAAATGTGCCATGTTTATACTCCTTGACACATTATTAGTTTCCCTTGAGTTTCCTGACTTTGAAAAGCCCGGCCACAGAGTTAGAGGGAACAACAGCCGATCTGTTTAAACTTTGGAAGGAATTGCATCTTACAGAGGAAAGCCTGTGCCCCAGAGAGATTAAGGCACTCACGCAAGATCACACAGTTTGTTATTAACTGAATGGGAACTATACCTCAGGACCCACGTTTTCCACTGCACTCACCTATGTCAACTGCTGACTTGCTCTGTCACCTTGGATAGATCTCTTTTCCCCTCTGCGTCAGTTTTCCTGCCCATAAAATGCTGATGCTATCTGTTCTACCTCAGATGAGAGGGTGTGTGTGGAAGCACTTTAACATTATATGTAAATGGACTTCCCTGGTGGCGCAGTGGTTAAGAATCGCCTGCCAATGCAGGGGACATGGGTTCAATCCCTGGTCCGGGAAGATCCCACATGCCATGGAGCAACTAAGCCCATGCACCACAACTACTGAGCCTGTGCGCCACAACTACTGAAGCCTGCGCACCTAGAGCCCGTGCTCTGCAACAAGAGAAGCCACCGCAATGAGAAGCCTGTGCACCACAACGAAGAGTAGCCCCCGCTCGCTGCAACCAGAGAAAGCCCACACGCAGCAAAAAGACCCAATGCAGCCAAAAATTAATTAATTAATTAAAAAAAAAATTCTCCGCAAAGGCAAGGTGCTGTAACTGTGGTAACTATAACCTAATACTTCTAGACGAGGCATGGAGGCTCCAGCCAGAGAGACTCCTCCAGGGTCATGCCGAGCAGCCCACTGCCCGAGGGAAGGAAGACCAGTGTGGTACCACCTGGCCCTCTGAGCCAGCTGAGAGGTCCAGGCAAACTCCCCGATGTTCCTGTCCCAGGACAAGCTGAGGCCTGGGAGCTCACAGCCATGCTTCACTTTGCTCTCAATGGGTCCAAACTTCTATCTGCCCAGCCCCGGGCCTCGGTAACAGGCTGAGAAAGCATTTCCCCTAAATGACCTTCCTGCCCAATCCTGAGAGTGTCTCTTCAAAATGGTAAGCATGGAAAACCGACTGGCAAACAAGAGCAGTGCCTGCATCTCCCCTCTCCTTAAGGAGGCCACAGAGACCTTTCCCCACAGCCCGTCCCTTCCAGGGGAAGTGGGCGAACCGCCGCTCCAGACCCCTCCCTCGCTGTCCCAGGCCTGAGCGAGGCTCTGCAGCCCACGTCTGCCCTTTTCTGTTTATACTGAGAGATGAGCTTCTGCTGAGCTTAAGTGCAGTTCTGGCCCTTTTGTTTGTTTTTAAGTCAAGTTATAACTTTGCTCCTGGATTTATTGCAAATTCCATTTATCTTCTGCCCAGGGTCTCTGCAGAAATCCTTTTGAGCTTTCCTCCCCTCCTGTGGACACATAACCGGGGGGCGCAGGGAAGGGACAAGGAACACGAGGACAACGGACAGACGGACACAGGGGAGGACACCCCGGGAAGGGCCAGAGGCTGTCCCCTGGGGCTCTGGGGAGAAACAGCGAGGCTGGTGACACAGGATTGGCCATAGGTCACCCAGGGAGGCTAGGCCAAAGGAAGGCCAGCACCCAACCTCCCGCCCCCTTCCTGCAAAGACCTCCACAGGGAGGAAGAGCTGGGCTGAAAGGCAAAGAAATCCCAGGCCTTAGTGGAGGGAATAAAGAAATGTTGGTTCTGATTTGGAGGGAAGGAGCCCATGGCGGTTTCCGGAGGGGTGGTATGAGCTCGGTGGTCCCAAGGCCCTGGAAAGGATCACATGGGGCTGTCTGACACGGGCTGAGGGGCTGAGGGTCGGCCATGGGCATGTGCCCGTGGAGGCCACACAGGCCTGGGGAGGCCGACTGGGAGGTCCCAGGGCCCGGCTGGGCACCAGCACAGCATCTGGTGTTCCTTTCCCTCCTCTCTCCTCCCCAGACACCACTGGTTCCCCGAACTGCTGATGAAGAGCAAACAACCACAAGCTGAAGCTCACCAGGGAGAGAAAGAGAATCCAACTGAGTAGAACAAACTGCAAGCCGGGCGTCCGGCCATGCTGCTGGCCGGTCCTCCCGAGGCAGGAAGCGCCGACAGCCTGTCCTCGCAGAGTTCCTTGGCTGGGGGCGTGCAGGGGACATTCACCGGCTGCACAATGGGCCTCACAGTTTGGGGGGGTGGGTGCAGATCCCAGGGGCTGGGAAAGCGGGACCTGCTGGAACCTCGGCGCCTAAGGGCCTAACCTGAGAACGGGGTTTTAATCCGCCCTGGCCCGGGAGAGTGGCTGCAGGTGGCTGGGTGACTGCAGAGTGCCCTTGAGCAGGCTCCGGGGCTGTGGGTCAACTGAAGGAGTCCCCTCTCACGCCCTCCCCTCCATGTCACAGTCCAAACACGTGAAACTCAGGCCTCAGCATCCCAGCCCAAGACCTCACTCGAGGAGCCTCAGGAATAGGGGTTGAGTGAATGAGAACAGGGCAGGCTCCTCTGCCTCTAGGAACCAGCCTGGCCTCCACACAGGTGCTACTGCAAATGAGGAGAAGGACTTTCCCCAGCAATTTCACAGGCCAGGCCCCGGGCTCCGCCCCAGCTGGTGCTGTTGGGCCCCAGCTCTTCCTCATCACTTCTCACTCTACCACGAGACCAGCCTCCCCCTCCTCTGTGCTGCGGCCGCCCCTCGTCTCTCTGGCCTCCATTCTGCTCCATCTCGGCCACACACCTGCCTGGTCCTCTTCTTTGCCCCTAACCACCCACCTCTGAGACCTTCTCTGCTGATGGCTCTCAGACCACAGCCTCCCTCCTTCACATCTTCCTTTCTCCTGTTCTCCCCTCTAACCTTGTCTCTTGTGCCCCGCGCCCCACCCCATGTCCCTTTAGGAGCTTGCCCTCCCACCAGGCTCTCATCTGCATCCTCAGGCCCACCAGCTTCAGCTTCCAGGCCGTGAGGGGGGCACAGCTGCCACTCTGGCTACACAGCTTACCTGAGTCCTGCTCTGCTCTCAGGCCAGCAAGTCAGCCAGACCGCTGTCCCTGAGCTCTCACTGTCCTCAGACCAACCCCCCCACCAAGCCCCACGTCTACCTTCTGTCTACAGAATTTCTCACCGCCCACCTGACCAAGAAGGTTCCAGGCCTTTCCATGGGGAATCCCTCAGTCTGAGTGCAGCTGACATCCCCACCTCCTCTGCACAACTAACTTACTTTCCTGGTCCAAGATGACACCATGGGCTCCCATCTCTTCCAGACCATGTCTCTTCTGCCCTCATTTCTGGGTCAGAAGCTGCATGGTAACAGGATTCCTTGTGATCCGAATGTACGTTCACGTGTGAGAAGCATGGCCACATCTTCCTTATCCTAAAATGACTTCCTTTGGCCCTGCTGCCTCTCACTTTATCATCTTTTTGTTCACGTTCCCTTTATTACAAACGTCTTTATAGGGTCCTTTACACCTTCTGCTTCTACTTCCTCTCCTCAGGACTCGGCAACTGGCTGCTGCTCCAGGGCCATTTCACAGGCCTTCCTCACAACAGTGGCCCAGGAGCCACCTTGCATTCTCCTCCTCTCACGGCCTGGCCCTCCTCCTACCACTGGGATTTATTCCTCAGGCTCCTGGTTACTTCCTGCCAGGCTCCCGTTTTCTTCTCCGGTGCTCTTTACCTGCTGTCTATCTCATCCCCACCCATATCTTCAACCATTGCTTCCATGAGCCCCAGATATCTAGCTACCCAAATTTCCACATTTCTGCCTGCCTGCCGGCCATCTCTACACAGACTCCCTGTAGGCATATCGAGTCTTTCTGCACAAAACTAAATTGGTCATCTCCTCTCTAAACCCATCTCTCTTCTTGAGATTGCCTGTCTCTGTTTATGAATCTTCACTCTCCCCATTGCCCAAGCTCAAAACCCTCAAAATTGTCCTCATCTTCCTCTCCCTCTCCTTGCACTTCTGATCAACCTCCTGCAGAATCTTCTTTTGCACTATTTTTATATCCCTCCCCACCCCAATGTGGCTATCTAAATTTAAGCCATTATCAAGTCTCCCCTGGACATTTGGGCTCCCCTCTCGTGGTCCACCTGCCCTTGAACACAGAGCTGACCATAGTAGTCCATCTCTCTTTCAGAAACCCATGTGGACCCCACACTGCTCATGGCTCCCCGGGGGGTTGGGGGGGGGAGAGACCCGGCCTGCCTTCCAGCCCAATCCTCACTGCTGCCACTATCACTTAGCGGATAGTGACCGAGGACCTACTGTGTGATGTACACCTGTGCTCTAGTCATAGCTGCCTACTTTCTAGTCCCAGGACTTACCACCCTGCCCTCACCCAGTTTGCTGGTTCTTCTTTTTCTTAATGTCCTTTTTTAAAAAAATTTTATTGGAGTATAGTTGATTTACAAGATTCTTCTTTTTGTTCGCTTGTTTTTCTGCCAGCGACGCCTCCTCTCCTTTGCTCCCATATCCACCTGTCAACACCTAATCCAACCATACTCATGGCCTAGCTCACAGCCCACCTCATCCAATAAGATTCCAGAGGTAGACTCAATCTCTCCCCTTCCCCATTCTCCTTTACAGAAGTGTTTGTTTCCTATTACAACCGCATGCAAACACATGTGTGTGTGTCTCATCTCCCTGGTTGTGTGGTCCTACAGGCCAAAGAATAGTTCTTATTCAACTTTGTAGCCTACACATACTTAATGAGAGTTTGTTGCATTTGAATTGGGTCCTATTCCCTCATTTCACAGATGATAAAGTTGTGGCCAGAAGGGCCCCAGGTTTTAGATGCTAGTTGGCAGCAGAATCAAATCCCAGCTCTAATCTCCTGGTTCCTGGTACAGTACTCAGGAAACTAGGAGTCCCAGGCTCAGCTGCCCAATGTCTGATTACACACACCCTCTACAGAGGCACCCAACTGTCCTCAGCTCTTCTCTTCCTCCTCTTAACTGAACAGACTAGGAGCAGAACAGAGAGACCTCAGATGTGTAGCCAAGGAGCAGCCAGGGGTCACCCAGCCTTATTTTTCCGACACCCACAGGTCTACACTGAATATCCAACAGTGAGTATAATCCTGTTTCCTTAACCTCCAGGGAAATTGCTTTCTCATCTTTTTCAAAGCAAAGGACATCATCATCTTACAATGTCTCCAGTGAAAAATCTCTCTTTCATCTCCTCTGAATCTTTCTCCTACCCCTCCAACCCTTGACACCCATGATCAATCTCCTTTCCTGTGGCCAGGTCTTCTGCAGAGGTGGGAAGAGCTTCTCCTGCCCTCCTAACAGCATCGTCTGCACTACAGGAGGACTTCTGAAGCTGTAGGCTCCTAGGAGGAAACGCACCGTGCAAAAATAAACAAATTTGTGTGCTTTGTTAAAAGTCAAGTAGGGTACCCCCTATCTGTGTAGCTGTCCACACTGGGTAGTCACACTGAAGTTCTCAAATGGGGGATTTGGGGAAAGCTAAACTTTTTCACTTGGCGAAGGATTACGTGGCTTTGTGCCTGGGCAGCCCCACCCAGAACTCACTCAGGCCTCCACCAGATCTGGCCTGGACATCACAGTGTCTGTGAGATTCACCTTCATTTTCACGTCTCCTTGCTTTCAGTCTATCTGTCGCCTTACCTCAAATCCAGTGAAAGTTTCTCTCTTTCAATAATAAGGAATTGGTTCATTCATCTTCACAAAAGCTGGTGGAAGGATCATTCATGAGACTCATACCTTTGCAGTGAATTTCAGAGACCTGGCTGAGTAAATACCATTGTCATGCCAGCCTGCCGGGGCATAGATTGTATCAACCACTGCTAGTCACAGCAAAGGACATTTTGAAAGTCCTCCACATTACATTCTATGTAACTTGAAACAGAAAAATATTCATTTCTCTGAAGGAGCTTATGCTCTCTTTCAAGGTAAGTGGGAGGAGGCTGACCCAGGAACGGGCACTCACAGTTGAATGCTTTCGCTTGCATGGGAAGTGCAGCTGTCTTGATGGGGCCCAGGAGACAGACCAATGAGGGGAGAATTCCTGTGTTTGGGATTGGGTTTGAAAAGACTCCTGTTTGTAACAGCCGACTTACAGAAGAGCAGAAAGAATTTCCAGCTGTTGTCGTGGTGAGAGAGCCCTCCTGATTCTGACTGGGGCTGTTTTTGTGCTCTGGTCTCTCCTATCACATTTCCTGGGCTGGTTACCCCATCAAACCCCCAGTCCTATGGGCCAGCTCTGGAACCAGATGCCACTTTGCCAGCAAGAAATATAAGTTGTAAAAGGACAGATATTGTATGAGTCTACTTATATAAGGTACCTAGAAGAGTCAAATTCATAGAGACAGAAAGTAGAATGGTGGTTTCCAGGGGCTGGTGGGGGAGGAATGGGGTGTTTGTGTTTAATGGGTATGGAGTTTCAGTTCGGAAGATGAAAAAGTGCTGGAGATGGATGGTGAACAATGTAAGTATACTTAGTGTCACAGAATTGTTTACTTAAAACTGGTAAAACGGTACATTTTATGCTATGCATTTTTTACCACAGTAAAATAAGAACAAAAAAAATACAAGTGGGGACTCAGCTCTGGTCATAGCACTGCTGAGAGAAGGCAGCCAACTTCTCAATTCCCACCTCTAAAGAGGGGTGGTGTGTGTGTGTGTGTGTGTGTGTGTGTGTACGTGTGCACTCACAGGTACATGCATTTGTGGGAGGTGTGGCCCTGCAGGAGTGAAAATGGAAGTACAAACAGCGTAGTCAAGGAGGCGAGCATTTTGGACCAAGCCGTTTAACGTCTGGGCTTCCCATGACTAGTTTGGAGGTCATTCTTCATAATGCAGGCCCATGGAAGATTCTCAGCGGAAGCAGTTGTTTAAATGCCAAAAAGCCTGCATAATATTCTTGGAGGGCTTGGATGACCTGTTCAAAAATGAATTTCAGTTGTTCTAAGAAAGGCTAGATTTTTGGGGTGAGAGAAATTGGGACTAGAGTTCAGGGCCTGGCCCTGTATGGCCAGTCATAACGCTTTATTTAAATTTAAATGCCTAAGATCAAAAGAGCGGTAAATATGAAAACGCTTTTTGTAAACGGTAGAGTACCTCCTCATTATCTTTTATCCTTTTAATCAAGCCTGGCTGTGGGAAAAAATTAGCAATGGATTTTAAAGAACTCATACTGCAGGAAAGTTTGCATAGACCCGAAAATACAAGTTCACCTGCACTGTCTGTTATAGGATTCTTCTGGCTTTGGGGGCAGCCCAGTAGCATCCACAGCTGAGAATAAAATCAAAGGTCCTAGAAGCTAGACTTTTTGAGAAAATAGATTCTGTAGACTTTGAGGGGAGGGGGTCAAGCTAAATCAGATATTCCTGAGAAGAGCGGCACATAAGGTCTTTATCAGTATCAACACTGATATATTTCTATCAGATTCCTTATTTTTTTTAAATTCACATACCATAAAATCCACCATTTTAAAGTATATAATTCAGTAGTTTTTAGTATATTCACAAGGTTTTATAATGATCACTACTATTATTCAGAATATTTTCATCAACCCAGAAAAAAATCCCATATCCATTAGCAGTCACTCCCCATTCCTCCCTCCTTCCAACCCCTGGCAACCACTAATCTACTGTCTGTCACTGTGGATTTTCCTATTCTTTACATGTCATATACATGGAATTAGGACTTGCCTGGCGGTCCAGTGGTTAAGACTCTGTGCTCCCAGTGCAGGGGGTACATGTTTGATCCCTGGTTGGGGAAGATCTCACATGCCAGGTGGCATGGTCAAGAAAATAAATAAATAAATTAATTAATTAAATGGAATTATACAATATATGACCTTTGGTGTCTTGCTTCTTTCACTTAACATAGTGTTTTCAAGGTTCATCCAAGTTGTAGTGTGTATGAGAATTTCTTTCCTTTTTATGGCTGAATAATGTTCCATTGCATGGATATACCACATTCTGTTTATCCATTCATCAGTTGATGCACATTTGAGCTGTTTCTACCTTTCGGCTAATATGAATAGTGCTGCTATGAACATTCATGTACGAGTGTGGGTGGAGATGTATTTTCAGGTCTCTTGGAACCACATCTAGCAGTGGAATTGCTGGCTCATATGGTAACTCCATGTTTAACTTTTAGTGGAACTGTCAAATTGTTTTCCAAAGCAGCTGTACCACTTTACATTCTCACCAGTAATATGTGAGGGCTCCAATCTCTTCACATCCTTATAACACTTGTTATTGTCTGTCTTTTTTATTATAGCCATACTAGGAGGTGCAACATGGTAATCTCACTGTGATTTTGATTTGCATTTTCCTGATGACTAAGAATATTGTATATCTTTTCACATACTTATTGGCCATTTGTACATCTTCTCTGGAGAGACGTCTATTCAAATCCTTTACCTATTTTTTAAATGTGGGATGTTTATCTTTCTATTGTTGCATTGTAAGAGTTCTTTGTATATTTTGGATACAAGTTCTTTATCATACATGTGCTTTGCAAATATTTTTCCCATTCCATAAGCTGTCTTTTCACTTGATAGCATCCTTTGATGCACAAATGTTTTTAATTGTGAGGAAGTCCAATTTATTTTTTCCTTTCGTTGCTTGTGTTTTTGGTGTCACAGCTAAGAAACCATTGCCTAATCCAAGGTCACAAAGATTTACACCTATATTTTTCTATGACATTTATATTTTTTAGCTCTTATGCTTATGTCTTTGATCCATTTTGAGTTCATTTTTGTATGTAGTGTGAAGTATGGGTCCAACTTCATTCTTTTGCATATGCATATGTATGTATCTCAGTACTATTTGTTGAAAAGACTATTCTATCCCTATTGAATTTTCTTGGGATGTCAAAAATGGATCTGTCTTCTTTTCTAATATAAGCATTTAAAACATTAAAATTTCATCTGAATTCTAAATGAAAGAAGCTAGACACAGAAGGCCACATAGTGTAAGATTTCATTTATATGAAATGTCCAGAATAGGCGAATCTAGAGAAATAGAATGCAGGTTAATGATTTTCAAGGGGTAGAAGGAGGAAAATTTGGGGACTGACTGCTAATAGGTATGGGGTTTCTTTTTGGGATGATGGGAATGTTCTGGAATTAGATAGTGGTGATATAACATAATGAATATGGTAAAATATAGCAAAAAAAATTACTGAATTAGACACTTTAAATGGTGAATTTTATGTTATCTGAATTAGATCTCAATTTTTAAAATGTTAAGCTGTTTGCATAGGTAAGGAAAAAAGTTGACAATTATAACTTGATTGCAGGTGCAATATAACAGTAGTTTTTGAGGGACTGTAAGAAGATAATCTAGATTGTGGTAACAGTTGCATGATTCTGTAAATTTACTTAGAGTCATTGAATTGTACACTTAAAACAGGGAGCTTTTATAATTGTAAATTATACCTCAATAAATATGTTTTAAATAAGATTTTTAAAAATTCCATTGAAACTGCTTTAGTTGCATTACATAAACTTTGATACATTATGCCTTCATTTTCATTCAATAAATAATAATTTTCAATTATTTTTGCATTGTCTTCTTTGACCCATGGGTTATTTAAAATATAATGTTTAACTTCCAAATATTTGAGTATTTTCCAAACATCTTTCTGTTTTTTATTTCTAATTTAATTGTTTTGTGAAGATTTCAAATTTTAACAATTTGTTTAGTCTTTTTTTTTTTATGGCCCCAGTTGTATTCTATCTTGCTGAATGTCCCATGGGAACTTGAAATATGTATTCTGCTTTTGTTAAGTGGAGTGTTCTATAAATGTCAGTTAGGTCAAGCTGGTTGACAGCATTGTTCAGGTCTTCTATCTTTTCTGCCTATTTGTTCTATCAGTTCCTGAGAGAGAAATGATGACATACCAAAATATAATTGTGGATTTTTCTATTTCTTCCTTCAATTTGATCAGTTTCTGTTTCACATATTAATGAAGCTCTATTGGTGGATACACACGTTTAGGACTGTTATGTCTTCTTTAAAAACTTTTCTTTTTATCATTGTGAAATTGTCCCTCTTGATAAAGAGGTAATATTCCTTGTCCTAAGATCTTTTTTTGTTATAAATATAGTTATCCAGCTTTCTTATAATTGTTGTATGGTATTTCTTTTTTCATTCTTTTTCTTTGAAACTATTTATGTTTTTACATTTAAAAAGGGTTTCATTTAACATGCTTTTTGTTTTTTTAATCCAGTTGGTGATCTCTGCCTTTTAATTGGGGTATTTGGACAATTTGCATTTAGTTACACGTACATATAATGTACTTACAACATGTTGGGTTTAGGTATGCCATCTTACTATTTGTGTTCTATTTGTCCCATCTGTTCTTTGTTCTCTTTTTCACCTTCCCCTGCCTTCTTTTGGGTTGACAGTTCTTTTTTATGATTTAATTGTGTCTACAACATTGGCTTATTAGCTATATATACTCTCATGCTCTTTACGTTATTGTTTTATAAATTTTACTTCTACATATGTTATGAACTCCGCAGTACTTTGCTATTATTTTTTATTTAATATTTTAAAGGGATTTTTAAATGAAAAAAAAAGTCTTTTATATTTAAATTTACCCATGTTTACCATTTTTGGCATTCTTCATTCTTTTGTGTAGATCCAAGTATTTTCCTTTTGCCTAAAGAACTTCCTTTAACATTTCTTGCAGATCTGCTGGTGATGAGTCCTCTAAGATTTTATTTGTCTTAAAGTCTTCATTTTGCCTTCATTTTAAAAGGGATATTATCACTGGATATAGAATTCTAGGTTGATTTTTTTTCTTTCAGCTTATTAAAGATAGCATTCCATTGCCTTTTGGACTGCACAGTTTGATAAGAAGTCTGCAGTATTTCTTATATTTGTTCCTCTATAAAATATATCTTTATCTCAAGCTGCTTTTAAGATTTCCTCTTTGTTGTTATTTTTTAGCAATTTGATTAGGATGTGCTTTGGTATGGTATTATTGCATCCTGCTTGGTCTTCATTGTGATTCTTGGATCTACAGTGTTTATAGTTTTTATTAAACTTGAAAATGTTTTAGCCATCATTTTATCAAAAATTTGTTCTTTCCCTTTTCTCCTTTCCAGTTACACATATTTCAGCCCATTTGATATTGCCCCATAGGTTACTGAGATATTCTTCATTTCTTTCTGTCTATATCTATTTTTTGTCTTTTTCCTCTCTGTACTCCATTTTGGATAGTTTCTAGTGCTGTTGTTTTCAATTTCACTTATTTTTCCTCTGTAGTGTCCAGTTTGCTTTAAATTCCATCCACTGATTTTTAATTTCAGATATCATATTTTTTCATTGCTATAAGTTCCATTTGGTTGTATATATATGTTATATATATATATATTATATTATACACACACACAATCTTCCCTTCTTTCCTTATTCTATACGTTTTGCATAGTTATAATAACTGTTTTAATATACCTGTCTGCTCATTCTGTCAACTCTGTTATTTTCAAGTCTGTTTCTACTGTCTGATTTTTCTCTTGGTTATGTGTCATATTTTCCTGCTTCCTGGGGAGTCTAGTGATTTTTAATTGGTCGTTGGCTATTTTGTTACCTTCATTTAAATAGTGTTGGACTTTTATCTGGCAGGCAGTTAGGCTATTTACCGATAAGACTGATTCTTAGGAGATTGTTTTAAGCTTTGTTAGAGTGAGTCTAAAGTTTCCTTTTCTCTAGGGCTAGACAGTTGAGACATACTGGTTGGGCAGGGCCCTTATGGGGTCTCTACTAAATGCCCTAGGTGATCAAGCTGATTGATATTTGAACATTTCTCAGTCCCATGTGAAGTCTGTCAGTTATTCAGCTCCTGGTGATTCTTTGCCCTGCCTCATGGAGGTTCATTCTGTGTGTACCTCTTAGTATTAAGCAAATACTCAAGAGGACCTTTATTCAGATTTCTGGAGCTTTTTCTACATAGTCCTCTCTTTTCTAGAACTCCGCCCCATAATTTCCATCCAAAGTCTCCTCGACCTTCCTTTTCTGTCTTTCAACTCAACAAAACTACCATATTCTGCTTGGGATTCCTTCCCCTACTGTATAATCCAGAAATGTGTCTCCTATCATAGGGCTCACCTCATTTATTTCCTTTCTCTCAAGGATCACAGTCCTGTACTCCCTGTTCAGAATCTGAAGCCGTCTGTACATTTATTTTGTCTCGTTTTCTAGCTGTTGATGGTGGGAGAGTAAATCTGGATCCTGTTGCTTTATCATGGCTAGAAGCAGAAATTGTAAGAACTGATTTTGATAAAGAAATAATAGTGAGAGAGGGTAGGCCCCAAAACGAGACACTGATGACTTGGCTGGGGGTCCCAGGGTATAGCAAGGGACCAGGAAAACTCTAGCATCTGACAACCTTGTAGGAACAGGTATGACAATAAAGAAGGAAGGAAAAAATGTGCAGGCTACTAAGAACAAACCTTACCTGTTTTCTTAGGTGACTGGGTAGCTTCTATGTGCTCCTCCAGATCCAGCCTCCACCCTTCACCCTACCCTGTACCACAGATGATTAACCTGTCCATATAGCATCCCTGGGGCTCTTGACCTCTGGTCTCTAGTCATGCTCAGGCAAAGGGAGGTAACAGCAGGAAGTTGGAAGGCAAGAAGATTATTTATTCCCCTAGTTCCTTCCCTGCCAATCACCGTGGATTAGTTTTGTGTCTCCACCAAAGGTCACAAGTCCTGTCAGGCAGCCTTCTTCTTACAGGTACTCACTCTGGGTTCTATTAACTATTCCTTCTTCTTGACCCTTCAGACTCAGGGATGGTAATGCCTCCTCAAAGTTACTAAACCAAAAGGATCACACCATCCTTTGTCAGTTCCCTAAACCCTTCCCATACCTTGCTAAATAATCCCTTCATTAAATTCCCTGTCTTTTCCCCACCAGGACTCTGACTGATACTACAGAGTTGTTGACGCTGCCCCTAAATGTGAGCAACCTACTGTCCACTAATTGTATGACCTTAGGCAGGTCACTTTACTGACTCCATCCATTTGCCCTAATTCAGGAGGCTGCACCACAGCAGCAGCCCTGGGGCAAATAGCGACCCCTCCCTATCCCTTACCTTTTTTTCTGTCCCCTATTCCCACACTGCAATTCCTGGCTTAGCTGATCTGCTTCGTATGGTCATCCAAGTCCCTCCCTCCAGCTCTTAGCAACAGATACAACCTGGAGAGGGCTAAGACAGCAGGCCACATGAAGACCACTTACGTGGACGTGACCATCAAGTGGGGATCATAGTCAAGGACAAGTTCATACAAGCTACACAGCTTTTAGCCCAGACCAGTAGGGCTAAACAAATAAGAGACTCTTTTCCCTCCTGACTCATACTTCCTGGAAAAGACTTATTTTTAGTTTTTAACTAGAAAGACATGAATAGCATGAGTAAAGAAAAATGTTGAAAGTTCAAGGTTTTAAATAATAAAGAGGGAAAAGTCATGAGTTTTAAAGGTGAGTGTATTATAAAGGTAGTCAGTGCATAAAGCAATACAGGTCAATAAAGCAAGTTAGACAGAGCTGGGCACTGCAGCCTCCTGCAGGCTGAAGCAGATTTAGAAATGGACACCAAAGGTATGGTGGAAGGAATCCACGAACAAGAGGAGCCAGAGTTGGTGGCAGTCTATTCTGAAAGACCTTCAGCTCCAGTGAAGACCCTATAAGTGAACGCACGACCTCTCGGGCAGGCATCCCACCAGCTTCCTGTCCTGGGAGAGTGAAGATGAAGTGGCCTCCCCCGCCTTCTGTGAAAACCCACTAAACCCACTTGCCTTCCTGGGGAGGTTATTTCTGCATGGTGCACCTTTTGTGTCTTCCCCTTGATCAAAGGAACACTTAAGCCCCCTTTGAGGCATCTAACATGACAAGCCTATTCACTCTTCAGGGCTGACATTTTTCCTAGAGTTTCACTTGACCCTTGCCCCAAATATAATGCACCTTTTCTCTGCCCACGTTGGGACTCAGTGCCAAAGCCTCCAGGGCCACTGCTCCTGGGTCAGTCCCTCCCTCTTTCTCTTCCCTCTAAGGCTCCTTCCAAGATTTCAGGTAAGGTTTACACTTCTTTGGGAATGAGACCTCCTCATCCTTACTCTTACATAGCCTTAAACATGACATTGCATCTTTTTTTAGAGAAAAGACCAATGTTTTCCTGTTATTTGTGGACATTAACGGCAACACAGACTTACCTGAGAATACACCCGGGCAGGCTGTTGGATTGGATCTACCCAGGAGCTCTGGGATTCCTGAGTGAGTCCGTAGGGCCCTGACGTAGCAGGACCCTTAGAATGGCGCCCCTCCATGCAGCCTCTGCTTGACGCCCCTTCTCACCTGCCCCCACCACCCAGCTGTTATAATCTGATTCACAGTGTCCCTCTGTAAGGATAAGGACCTTCCATGAAAGAAGCCTCGCTCACCCCTGTACCAGCCGCCCACACTATTGGTTCACGGCTTGGAGGGTGTAACCCTTTGACCCCCTAACCCTTGACCCTGATCCTAATGAACTATTCCCACTGGGCCTTCCCTGGGAATAAGCCTATACTTAACATTTTTTACTGAAGGGAGAGAACAGACAATCCACTCAATGATTTGCCATTGTTAGAGTAATTAATACTCCAAATCCCCGAGTAGGAGTGACTGAAAGGCTTAAGGCTCTTTAACTCTGCCTATTCTCAAACTAATCTGGAGTTTATTTTCCCCGCCTCCTCTAATCATGTTTCAGGCCCTCACCTGTCTGTCCACAGCCTCATTCACTTGGTCTGGGGAGGGATTTGGGGAGGAAAGTAGACACAATGCCTTGCCGCTGACTAGTGGCAGTTCTGGAATTTCTGTAAAGGAGGACCTAGATGTGGAATCTGGGTGATACAGAGTCTAGGGAGGTTTTCTTCAGGCTGTTTGTATAGTAAACACTATTTTTCACTTAGACTTCTTGTTTGTTTAGGACAGAGACTGGATGGAGGGGAGAAGGCCTTCTCAAACCACCCCTTGGCACCAACATTGTAGCTGACATTCCCTGCCAAAACTGGCTCCACCCACTGTTGGATTCTCTCACTGCTGACTCTGTTTCTCCCCTTTTTAATTCACTCAATTCCTGGCAAATCCTATCCCACTGGTCTTTGTCCTATTCATCCATCCATCCATCCACCCACCCATCCAGGATGGCAGCTCCCTCCCGATGGGAAGTGAAGCCCCCTTGCGAGAGAAACCCTGTTTTTTTCATCCAGGCCTGTGGGCCCACCCCACTTTGGCTTCACACCCCCAGAGGTGCCCAAGGCTGCTGTCAGTGTCACCATACTTCTCCACATCACCTTTCTCCTCTTCTCATTCCCTCCCTAGCCCTTCTCTTCTACTCTCAAGTTCCTTTTCTGTTTTCTCTCCTTTTTTTCCTCTTTTTTTTTCTCCACCCCCTGTGCTTTAGGCCTACCCAAGGCAGCCCCATAGATATTGTGTAGCCATTAAAGTTAAGGAGGGGCCACTGAGCCCCATCCTAGAAGGGCTGATAGCTCCCGCTCACAGGTCCCCCTCCCCCAGCCACCCCTGGTTTGCCTGGAGCAGAACTAAGCTGACCTCCGCACTGGCTACCAGGGCCTGGATGTTAAGGTTTCTCTGGGGCGCCCAGGGTATCCAACCTCTGTGCGGGGGCCCCTGGGCTGGTTATAGCCCACCTACAGGAGAAAAAATAAGCTCCCAACATGGAGAAAACTGCCTTTCTTCCTGTTGCTATTGACAACAGAACAACAGAGGGTTAGGATTTAGTGGCCTGACAAGAATAAAAGAGTGCTGTTCGAAACCAGGGCCCAGATAATCTCCTTCCAGTGGTGACCTGGGTTCTGTGCACAGTGACCATGAGTGTAACCAGACCCAGAGCTCTGAGGTGCAGGAGGCAGGCCCACAGCCACGGCACCCCACCCCTCTCCTCCCGCCTCTGTGGGGTCAGTGTGGGTTTGGTGTAGCTGATGTCAGCATCAGGCCCACTGATGAGGACTCCTCTTCTGAGCTGAAATCTCAGTTCATAGCTTTGTTTCCTAAAGAGGGAGCAGGACCAGAGCCTGGGCACCCAGAATGGCTCTGCAAGCACGCCTCTTACCTGGCCTGCACCCCATGCTCCGATTACCCCTTTACTGTCCAGGCTTCCAGAGCCCCATCTGTCCTAGAATTGCTGGCTATGAGGACCTTAACCATCATCTTGTCCCAGCCGTCTCAGGAGCAGAGCAATCCCTGCTTGGGATTCGACCCCCCCACAGGAGATGAATTTCCTAAACACAGGAGCATCACAGGAGAGGGAGCCATTCTGACATCCGGTCCACTCGGTGGAGAGCGAATGGATTCAATCAACACACAATACTTGGGACCACGCTTAGCCAGGATTGGTGCATATGCATCTGATGAATGTAGACATGGTCCCTCCCCTCCTGAAGCTGTCTAGTGGGGAGAACAGAAATGTATCAAGCAACCTAAGTACAATGCTGTACATAGAGGTGGTTAGGAAAGGCCTTCCCAAGGAAATGGCATTTAAACAGAAAGCAAGAAAGTATTTTTCTCATTTGCCTCTTAACCCCGAGCCTAGCACAGAGCTGGCACGTGGTAGATAGTAAATGTTTATTGAATGAATGAGCAAGGAAATGCACAAATGTCTCCACGTTTCTTGCGAGCCCTTGGCTCTGCGCAGGATTTGGGGCTGGGTCTACTAATGTATCCATTTACAGAACAATCTAAGTGAACTTGAAGTCATGAGTCCTCACGAGGTCTACTCATGTTATGGACGTGCTGCATGCTGTCCATTCCACTTTAGAGGTGAGTATGCGGGGTCACAGCTGGGGAAGACGATACTCCTGAGATTCCACAGGAAGTCTTCCGGACTCACCCCCTCCCCCGCAGATCACACCATGGAAAACTCGCAAATGGACTCATCAAAGCAGGGAAGGCCAGCCCCTTGACAGGTGATTGGATTTAGATCTGAAAGCAGAGATGGGTTAAAACTCCCTGTGTCCAGATGTCCTAACCACAGACCAAAACTCAAGAGGAGGCGAGGGGAGACTAGCTCCCCGGGCCTGCCCTCTCTTTCTCAGAAGAGGGTGAAGGGTTCTTGGAAATTCCCGTAAGGCGTCCAAATGAGCAAATCCAGGGCTGCTTGTTGTCAGGTTTCCCAGCAGGATTATGGGCAGACTGGCCAGCTGTTCCATCCCCCATGTCTGTCTTAACTTCAAAGACTAGGTTGTCTGTCCCAGGAAAAGTGGGCCCTACTGTGAAATGCCCCGAAACTCTCCCAGACCTCAAAACATGCCCACATTAAGGTGTTGCTCTTGGGCCTCCAGGAACCTGTCTAACATACAGCAGTAAGCATCCTCTTCCCCCTCCCTCTGCAGCAAACATCTCTCCAAGAAAAGAAACTGAAGCTAGTGACATTGAGTGGAGGCAGGACCACCATGTCCAGTCGTATAGGCTGTTCACTGTACAAGAGCGGGGGGGGGGGCGGCGCTGAAATCCAGGCCTCACTCTTCTTGCCAAGCTGTGCCCCCTGGCCTGGTTACATCCACACAGAGGAAGGGGTGGCTTTTTCTAATTTGCACATAAGTGCCATGCGGGCGAGCAGTGACCCTGGGTGGAGAGCACAAAGAATTACATGTGGGGAAGGAAATCAGCCAATCCTTTCCTTGCCACCACCTAGTCTAACCAGGTGTTCCTCAAGTGATTAGATATGCTAATAGGGCAGCCTTCTTAGAAGGTAACAGAATATGATGGATAAACCAGTAAGTCCAGTAAGGCGTTATGTTTTATTTCTCTATGTCCTGAGTTCAGATGACAGTGAAAACGATGTACTAAAGGAGGATCGAATGTCTTCTTTCTGTTAAACTACTTTAAGGAGAGTAAAGATTTACAGTAAGTATAACCTTCTGTGTTGGAAACACCAGCGTTTTGGAATCTTTCCCAGACACTGGGCTCTAGCTTCACGTACCTTAAGCCTGTTGGTCAGGAAGTAGGCCCCTGTAAGACGAGGTAAAGTGGGCATTTTCTCAGGAAAATGACCCTCCCCATGGAGGGCCAGGCTTCTCACCAGAGAACGCACTCCATACTGAGAGTGATTCGCTGACAGTGCTGTCTGAACAGTGGCCTAACACGATGTGCCACTTGGGAAAGGAACTGTGATTCCAGCAAATGCTTGATGGACGCTGAAGATAAGGCGGCGGTCCCCCTTGCTCACTGCTTTACACTGCAGGGATGTATGGCAAAGATAACTTATAACCCTGGTCAGGGGCAGCTGCCTCCTCTCAGAAATGTCTTCCCTGCATGGTCTCCTTTGGGGTCTGCCCATCTGCCCAGTCTTCCTGGAGGTCAAAAAACAAGCTATGGGGCTTCGCTGGTGGCGCAGTGGTTGAGAGTCCGCCTGCCGATGCAGGGGACACAGGTTCGTGCCCCGGTCCGGGAGGATCCCACATGCCGCGGAGCAGCTGGGCCCGTGAGCCATGGCCGCTGAGCCTGCGCGTCCGGAGCCTGTGCTCCGCGGCGGGAGAGGCCACAACAGTGAGAGGCCCGCGTAACGGAAAAAAAAAAAAAACAAAAACAGAAGAGCTATGGGCTGGGGACGCTGAGAGGAAAGATGAGGAAGGAGCAGGGCCTGCAAATCGCAGTTCTCCTAGTGCTTCTGACATGTTCACAGGCCGGAGCTTGAAGTGGGGTCAAGGGATGGAACTGAAATGCTTCCTGAGGCTCTGGGGACCCCGAAACCTCAGTTTCCTGCCCTCACAGCCCCAAGTACTCAGTGGCTCCTGGGCCACGCAATTCCCTGTGAATGACCCCTGGGGGGATTAGTGGGGATAAGCCTAACCCAGGTTTCAGGAAGAGGAGCCTAGGCTCCCAAGGCCGTGTGAAACTCACAGTATGCAGGAGTGGTCCTTGGTGGCGGGACACGTGAGAGCATCTTGGCCAGGAAAATCAGGCTAATATCGTATGGGTCCTGTGTGATCCTCTCAGGAAGCAGATGACTGGAACAGCCGGGACCCTGGGCAATTTCATTCCCAGGTGAGACTCCCTTCTCTAACCTCATCATCCCTTTTGATTCTTCTAAGCAAAAGCCACTCGTGCTACCTCAGTCAGGATGTCGCAGATTATTGCATACCCAGAGCCTTCCTGTGCCTTGTGGGAAGTGCATATGACAGGAGCCAACAATTCATGAGCACCTACAGGTGCCAGGCATGGAGCAGAGTGCTCGTTTTGCCAGCAGGATCTCATCGAATCCCCAGACAACCCAGAGAGTTGTTGAGGAACTCGAAGTTCAGAAAGGTTAAACAACTTGCCCAAGATCACACAGCGAATGAGTGGTAACGTCAGGACTCGAACTCAGATGCTATGGCTTTAGTGCCCATACACATTACCACCTCGAAGCACCAGAACTTCCAGGTCTTTAATGAAGTTGGAAGACTGAGATATAACGAGGAGGGAAGACCACAGCTCCCCTGACTCTCTTTGCCAGCCAAGAACTGACCAAGTAGGTGGCAAGCATATCTGAGATACAATGCTCCCAGAAGCTGTTTAACCTGGGCACAGGGACTTTGCCTTACTCCCTATGGCATCCCCAGTGCCTGGAGCTGGGCAGGGCTGGGCCCACAGGAGAGTGTTTGTTGAAGGGATGAAGGAACTCGTAGCTGCCCTTGCTCTGCCTTCCTCCTCCCTCTCTCCCAAGCTCTGAGCTTGCACTGGGCTCAGCAGGGCCCCTGAGCAGGCACCAGTTCTACACAAGCAGCCCTGCATCTCCACCACTGACCCCGGCATGGCTTAAACACACAAGCCCATAGGTGGGCATGGGGAGTCCTGGGGGCTCACAGCCTTGTGGGGTTTTCTCCCATCCACACAGTTGTAACCTCCCTTTGGTTTCCAGAGCTATCATGTGTGTCCTCTCCCTGGCTCCAAAGCCTGCAGAGGTGCAAATTTAAGCAGGAGATTTTCAGCTACACCCTTGACATTGATCTCTTCCCCTTGAGTGACCACAGTGTTGGTGGGGTTCAGACTCCCCTATGGTGTGGCTGGTTCCCAGGTGGGCCCAGGCAGCCACGATATAAGACATCAGCTATCAAATGTCAGAGATCAGGAGCCAAGCCACTTAAGCACCTTGCGATGCTGTTATTCTCCAAGTTTATCCACTAGAACAGCTTGACAAATCCGTCAGTGCTGGGGAGGGTAAGAATCAAATAAGAACCTACCCTCAGGATGCCCACCATGGCATTGAGGAGACAAATGCACGTGGAACAATTAGCAGCAGTGCAAGGTTTGTGTGCTGTGTGCCAAGCATAGCTCAGAAAGGAAGGGTGGCATTGGGGGCACACAGGGGGACAGAAGAGACTGAAATGAGAGCCCCTTGAAATGACTGAGTTATCATGAGTTCCTCTCCTCTTTCTTCCCTTCCCATCCAGTACTTCATTCCCATTCGGTTACCTATTGCTACGTAAGAGACCACCCTCAAATTCAGCAGCTTAAAACAACTTATTACTA
The DNA here is from genome assembly GCF_003676395.1 of Aethalodelphis obliquidens. Taxonomy (NCBI): domain Eukaryota; kingdom Metazoa; phylum Chordata; class Mammalia; order Artiodactyla; family Delphinidae; genus Aethalodelphis; species Aethalodelphis obliquidens. The sequence goes on from NW_020837954.1 coordinate 41,646,153, forward strand.
TCTCTTACACCTCTGCCGACTGGGCTCAGCTGGCTGGTTCTCACTCAGGCTCTCTTGCAGTTAGAGTCAAATAGTGGCTCCTGCTAGGGTCATCTGAAGGCTCTACTGAGCCGGACAGCCAAGTGGCGGTCACTCATTCACAAAGCTGGCAGAGATGTGAATGTTGGTGGCGAGCTCAGCTAGGGTTCTTGACAAGAGCCTTTCTGTGTGGCCTGGACTTCTTACAGGATAGTGGCTGGTTTCTAGAGCAAGTGTGCCAGGAGTGAAGTTTCTAAGAGAAGCAGACAGATATCACAAGGCTTCTCATGACCAAGCCTTAACAGTTCCATAATGTCACTCCCACCATATTCTGTTGATCAAGCAAGTGTCTATGGCCAGCCCAGCTTCAAGAGGTGAGAAGCAGCACACGAACACCAGGAGGGAAATGATTGAGGGCTGCCATTTTGGAAACTGTCTACCACAACGTCCTTTACATAAAGATAAAATTCCTTTATTGAGCTGGAAGAGGGAGAGGAAATGAGCTCCGGGCTAAGGAAGCCAAGAGGAAAGAGACTTTCTCCCTGTGTCTAGAAGAAGGTACTTGGCCAAGTCCCTCCCCACACTGTTCTCTTACCTCACATCCCAAGGTACATTCTTAGACTATGTCCTAGGCCCAGAATGGAAAAAAACCCACTTACATCATCCTAACTAATGAGCCTTCATCTGAGAATGAGTTTGCTACGTGACTATTGCCACAAAATTGTTTATCTGCCCTTGCTGCAGCATGGCCTTTACAGGACACAATCTGGTGCCAGTGACATCCCAGCAATGGTTCCCTGGAGAGCCAGAGGTCAAGGATGGTGAGGGAGCTGGTTGCCAAGATGATCTCACATAGAAATCTCTTTGCTTTCTTGTGACCACCTGGTAACTGAGATATGAAGGAAAGAGAAAGAGCCATTAATTCCTCAGATGTGTGTCCACAGGCAGAGCAGAGTGGGCTACGGCACAGAGTCCCAGCATACAAGTTATGAGATGTCCCATTGATTCCTTCCATCCCCCCTGACTTGCTTTGATGCGGCGTCCATCTAACCTCCCTTGTTTGGAAGGCTGCGGAATCACCTGGTGGTTTGAGACTGCCCTTCCCATCCATCTGGATAATTCAAGCATAATAACCCACAATTCTAAGCCTGCAGTTAGCTTCCCCCAGCCTCTGCCTGTCACTCCTCCATGTTGTGGGGTGACAGGGGGTGGGGTGAGGGGGCATCATTGCCAGTATAAAGCAGATGGGGTGGTGCTTTGCACATCTCATCCCCCACCAAGTCACTCCTAGTCTATTCTACTTGGGAGAACTCTTCAATAATCCTCCCCTCAAACAACAAAATGTTTAATAACTACTATCTTTCTTTCTCTCTCTTCTCTCTCTCTCTCTTAGAAACTCCAGTGCATAGATTGGATGAATTACATTTCTTGGTTCGTGACCCAGTCTTATCTTTGTACCACGCACACTCCACTTCTATTTAGTTATTTAAAAAAAAAAATAAACATCGTCCAGCCCACAACCCCAAACAAAAGCCAGGGTCTTGACAATAACCAACATACCTTTCAAATCCCAAGTGACAGTAAACAGGAAAATGAGACAGCCACTCACCCAGCATACACAAGACAGAAGAAACTAGGCCTTTAAAGAGGTTTCGCTAGCGCCCGAAGAAGGCGTCTTTTCGAAATGCCTCGATTTTTACATGGCCCAAGCGTCCCATTAAATCCTGTTCATTTAAAATCTGGGTTCCCAATTGGTATATTTTACTTTAATGATCTGTGCTTCCTACAGAAACATGGAAAATGACTATTGCTTTTTTCAATTAAACGTGTAACGGCCAGCAGATGAAAGCCAGCTTCTCTCTCCGCCTGCCCCGGGGAGCGGCCCGGGAAGGGGTTAACTAAGGCCCTGCGGACCGGGGTGGAAAACTCTCGGTAACCCGAGCGCGGCCCGGCCCGCCGCGCGCATGCGCCGGGGCAGCACTCCGCGCGCCCGCCCGCGGCTCCCCGCTCCCGGCCGCCTGGTGCACAAAGGCCTGCTTTGTTCCCTCGGCTCTGTTTTAAATATCTGACGGCTATTCGCCCCACCCCTGCGCCAGATCCCCGGCCTGGCTGCAGGCGCGGCACAAGGGCGCATTGTGGGGCTGAGCGAGGGGCGAAGGGGGCTGGGGGCAGCCGCCCCTTTGGGGACGCTCCTGTTTCTCCAAGTTGACTCAGCCATTTGGGTCACCCGGGCTGAGTCGTGGGGGTGGATGCAGAGGAAGGGGGCGGGGGTAGCTCATCGTCTTTTTTTTTTTTCCAGTCCTAGACGTAAAGATTGGGACCTGGGGACCCTGGGAACGAGCAGAATCGTTTCCAAAGCAGGCCCGGGAGGAGGTGCTGAGGTTTCAGCCGAGCAGCAGGGGTGGGGGCCGGCCCAGCCCGAGCCCCAGGGTTGCCAGGAGGGCCGCGAACCCTCGAAGCCAGACGCTGGGTTTCTTATCTCTCCATCGCTGTACATATTTAGAAAGTGCCGATCACTCAGACGCTTTGAAAAGCGTGGCATTCCAGCGCAAACCCACCCGAACAGGGGGTGGGGCGGATCCCTTGTTCCTTCAAGTTCGCGGCCCAAGAGGAGCTCCCAGAAGGGCATCACCCTGGACTGTCTGCACCCACAGCTTCCAGGCCCTCGAAGTGCCCCGCTCCGTTTTAGGAATACTGTACACCCCCCTCGGGGAAATCATACCCTCCCTGGTGTGGCCTCTCCCTCCCAAGGGTAGGTAATGAAGGTTGGGATGGGGTTCAAACAAAAGCAGGCTTTCAGCTCGCTGGAGAGCTGGCCCTGCCCTACCCCCGCCCCTCCCTTGTCTTGCTGGCATTCCCTGCAGACTCCCAGGTAGTTTTTCTTCCCAAATCAGGTGTTTGTTTACCTGCTGAGAAGGAGGAGGGGAGGTTTGCAAAATGACAATCACAAAACCCACCTCTCTTTCCCATTTTCTTCGTTAAAGGTAGGGAAAACACTGCCTTTCAGACCAGGTCTTGGAAACGTAAAGCAAAACGCAAAATGTGGGCCTTAGCAATTCTGAAAAGTGTGCTTGGTCTTAAGTTTAATCAAAAGGAGGTTTTTGTATCCCAGCTTGTGACCAGAGTGCCCCATACCCCTCAGAGTCTTGAAGGGAAATTGTGACCCTTCCTTCCAGGGCAGGTGAAGTTGGAGGAACTGTCTTGGAGGATTTGATTCAGAAGCAAAGGGCTTTGTAATTTTGATGTGGCTGTTCTAGGCCTGACTGGGGGCCCCCAAATCCTCCTTCATGGTTTGTTATGAATCTCGGGGAGGGACTCACATTGCCGTGGTCACATTTCTCAGCTGTGAAGGCCATAAATATTTCCTGAGATATATTTTTTAGAATCATGCTTTATAATTTTCACATTGCACATGTCGTCTCATTTCACCAGTACTCTTGAGGGTTAGAGCCAAGAGCTCATACAAACCAACCCTCTTATTTTGCAAATGAGGGAAATTGTTCAGAGCCACTCAGAAAGACAAGGCACAGGCAGGCCTGGAGGCCAAGTCTCCTACGCCCAGGATTGGATTATTTCCCCTCTAAGATGCTAGTTAGTCGCAGACTAAAAGACCAGGTTTTCACCTATTGCTTCCACACAAAATCCTTTCCCAGTAAAGTATTCTGATTCAAGAGTAAGAAGCTTTGAGGAAAGATTCTCGATATTCAGGTAGCTTTGAGGAGAGACTAGGAGTCGCTTCTCAGTATATCCCCTAGAACTGCTGAGTTTGCAAGGACTACACTAGCTACAAGCCTAGAGACGTAAGTCATGCTCTGCTGCCAGGGTTGCTAAGTGGCAGAGAAATCCTGGGTGTCTGTTTCCAGGAACTCTTCAGTCTGCTGAGGAATTTCTTCAAGCAACACTGAGTGTCCTTTCACCACCCTGTTGGCCGGTAAGCCCCCTATCTCTGGAGGTGATAGCCTCCCCCCAGTCCCCCTCCCCCCGCCGCCAGCAGACCAGCCTGCTGTGATTTGTACCTAGAACTTGACTCCGCCCCGAGATGAATGTACAGAACCTCTCCAGCTGCAAAATAGGATGGAGGTCCCTATAGCCCCCCTCCCCTCACGCACCTGCAGCCTCAGAGATGTTGGAAGTTTTACTGGAGGATGTCTGTGACGCCACACGAACTGCTCGGAGAAAAGCCATCACCAGCCTCATTGCGTGGCAGTGCCTGCCCAATTGGGCAGGAGGTGACAGGACTTATACCCCACTGAGCTTCAGAGAGTGGGATCGTTTTAGAGGACCCTGAGCTTGTACCTCTGACTTTGGTACAGCCTCTTTTTTATCCTGCGTTGGCCTCTACCGTCCCCACCCCCACCCCATCTCACCCCCTCCCCCTTGAGGCAAATGCTGGTTTCAAGCTTTCCCAGGTTGGTGGATGAACTAATGTTTCAAGCCATCACATGGAAACGCAGCTTGGCAGCCAACTGTTCAATTTCAGCAGTGTCACCTTTTGACCATTCAGCCGTGTTTGTGCAAGTGTTTGAATATTTTATTGCATTTTGACCTTATTATTTTATAAGACTGAGTGGAAAATGGAAAAATGGAGTGCCGATGCTAGTGATAAGAAGGGCAGGTCTCATAAACCTAATATAATTGAGACAAAGATGGAAATCATTAGGCAGGCCGAACATGGGGAATATTAGCCTCAACTGCTCGCTGGATGTGAGCCAGTCAACTGTGTGTTCAATCAGGAAGGAAAAGAATAAGACTAGAGAGTATATATGAAATTCTGAACATACACTGTCAAAGAGTCTATCTAAAGGTCGGATGTGATCAGGGATTTACCATATTTCTTGAATTCTAGAGCTGCAGATTTTCAGAGCTGGGGTGAGGGAGATTCCGTGAGACTAGAAATCCAGAAAATATTAACTTAATATTACATTAATATTAATTAAACTGACGCTATTTAACTTCCTGGGAACAGAACCTTCCCTTAGAACGTGCAAGTCGGCTGCTTGCCTCTTTCGTGTCAGGCCAGTAGATTTTCAGGAAAGCATTAGGTATGAAAGGAGAGGGTGACCTATAGACATGGTCACCATGGGGGTCACCCCAATGCCAACGTTGGGAACAAGGCCTTGAATGAATGTGCCAGAAGGGATGGAACTCAACAGAGGCCCTCACGATAGGAGATTTTCGCAGCCCGCATGTGCCCGGCTGTCAGAAGATCATGAGACTCAAAAGCAAAGAATGTGAGGCTGGCCTCTTCTTCTCTGGGCACGGGCTCCTTTCACAGGCATTGTCCCAGCTGTCCCTGGGGTGAGGGCGGGGGCATGCTCCCCCTCTCAGCAGTTGCCCAGCCCGTGCCCTCTGCGTGGATTAGCTGTCCTTCCTCTTGGGCTGCCTGCTGACTCCCGGCTCTTCCTGGAAGACTCAGCTCACGCTTCTGCCCTCCCACTGCACACTCTGTGTCCACCCTCCGCTGTTGCTCTTTCCACACCGTCACTGGCTTGCCTGGGAGAGCTCTGAGGGCAAGGAGACCCTCACAGCTTCAGCGTCTAGGCTCAGCGGGCCTCAGGAAATGTCTGCTAAGCGACGGAGGAACTGAAGGACCAGTAGACCCTCGGAAAGACCAGACTGTTCACGGGTGCTTGCGGGGGCAACCTAGCACATCCATTTGAACATGGGTGCTCAAGGGATGACCTAGCACATCCGTTTGAACTCTTCACACTCTTAAAAAAAAAAAAAAACAACCTTTCTTCCTCCTCCAGACAGCAAACCATGTGTCTCTAAATTCCTCTCCCTTTGCCCCAAGTTGCCCTCCTCTGTGGACCCTCTTGCCCACCCTGGTGTCTTCAGTCTCAGCCCTGTAACGCTTCCCCTCACCACCCCCCCTCCATGGTTCTTTACGAATACTTTTATTAAGTAAATCCACTCACTTTTCCTCCAACCATAGGATTCTTGCTGAATTCTTACCACTTTCCTCAGGCAAAAACAACCCAGAAATGCTGTCTGATACAAAGCATTTCCCAGCGAGGGCGGCCAAGTGAGTGCAAGAACCTCTCAGCTGTCTGGGACTGTGATGTGATGTCTGAACAGCCTCTTCAGAAACACTCCAGCCTTTTCCAGCGATGCCATCCAGATGGGGACGCACCGTGTCAACCCCTCATGGTTGTCACGGGCCCTGGGGAGAGATGGGGGAGCACCCAATCAGGGAACTTAGTTGACTGGACCTCGGTTGGCCTCACTGGGTCAGCCACGAATGAAAAGGGGGTCTGAGCTCCGGTTTGCACCTCTCCACCCACTGACTCTTTCTTGGCCTAACACACCTCGCCCGGCTGCCCTTGGCTGTGATGGTGGGAAGCAACTGTGTGAAAAGCCTGAGCAGCGGTGGGGGCAGCTCAGAGAAGCCCACCACTGGCCCACCTCCTGCCCCGCGCAGCATGGTGCCCAGCGGGGCCGCCTTGGCCAGCTGGCTAAGCTGCTCTCAGCACTGGTCAGTCCCACGGGCTCTTCAAGTCCTCTGGAGTGCAAGCTCTCTGGGGTGGAGCCCAGAGTCCACTTGATAGAAAGCTGATTCTTTTCCTGTGGGGCAAACAGCTCTGATCAAGACAAGTCAGTCCGGGGGCGACGTGGCAGAGCTGCAGTGCCAGGGCTCGGACGCATCCTTTCTGGGTGATTTCCCAAAGTCGGGCAGGAAAGCACGCCTCCCCCCGCCAGTGCCTGGCTCCCAGCACCAGCATTTGCATCCTCCCGACGCTATATAAAAGGAGCCAGTCGCCGGCCCCGAGTGAGGACAAGGCTGTGATTCAGCCAGGCTCCTGTGACATCCCAGCATTGAGAGTGCAGCTGGGGCAGTTTATGAACAGCGCTGGGTCCCAGGGGGAAGTCGGCCCTGTCCTCTAGCCCACAAGCGTCTATTGTTCAATTTCTTGTTTTTCTCCAAATGTTGAGATGTGCTCAGAGCACAGAAAAGCCCCAAACCAAGGCCATCAGCCAGGGCCAGCTTGAGGCTGGAACTCTGTGGGCCTCCTCTCCCCCCGACAGTTGTTCCCACCTCTCCCTAAGATGTGACCCTGCTGGGGCTGGGGCAGAGGAGGTGGCCTCTTCTCAGCCAGGGCTCTGTGGACCACAGTGGGCTTGGGCTGCTCCCCCGAGCAAGGTGTGAGGCCACACCCCAGGCTCACTTGGTTGGCAGGCAGGCACACCTGCCCGTGTGACCTCGGGCGGGCCACGACGTAGACGGGAGAGCCTCTTCCAACTGCTTGTCGCTGACCACAGCAGTGTGACAAGGACGATCGTGTGCTGGGTCTTGTCTGCATCAACAACTTGGGCTCCAAAGGCCAGCCTCTTGGGTTTGACTCCTGGCTGCAGCTCTTACTAGCTGTGCAATCTTGGGCAAGTGACGTAGCCTCTCGGAGCCTCAGTTTCCTCCTTGGTAAAATGACACCTCCCTCATAGAGCTATTGTGGCTTTAACGTGACCATCAAGGGAGACACCGGCACAGCCCTCCGTAAATACTGGTTATGCTTTGCGTTATTCTTATTCTTGTCTGTGACCACTATCACACCATCCTGAAGCCACCCCCTCTGCTTCAAGCACCCACTTTTGTCCCTACACTGAATGCCTTTGACAGTCTCCAGTTGGGGGTCAGAGAACAGCTGTGCGAGACCGGAGTGCCAGAGGAATGAAGGATGAGGTGCCTCGTGACGTCGGGGAGGACAGAACGTGCTCAAAAGCCCGTCGCCTCTGCCTCCGCCTCCCCTCAGCCCCAGATCCCTTTCTCGGGGCTCATATTACCTGCCCTCCCCACCGCAGACGGTTCTCAGCCCTGCCGCATGGCCTGGGTCCCAGCAGGCCCACCGAAAGCCCCACCCCTGCCAGAAAAGCCCCTCTCTCCTGTGTGCCCACCTTGGCAGCCACCAACAGCCAGTTGGGGTGGGGTCGGGTGGGGGGCGGGTGTGCACAGGGGTGGAGTCGCCGGAAATGTTGCCAGATCAAGAGAGTGCGGGGATTCGGATCCCAAACTCCGGACTCCACAGGCCTGGGGTGCTAAGTGCAGTTTAGAGATTGGGGGTCCGCTTACAGCAGCCCGAAGGGCTTTGTTGTGAAGGGGGGTGGACGAGAGTCGGGGAGGGGGGCAGCCCAGGGAAGGCAACAGAGGGTCCTGAGTGCGACTTCACCCTGCCTGGGGTCAGTTAGTTCCCATCCCCACTGGGGGCTTTGGGGCTTCTGCCTCCTCAAAACAGAACCAAGATGATCCCCCCTTTGGATTCATTAATCCTTTCAAGAATAAGGCCCTGGGAGCCTCCTGACAGGGCCATATGGTTTCCTTATCTTCCTTATCTCCTAGCACTCACCTTCCATTCGGAATGTTTATCCCAAGATAAAGATCAGATTCCACTTAGGGTGATTGAATGGGGGCCTCCTCCGGGTATTTCCCCCACAATTTCAAATGAATGGACGGTCCAATCCAATAATAAATGAGCCAGACCAGGCTCTGATAATGGATAGGGCTCTCCCCACACTCTCAGCCCCCCTCCATATACCCCCAGCCTCCTCGCCCCCACTTCCACCTGGGCAGCTCCACTTTTACCTGCTTTGTATAGTCGAGTTCTGCATGAGATTTTCATTGGGCAAAGTGTAACTGCCTTAAATGATGCTTTGAAACCAGAGATCTGATACTTGACCAGGGCTTTTCAATAGAAATGCCACGCAAGCCACAAATGCAGGCCCACGTGCCGTTTGATACCTTCTAATAGCCACATGAAAAAGGTAAAAATGAACAGGCAAAATTAATTTTGAGTACGTTTCATTTATAATTATGATTAATCATATAATAGTTATTTACTATAGTTAGTATAATAATACATTCTGTTGAGCCCCCAACTATCACTTCAACATGTAATCAATGTAAAAATGATTTGTGAGGTATTTCACGTTCATTTTTTTGTACTTAGTCTTCAAAATTTGGTGTGTGTTTTACGGTTACAGCGTGTGTCGATTCAGACTAGCTACATTCAAAGTGTGTCCTGTAGGCCCTGTGGCTAGTGGCTATTGTGTTGCTCTGGGAGGATCTAGATAGATTACACTAAGAAAGCCAGGGCCAGGACAGACTGTTATGGGCAGCATGACCATTACCCTCGAGCTGGCTGCCAGCGAGAGGCTCTGGGGGAAGGTGGGCAATCCACAAGTTTGTTCCCAGTCAAAACCAAGACCCAGACTCCATCTTCCTACCCCACTAGGCTTTCCCCTCCCAGGAAGGAAAACACACACATTCAAAACAATTTTTTTAAGTGGTAGCAATTTTTTTTTTTTTTTTGGCTGCATTGGGTCTTCGTTGCTGCACATGGGCTTTCTCTAGTTGCGGCGAGCGGGGGCTACTCTTCATTGTGGCGCACGGGCTTCTTACTGCGGTGGCTTCTCTTGTCGTGGAGCACAGGCTTCAGGCACGCAGGCTTCAGTAGTTGTGGCTCGCAGGCTATAGAGCACAGGCTCAGCAGCTGTGGTGCACGAGCTCAGTTGTTCTGCAGCATACGGGATCCTCCCGGACCAGGGCTCAAACCCATGTCCCCTGCGTTGGCAGGCAGATTCCCAACCACTATGCCACCAGGTAAGGCCCTAAGTGGTAGCAATTTTTGTCGCTGCGTATTTAATGTTAGTCATTTCAGCTGCCAATAAACTTGTTCACTGAAGCCTCTATCACTAAGATACTTTTCCTCTGGGCTGTTTTCAAGGTGAAGATGGTGTTGATTGGCACCAAATATCCATGCCAATGGATGGATGAGCTCCACTGTACTTTGTCAGAAGAGGGGGGAGTCCTGGCTGGAGTAGACAGCCAGATTGGGGTCACCAACACCAATAGATGCACCCTGATTCTAGGAAGGAGGAGACACAATTCAGACATTGACAGGACACTCGGGCAGAGCTGCTGCTAGTCATTCAGACACCATATTTAAATGACCAGTTGTGTTCTGCACAGGGAACCAGAGAGGACCTGGTCTGTGTTTAGTGATTCCTGTGCACGTGCGTGGTTCCTTCTGCCCATGGTGAGGCTCTAGTGAGTTAATAATGTGGCAGGTCTCCCGCGGCAGCTGAGTTATACCCAGTGCCTCCCCTGCTCTTAAAACCAAGGTAAACATGATGCAAAGAGAAGGATGGGAGGGGAGGCCTCTGGCAAAGCAGGAGGATGTGAAAGCTGTGAGCCTCACATGGAGAAAAGGTGGGGAGAAGGTTCCAGGCCTCCTGGGGAGGCCTTCCCGACCACCCTGTGTACGAGTTGCTCTCTGGCCCCCTCTCTCTGCTTCATTTTTCTTCATAGTCCTTCTAATTCTCAACATGCTATTACATTTTTCTTTGTTGACTGTCCTCATGTTGGTTCTTGCTGCACTCCATGGCCCAGGAGAATGCCTGTCACTCTCAGTAAACATTTGTTGACTGAATGAATAGTGCTGGGAGGTGGTGCAGGCCCCCAAAGAGCTGTGGTCTCAGGCATAGCAAGAGGAGGAGAGCGAGCCCTTTGGAAAGGCAGAGAGGGGTGGGGAGGGTGCAGGGAGGGGTGTGAAGACACAGAGAGAGATGGTGGTCTGTGTGTGTGATTCCCCTAGTAATGGGAGACAGAGAAGAATCTGAGAAAGTGGAGGAATGTGATTGCAGCACAAAGGCAGTGAGATTATTTTGTCAGCAACATTTGGATCCCATTGGTGATGAGAGACATATGGGCCCGGCAAGGAGACAATTGTGGTAGTCAAGACAGGATGTGAATAAGACATAAAGAAGTGTTTCATCAGTGGGGATGGAAAGGAACCAGGGCTGCGGTAGCCAAGTCAAGGAGTAGGAAGGGTCGGCTGCGACGTTCCCATGGGCTGCGTCTCATCCACCCGCAGTGTGCTACACGCACGCACAGATGCAGACACACACGTGCACACCTGCACACACGCCCACACGCGCGCCAGCACCCACTAGGCTGCCCGGGAGGACCGTTCATCCAGAGGCCTCCATCACACATTCTAGCACAACTGCAAACCCCGCTTTCTGCTTCAATCTTTTTTTTTTTTTGCGGCACGCAGGCCTCTCACTGTTGTGGCCTCTCCCGTTGCGGAGCACAGGCTCCGGATGCGCAGGCTCAGTGGCCATGGCTCATGGGCCTAGCCAGTCCGTGGCACGTGGGATCCTCCCGGACCGGGGCACGAACCCGTGTCCCCTGCATCGGCAGGCGGACTCTCAACCACTGCGCCACCAGGGAAGCCCTGCTTCAATCTTTGGTCTTTGTCTTCTGTTTGCTTTTTTCCCATTCCCGTGAAGGCAGCTTTGTGGGGAAAGAGAACGGCAGGACCCAGAAACTCTGGAGGAGGCAGTATCTTCTTCATTCACAAGGTTTGCTTCTGCCTAGTTTGGGAGGGAAGAGGCATGGAAGAAATTCACAAAGTCCGCAAGACGGAAAGGGAAGCCCCAGCAAAGGAGAGCCTGGAAGAAGAGAGAAATCCTCCCCTGAATCGAGCCAGGGAGGACAATTGTTAGCTGACATTCTAACACACGGTCACACATGTGAGGGCCACGTGAAAGGGGCTGTCATTGAGACTGGGGACCCAGGGGAGGCGAACGAGCTTGTTCAGAGTGGGTGGGGACATGCTTGGGGATCCAGCTGAAACAGGACTTTATTTTTAAAGAGCCTTAGATTGATGTCTCTGCTGGCCTAAATATAACCGAGCAGCCAACTTCTTCCCAGGTCGGCCAGGGCTCCAAGCAAGCTCCAAGGCCCTGTATTTAAAAAGAAAAAAAGGGGGAAGGGGGAGAGAGAGGAATCCACAGATGCAAAAGGTCACGCAGTTAGCCCTCCGAGTGCGCTGGGAGGAGGAAGATGGATGAGCTGCTCTGTATACTCTGCAATCCCCGGCCCCGCCCTCCAGCAGGAAAGATGGAGGGTTGTTGGGGGAAGGGGTAGGGAGGCAAGCACCCACCTTGTACCTGGGCTCTGCCTGGCCTGGTGGGCACCGTGGAGACCCAGGCTTGTGCTCAGGGAACCCACAGCCCAGTGGGAGGGAGGGCGGCAGGGCTGAGCAGGCACACAGCATTGCAGCACGAGGATGGTCCCCACCCGAGAGGCAAGCGGAGGGCTGTGAACATCCTTCCACGTGGCTGGAGGACCCGAGAAGCCCATCTTGGAGCAGAAAGGATTTTAGGTAGGAGGATTTTGACAAAGATGGAGAGAGAGCAAGAAGAAGCAGAGACAAGAGTGGACAGTACACATTTGGGTGGTCCTGAGCATTTGGATTTGACAAGAGTACAAGAACGGGAGAGAGAGAGAGAGAGAGAGAGAGAGAGCCTCCATACCTTTCCCAGAGGCTTGTCCTTGAGTCTGCAGACAAAGGGGAGCCATTGAAGACTTGGGGGGAAGACAGCGACACTGCCCAGATAGACAGAAGGAAGGTCAGTCTATGACGGTGAGGTGTAGGGTGGAGCAGAACAGGGGAGCGTCTGGGCTGGGGAGAGCCCAGGCACACATACATCAGCGAGGGCTCTGAGTTCGTTGAGGCACGCCAGCTGCTGCAGCAGACTCCTGAACCTCAGGCACACCGTAGAAGTTTATTTCTTGTTCACATAAAGCTAACTCAGCACGGGGCTGAGGGGTGGGGCTCTGCTGCTACAGTGACTCGAGGATCCCAGCTGAGGAAGGCTCTGTCCCCTTCAGCATGTGGCGCTGGCGGTCACCCTGCAATTGACATCCACCTGGCACAGGGTTCATTGCTATGAACCAGGAATTCCTCTGGCCAGACCTCAGCCACACGGCCCCAGCCGCACGCAGGGACCCGATGGGTAGTCGCCGGCTGGCCAAGCTTCTCGGAACATGACAGTCTGGTGGTCATCTCGGCCACAAGGACAAGGAAGGAGGACCCAGATCTGAAGGAGCATGTCCGCGACAGAAAGGAAAACGGGGGAAGAGGGCGGAGTGTCCACATTGAGGAGTAAGGAGGAGGAGAAGCCAGGGAAGGAAGCAAAGGGAGGCAGCTTGAGGGGAAAGAGAGAGAATGGGTCAGTTCCGCAGAGACTTCAGGGAAGGGGGACTGAGGAAGAAGCCCTTGGATTTGATTTCTGCAAGGCCTGGGGGAGGGGTCGGCCGAGCCAGATTTCAAGGCTCAGGGAAGCAGCTGGCAATGATTCCCTAGGACCAGCCACAAGCACATCCCTGAACTAGGTGTGCGTGACCCCTGGTAGGACATTCCCATCACTACTGACTTGCTGTGGAGCCGCAGCAGGAATACGGGCTTTGGAGTCAGAAGATCTGGGTTTGCAGTCAGGCAGAGTCACCTTCACTTGAGCAAACCACTTAACCTCTCTACGCCTCAGTTTCCTCACTATTGCCTGCTTTCCAAGCCTGTTGGAAGGGTTCGAAGTAACCTGCTGTGTAAAGCACTTCGCTTGGTGCCAGCGTTCGGCAATTCTCACAGCAAACATTTCTTGTGCGCGTACTGGGAGCCAGGCAACCTGATTAGGTGTTGGGTATTTAAAGGACCCAGACAAAGTTCCTTCCCTCAAGAGAGCCAATACTCTGGTAGGGCCGACGGCCACAGAAGCAGAGCCTTAAAATACAGCATGATAAATGCTACGTTGGAGGTATTTCTAGACGGAGAGACCCAGCCCTGCCTTGCTGGAGGAGGTGACCGGCTGACTCTTAGTGGAGAAGTGCTCTCGGAGGGTGATCGTGCCCTGGGCACCGCTCCATCCTAATTCATGCAACAAACACTTACCTGTTCATCTCAATTCACACAGTGAGTGCCTACTGAATGCTCAGACAGGAAGGTTGCCCCTAAGGTCTCGGGGACAGGGGAGGGTTCTGCAGGGCCGTGGGGTCTGCCTTTCCTCTGGTGCCAGGATGAGCCCTAGGACCCTTACTGAAGGGCCTGTTCCTGGTCACCCAGCCACAGGAACTACCTCTTTCCGCCTCTTCTCTGCCCCCTAGGGACCCCGGAATCCTTCCCTGTGACACCATCTAGGGACTGTCTGCAGCAGATCTTCTGTGAGTCCAGGACTCCTTCCTGCGGCCCCGAGTGGAAAGAGGGCCCAGGTTTCTGCTGCTGCTTTTTGAAGCCCACAAACCACCCCGAGGATTGTCCTCCTTCACGAATCTTTGCCTCAAGAGCAGGGCTGTGTTAGCAGGGGCATCACCTCTCCATCCATTTCCCGTCTCACCTCGAGGTGTCATTTGTTCAGACCCTCCCGGGTATGTCACGTGTTACTCTCCTGTGCTTATTGTTCTATGTATTAACACTTAAGATCACAACTTTGGCCTCACTTGTTTTAAATTTTTTTATTGTGGTAAAATACACAGAGAAATTACCACCTGAGCCATTTTTAAGTGTACAGGTCAGTGGTATTAAATACATTCACATTGTTGTATACCCATCCTCACCTTCCATCTCCAGAACTCTTCATCTTGCAGAACTGAAACGGTGTACCCATTAAACAGTAACTCCCCACTGGCCCTCCCCCCAGCCCCCGGCAACCACCACTGCACTTTCTGTCTCTATGACTTTGGCTACTCTAAGTGTCTTATATAGGTGGTATCATATAGTATTTGTCTTTTAGCGAATGGCTTATTTCACTTAGCAAAATGTCCTCAGGTTTCATTCATGTGTTAGCACATGCCAGGGTTTCTTTCCTTTTTAAGGCCAAATAATATTCCATTGCAGGTACGTACCACATTTTGCTTATCCATTCATCCGTCAATAGACACTTTGTTTTATTCCACATTTTAGCTATTATGAATAATGCTGCTCTAAACATGGGTGTACAAATAATCTCGTCGAGATCCTGCTTTCAATTCTTTGGGGTATATACCCAGAAGTGGAATTGCTGGATCATATGTTAGTTCTATTTTTAATTTTTTGAGGAACTGCCGTACTGTTTTCCACATTGGCTGGACTGTTTTACATTCCCACCAACAGTGCACCAGGCTTCCCATTTCTTCCCCACAGCCTCCCTAACACTTGCTATTTTCTGTTTTGTTTCGTTTTGGTGTTTGATAGTAGCCATCCCAATGGGTGTGAGGCGCCTGCCTGTTTTTTAAGTTTACCTTCTACTGTAAGTATTGTCATTAAAAAATTCAGACAGAGACCCCTCTCTCATTCTCCTACTGTTGGAAACTTAGGATTCCTTTTCTCTCGATATTTTTGCTATCATAAATAAAATTGTAACAAAAATTTGTGCATAAATTTTTGCAGAATTTTGGATTATTTCCATAAACAAGGATTGACAGATGAAATACAGGATGCCTGGTTACATTTGAATTTCAGATAAACAATGAATGATTTTTTAGTATAAGTTGCCCAAAATATTGCCAGGGACAAAGTTATTCTTAAAACGTCTTTGTCGTATACCTGAAATTCACATTTAACTGGGCATTCTATATTTTTATTTGCTAAATCTGGCCACTTTGCCATAGGTAGTTTCCCAGGAGCAGAATTAATGTATCAAAGTTGATGAACATTTTCAAGGTTCTGGATCCCTACGGCCAAAGGTCTTTTCGGCAAAGTGATGCCTGTTCTTTCTCTCCAAACAGTGGGTAAGAATGCCTGTTTCCCCACAAAACTGGCATCTTTGAGTTATTTCATTTAAAAATAAGCAAAGCTTTGCTTCTTTGATAGGAGTAAAATGGTCATTCACAAAGCTTTGATTATCAGTGAAGCTGACCCTTCCTTTCCCAAGGCTGGTCTTTTGCACTTCCTTTTGTATAAACTCTGTGTCCCTGCCTTTGCTCATTTATCTTTTTGTTTTTCTTGTCAAACTATATGAACTCTTAAAGGATAACAACCTTGTGTCTCTCACATTTCATTGTAAATACTTCTCCCAGCTTGTTGTTTGCCTTTTAATTATGCTTCCATAATTTTCAAAGTAAGACATTTAAACATTTTATGTGGTCAAACCTCGAGTTTTTTCATGATTCTTCCAGTTGCTTTGAGTCTAGAGTCCCTTCTTGTTTAGAGATTAGGTATATCTATTCACTTATGTTTTCCTCTAGAAGTTTGTGTAGGTTATTTCACCTGTTTTTTGTTTGTTTACATTTAACTCCTTAAACCATTTGGAGTTTATTTGGAAATGATGTGCGGTGAGTTTCTAAATTAATTTTTCTCTCAAATCTCTAATTTGTTTCAGCTCTATTCACTGAATAAAATCCTTCCCTTCTCAATGATTTGTGGTACCTCTTAACTGTACACATAAAGAAAAATCCAGTTTTCTTAAAAGTGACCTTATTCATGTCATTTAATCATTCATGTATTCAAAAAATATTTATTGAGCACCTTCTGCAGGTCAGGTACATATTTAAGATTTCTTCCAGCATTAAAATTCTAAATATACAGGAACTTCTATCTATTTATTCTCAGATCATTGGAGGAAATGGACATAATTTGCTTCACTTGTTGGTTTTTATTTGTGTCTTACAATCATCTGTTTTACTGAAGCTTAATGTTATTCATCCCCTTTCCAGGACTTCTACCTCCTCCTGCTGTGTCATGTCTTACTGCACTGGAAGAAACTTCAAATGATAGTTATATAATAAAACTGTATAGTTTTATATAGCTCTTATTTTATCTCCACTTTTAATGATAATATTTCTAATGTTGTGCCATTAAGAATAGCCTTGGGGAGGGACTTCCCTGGTGGTCCAGCGGTTAAGACTCCTCGCTCCCAATGCAGGGGGCCTGGGTTCAATCCCTGGTCAGGTAACTAGATCCTGCACGCCACAACGAAGATCCCACATGCCAGAACTAAGACCCAGCACAGCCAAATTAATTAATTAGTTAATTAATTAATAAAAATAAATAAAAAATATAGCTTTACATTTGAAGTATAAGTACTGCTGGTTTATGGAATTGCATGAGGCAAAATTAGGGTGAATACAAACAAACTCCACCACATTATATTACGTGGTACTTTTGTAAGCAACAACTCTGAACTTGAGCTATGTGTTAAAGTCTGGATTGCATGTACCTACTAATAAAAAAACTTGAGGACCCCCCCAGATATATATATATTTTTATATATATATTATATATGTGGTGTTTTATAATGTATATATTATAGTAAATAAGCATATACTATATGCATATATGTGCATATTTACTATAATATATACACTGTAAAACACAACAAATTAAAATTTTAAACGTAAACGTTCTAATCTTTTTCCCTTACCCCAATAAATCAGCTTGCACATACCCTCGTTCCAAGAGCAGTCATCTAAAGGATGAGTATTAGTGGGATATCTGGGGGCTTCGTTCCACCATGGCGAATGCAGAGTTCTGTGGACCATCTGCACACTCGTCCCTATCAGTCACCAAGGATAACAAATAATGTATTTAAATTTGAATATGCACAGCTCAAGATGCCCCCTGAAGCTTGAAGAGTTTTTTAAGCCAGTGGGATTAAGCTCAATAATTGCAAAAGCACACACACACACACACACACACACACACACACACACACACACCACACCACACACACACACACACACACACACACACACACACACACACGGGAAAAGCCAGTTACTCAACTCTGCCTGACCTTGTGCAAGTTATGTAGCCTCTTTGGGACTCAGTTTCCTCATTACTAAAATGACAGGGTTAGGCTAGATAACTGCCAAGCCCCTTCTCGCACTGACATTTTGTAACAGTGATGACCCCGGGGGGGTATCGGGTTAGGGGAGAAGCAGGTCTGCATGTCAGTCAGCCGGACAGCTCTGTTATTAGGAAATCAAGCAGAGTGCAGTTCTAGGGGGGATGACCAGGGGCGCAGTGCGCACTAAAATCAGTCCTGGCAATCCCCAGGGGCAACCCTGGCAGCAATCAAAGCAATGGGATATGAAGAATTTGGAAACCTTTAGGAGGGATCAGCGAAAGACATCATAAGGATTAAAGCCTTGGAAAATGGGTCCTCTGAGGAAAAGCTGAACACATGGAATTCCTTGGGTTAAAGAAGGGCATATTAAGATGGATCTAGCCTCGAGCTCCTGGCATTTGAGCGAACGTTTTAAAGAGATTGCAGCAGTCTTAGACAAAGCACTTTCTGCTGCGAAGACGAGACCTACTCTAGCTAGATCATAGAAATCCACAGTCAGAAACCCAAGTGTCCCCAGGACTCAGAGGACCAGAAAGCTGTGAGGAGTTCGGCCAGCCCTCCCTTAGTGACTTTATGTTCTGCACGTTCTCCAAACCTCTGCTCTCCACTTCTTACTCACGCTTGCCACTTCACTGCAGAAAGGTCAGCTCACAGCCGAGCATCACGGCCCCCACTTCACAGCCATATTTTCAACGTCAGTGTCCAATTGGCCCAATCTGTCTACTTCCAATCCTAGATTCCCCTGAAAGGGTTTATTTACCCTAGCTCACGTTTTTGAGTCAGGCCATCCCAATCGCTGGTCATCATTGGTGGGTCACCAATGAGTGGGTGCCCACCCCTGGTCAAATCATGGGAGAGGGGGAGATGGGGCATGTGCTTTGGAGCAGGCTGTTTAGGGCACATTTCCTCAGATCAGCGTGTGGGCAGACCAGCCATGAGCAACGTCTCCAGCAAAGGGACCAACTGTCTTAATCTGACACTGATATGAGAATAAAATAAGTCTGACCCTGAGCTCGTATACAGGAGAAAGTTGTCATAGCACTTCTTAGGACCCTCTTTGAAATAATGTGAGACTCCTCCTGCCTCGAGGCAGCCTGACAGAGCTCTGCCTTGAGGTGGTGGCCTGGCCTGCAGGGCCTCTGAGAGTCCCCTCTGGCCTGTTAGCCTGGGAGAATAGAAAGTCACTTCCCCTAGTGGAGCCTAATTTCTCTGTCTGAACTTTGCTGATGGGAGATCAGCTATTTGAGGACTTTACAAAGCACCAAATCTGATTAACCACAGAAAGAGTTTCACTGCTTAACCAGAAGATACCAGAAGCAACCCAAGGACTTTTAGGCCCTCCCAGGTTGGCCTGGCCTGTTTGCATCCATTTTGAATATCCAGTTTCTACCTAGAATCAGCATACAACCCAATTCCTTTGAGTCACTGTCCTTCCTTTTTTTTTTTTTTTTTTTTTTGCGGTATGCGGGGCCCTCTCACTGCTGTGGCCTCTCCCGTTGCGGAGCACAGGCTCCGGACGCGCAGGCTCAGCGGCCATGGCTCACGGGCCCAGCCGCTCCGCGGCATGTGGGATCTTCCCGGACCAGGGCACAAACCTGTGTCCCCTGCATCAGCAGGCGGACTCTCAACCACTGTGCCACCAGGGAAGCCCATGTCCTTCCATTTTTTGATGCTACATGTAGCTCTTCTGCTCAGCATCCTGCCTGGAAATCCCCATCATCTTCCAGCACATAGAATATGAGACATTCATGAACAAGTGGGCAGGGTCATTGTTCATGGTCTTTTTCCTGTGCTGGGTCTCATCACACTACCAGCCTCACATATAGGCCGGCAAAAAATCCATTGGCCTCAAATGCAAGGGCCATGAGAACATAGGGTTCAAATGAGAGTACGGCTTCATCTACCCAGACACCTCACTATCTAAAATCAGACCAGAACCTGGGGATGAGCCAAGTGACGTCCAAGTGGCCAAAATGATCTGCATAGGCTTATACTGGTTTAGCACATAATTCAAAGCAACTGTCCTCAGAGAGCTAGATGAACTATTACCCTCTAAGAAAGACGGGATGAATCCTATAGGAATAGAAAAGGCTAAATTCCTCGCTCATATTCTGTTTACTTTCTGTTTACACAGAATTGTAATAAGTTTGCCTATCTGGTTTCTCAACCCAGAACAAGCTAGAAAAAGTTAGGTCATGAAGTAAAGTGGCATGCTCCCTGATGAAACGTAGACCCAGGAACACCCAAAGCACAGCAATGGGAAGCGACTCGGGATAGAGACCAATGGCCACACGTATCTCAAAGGTTTGGGGCCCACTGGAATAACAGCACGGTGACTAAAGTTTATCAAAATTATTCTGAGCATAACAACGTTAAATTAAAGTCAGCATATTCCATCTTAAAACCTGGCAGGCATGTGAGTGTCTTTTTGTTTTTTAGAAAGATTTCCATCCCAAATGATTACAGTTTAAATGTAATGTTTCAAAGGGCAAAGCTTTAGCTAGCTGGAAAGCTCCACTAACCAGAATAATATGTTGCTTTCTGGATAACTGAAGTTTTACTATAGCTCCATTTGAACCCTCTAGACTTTTTCCTAAAGGGCAGTGGGGCATTTAGTCAGCCGGGGAAATGCTGCTGCCTTGACTTATGTGCTATTGGGAATAAAGCAACAGGGGCTTAAGGAGGTTTTACTGTATTTGGTTTGCAGGCTTCGTTTGGCACCATCTCTTTAAAAGGCTGCCTGCCTTTGAACTAATCCTCTATTTATAATCCAGCTGGAGAAAGGCCTCGGCAATATATACAAATTCCTAGGATTTACAGAGTACTGCTCACGTAGCTCTGAGCCCCCATGCAGAGCCCCCGCCTCGGCCCTCACTCTCCAGAAAGCCTCCTGCCTCCTCGCCAGCACATCTCGGTGCCGTGGCCCAGGGGCATGCCCAGGAATGCACCCGCCTTCTTGATGGAGAGCACAGGGCTTGTCCAGGGACAAGGGCATGAGCTGGGTTAGGCTCGGTAAACACCATCGCTCACTCTTGACGGCCTGCACTGTTCAGACGCCCTTTCCTGAGGGCCTGGGGCTGAGGCTTCGTGCACGGCTCTCCCCTATCAGGCCGTTCTTTTCTTATAACTCATTCACTCCCCAAAACGACACCAAGTTCACATTTTCCTTTTCCCCCCTCCCACAAATTATTGCAAGTTATGGCAGTCTAAATATAGCCCCCGGTCTCTTTTCCAGATGCTGAGGTCTTGACATTTTCCTGATGTCTCTCCAGCTGCCTCTCTGCTCTTGCTTTCCTTTCTCCTTCTTTCTCGCCTTTTTTTCCTCCCTGATACTCCTACCCTCTGCCTCCCAGGCTCCTGTAGTCTTTCCTGTGTCCTCAATTCAAAGGAAAGTTCTAGAAGCAAGGCCTGGAACCTGGCCAGCCCTCTCCCCAGATCTCCAACAGTGCTAGCAGTGCAGTGGGGATATAATCAAAGGAAGAGGCAGGAAACACAGAGTCCTCTAGGACCCTCAGCAATGAACTCCCAAGAGTCCTTGCCACCCCTTCACTTACTTGCTCTGTCCAGGGGCCATTTCACCTCCATCCCTCCCCACACCCCTCTGGGCTTCTTCTTGGGTCCTGGGCTCCAAAGAGTGGCTGGTCACTTCCTCCACTTAGGAACCTCCTGTGTTACTGAAGAATAGCCACTAGGCCTCACTTCAGCCATCGCTTCCTTGAGGTTAAACAATATAAATTCCTTTGCCTTTCATCACCAGGCCTAGGCATCCAACGCTTTAATCATTTTCATAGGTTCCGTCTGTACCGACTCCAAGTTAGCCATATCCCGCCAGTAGGATATGAAGCTGGGCCTCGAGTCCTCTGCCCTAATACAGGTTGACCCCTGCTGTGCACGTGTATTGGAGGAATTCACCCGGTACTTCTCAATCACAGGCCTCTGTCTGATGAAAAAAGAGGTGCTACAGTGGAGATGTGCGTTCATGCCGAGCTTGACATCTACGCCAATGGTATAATACAGGTTCTTTTCCGCAGTGAGAGCAAATTTTAATACAAGTATGTATTTTATTCCATCCTTTTCAACATACTCGCTCACTGTTGGTCAGCTTTCTTCAATTCTAACTATCAGGCTCAAAGTGCCCCACATGCTATAGAGATGGGGATGGTATAAACTATTAGTCAGTCTGTTCACTTACCTGTTAGATACCTCTTTAAGCCAAGCACTGCAGGTAAAAAGATAGAAATAAGAACTCACCACAAGAGACACACATTCTAGTACAGAGTGGCTCAACCTCAGCACTATTACTGTTTGGGGCTGGATAAGTCTTTGTTGTGGGCCTGTCCTGTGCATTGTATGATGTTTAGCAGCATCCCTGGCCTCTACCCTGTAGGTCCAGTGACAGTCCTCCCCAAAGTTGTGACAATCAAATACGTCTCCAGACATGGCCAAATGTCCCCTGAAGGCAAAATCACCCCTGGGGGATAGACCAATATGAAAGTGATGGTTACAGTTCAAAGAAGCCTTACAATAGAGGACTGTACGTGGAGTAAGGGCATTTTAGCTGCGTTCTAAAGGATGGATACAAGTTTTCTGGGTAATGACAATATTAGGGGGAGGAGATTCCAGACGGAGGGAATGGCACGTGCGAAGGCATAGGGGCATCAGAGAACAGTTCAGCATGCCTGGTGTGGCAGGTGCCTGGGGAAGAACAGGTAATGCGGATGAACTGGGGCTGGCCCCGGTTTATAAAGGGCCTTGTGTGGGTAAGATGCTTGCACGTGATCCTAGGGATGAGGGAAAACAAGATTTTTAAGCTGGGGAGCGTTCATGAACAGATGCATTTTTGGCACGATGGGATGGGGAGAAGCTATGGTGGTAGTTCAGGAAGAGATGATGTGAGTTTGAATTAAGGCAGCGGTGCTTTGGAAGTGAAGGAAGAGGCAGGATTGGGGGGCTCTTTCTGAGACAGAACATGCAGGTCTCAGACACAGCAGATGGCGGACAGAGAGAGAGAATAGAGTTGGACGGGACCCTGGTGCTTCAGAGTGGATGGAATCCTTCTGTGTGAGTCTTAGAATCGAGGCCTTTTTTCTAACCTGGAAACACTCTGGAGTTTGCACAGTGCCCGCCTCCCAGGGGAAGATGAAGCCTTGGAAATACGTTTACATTGGGGAGTGTTTACATTAAGCCTTCTTCCTCGCCTGCCTTTAGACCAGGCTCGTGGGAGGTATCTGGTGGAAAGAACCCAACCTTTAGGAATTGGGTTTAAGGGACCGAGCTTCTTGTTTTGTCACCAGCGGCACCTGGCAGTCAGATGACTCTGAGCCTCAGTTTGTCCATTTGCGATGGAAGGAGAGCCCGCCGCCCCTCCCCCTGCCGCACCAGGACGTGGGGAGTGTGAATAGGGCAGCTTCTGTGGGTGGTTCGGACCCCCGTAGGTACTTGGCACTCAATGCCTGCAGTTGGCCAGGATCGTGAGTGGCTGTAATCAGGCCTGATGGAAAGGCCCCTGACTCCACCGCGGCCTTGAGCAGTTGCCAGCCCCGTGACCAGCCTGCTTTGAGACTTGCCTGCAAATTCTTTTTTTCAGGGTATCTGGTTCCTGCAAACAGTCTTCCCCAAACCTTCTCGGGCTCCAAGAAGCCCCCCTTTGGCTGTGCCTCCCACCGTCCTTCATGGTCCCCCAGCTCAGTGAGAAGCTGAGACAATCCCACTCCATTTGGCTTCATGCAAACCCTCCCGTCCGACTCCCCTCACTGTCTTCCCAGTTAAATTAGAGGGAAAGGAAAGAGTAGCCTGGGATAGAAGCAGCTGAGAGGCTAGCCCAGTTGGCCAGTCGTGATGGGCTCAGGCCCGCTATGCAGCACCTCTCCTGGCAGCACCGCTACTCTGCAAGGTGGGTGGATGGTACCGGGAGGGAAATGGTGGGTGTGAGTATGTGTGTGCGTATGAGTGTGTGTGTGTGTGTGTGAGCTCACTGCCCCTCGCTCCCAGGAGCCCCAGCACTGATGGTGATCTCCCTCAATGCACGAACAAGGGGCTGCATTGTTAGACTGCCTGTCTCTTGGTTTCTGATTCACCCCGGGCCACTGCAGCCTGAGCAGGTTCGCAGCTGCTCAGGGATATACTTTCCAGCACATTTAGGACTTGGAACAGCCCCAGGTTTCAGGAACACATGGTGAGGGGGGAAGGGAGGGGGCTCGAATGGACTCGGAAGGGGGGAAGTGAGCTACTTCTTTCTTTCTTCAAGACGAAGCTCCATTTTCATCATCTGATAGCAGGAACAGCATCTGAGGACGGCGGATGAATTGCAAACCTGTGCAGGTCGGGGGAGAGGGCAGGCTAGTGGGGGGAGGTGGGCAGATGGATTTCATCCTGGCTGAGGTCTTCTCGTGCAGCCCCGGCCCCTCTGACACGCAGTTCCTGCTCCAGTTACAGGCCCCGCCCAGCCCTGGCCTGCCTGCCAGGAGCCTGTGAGCCTCTCGCCGCACCGGAAGTCAGCCCCCGGGACCGAGCCTCTGACTTCCAACCAACCCCCAAGGCCAAGGGACAGGAGAGGAGCCGGAGGCTGGCCCTCAGATCCAGGGTCCTGGGGGAGCACCAGTGTCAGTGGGCCTGGTTGTACAAATGAGTGGTGTCTCCTCTCTCCGTCCTGGTGTCTTGTTAAGGAGGGAATAGAGACGATGCTGAATAGTGGTGGTACTTTCCCAGCTCCAGCATCAGCTCTTTTTCTCCCAGGCAGTTAACTGTCTCACAGCAGACAGGATCCAGGTGACACTGCTGTCCCTGCATTCAGCCACACTCAACCCCCACCATTCATCCATCCGTCTAATGTCTGTTCAGGTTCTTCTTAGTGCCAAGCACGGTCCAGGCACTGGCTCTTAGCAAGGAACAGAGAAGGGTCCTTGCCTTCGGGGAGCCCCGGTTAATGGAGAAGCCAAAGGAAGAGGTCCATGCGTCTAGCACAGAGCGAAGGGGCTCGGTCAGGGCGAGTCCAGATCTGAGACCCTCAGTTCCTCTGAGATACCCAGCGACCTGCTCACCAGGCTTCAGGCAGCCTCCTTCTCTGCCACCATCTAGCTGGGTGACCCGGGGCCAGTTTCTCCGTGCCCATCAGTCATCTCAATCCACCAGAGGAGATGGTCCTCGGGGGTCCCACCTGCCTCCCAGGATGGTGGCGAGACTCAGGTAAGACTGTGCACACGACTCTTTGGCAAAACGCACAGCTTTGTCTAATTCTCATATTCTGCGGCTCCCCCTTTTCCCAGTCAGGTAACTGAGGGTGACTGTCCATCCCACATGAGCCAGTGTGAGAACAGGGAGGCCCACGTGTGACGCTGGAGCTTGCCGGCCCCGACCTCTCTGGGCAGAGCTGCACAGGGCTGGCCTCTGTGCGGGGCTCGGAGCAGATCCCAGGCTCCCAGACAGAGCCCCTTTCTCCACGCTCCTGCACAAAGATCGCTCACACAGCCTATTCAGAGGGCTGACGGATTGAAAGGGCGACCTTTGGGCCTGCCTCAGTGGGCGAGGGAGCTAGGCCGCACAGCCCTGCTACCCTGAGGGATCGGCCGGGCCCTGATTCTGCACAGACACAGCAAGGAAGGTGCAGAGGGGCCCGAGGACAGGGCTGAGTGCCTGGCCCCTGACCCCTCTGCTCTGCAGGGCTCCCATTCGTTCCCAGAGCCAGGGAATAATTACCACCCACCCATCAGGGACCGATGAGGTGAGCAGGGAGAGGGTATAGGGCATAGGTGTTTGGAGACTAGCTGAGTTTGTAGCTGAATGAAACGGTTTAGACGGCATGGCTAAAAAGGATAGCGAGTCAGCACAGCCCAGTCACAGCTCTGCCTAATAGAAATTACTGTGAAGATGGAAGCTTCCATATGTACCCTCTCCGCCTGACAGCTGCTAGCCGTACATGGTTATTGAACACTGAAATGTAGCTGGTGGGACTGAGGAACTGAGCTTTTTGTTTAATTGAATTAATCGAGTCGCCGGGCTAGGGACGTCCCCATTGGTCAGTGCTGGGCTAGTGGAGAGGGGTCACTGAGGCTCTGAAGCCACACAGACCAGGTTCACATCCTGACTGTAACTCACTGCTGTGTGACTGAGGCGTGTTGCTGGACTTCTCTGACGCAGTTTCCCCATTATTAAATATATGGTTGAATAATGATACTAAGTGAGCCTGGTGGGGACCAGGTTTCTGAGTGGTCTGGCTCCGACCCCAGGGGGCTAGCTCATAGCTCATAGGAGCAGAGATGAGCTGGCAGCTGCCTCGCCAGGACACATCCTCCCCCAGCGCGGGTCAGTCTGGGCGCTTCAGCATCTGAGTTTGGGAGGAGTAAACAGATCCAGCCTTCTCCCTCCTAGGTCTGTACTTCACGGAGTGAGGCCTGTGTTGGCGAGCCTGCTGTTCCCCGGGCTGGACCGTGATCAGGTTAAGAGGAAGTTTCCCTCCCTGGTCCTCTGCTGCCAGCTGCTTTCCTCCTAAGCCATTCACCTGTGCCAACTTTTCTTTTTCCTACACTCGCGTCAAAACTTACCAGTCCCACAGGCATCCTGGTAAGACCCTGCTCATTATTTTCCCAAGTGGCAATTGTCTTACCCTGGTCCCGGATACTGATGTCTTCCTAAGATCTGACCCTGGACTTTCCAAGGAGCCCATGGCCACTGCAGGACTCCAGGAGGAGGAGTGTCAAGCAATGTGGAAAAGGAGGGAGGTTCTGGGCCAGGTGGGCAGGTGAGATGGGGTGGGAAGGGCTCCCCAAGCCACTCTCGGAGGGCTGCCTCATCCTCTGCCTTTTCCCATGGGAGCCTCTGAGCCAGCATCCTGGAGACCTCGGGACACTCAGCCTCAGCCAGCACTGACAGACCTGTCCCCGTGGTGCATGGCACAGGGGTTCATTTAGATGACAAGGACCCCTGACCTCCTTCCACTAGTGACGATGACCAGGCAGGAGAGCTGGCAAATGCCAGGGAGCCAAAAGGCACAAAGAGAAGTGGCCCTTATGGTGCTAAGAAGGGTGAAGCTTGGTTTCCCCATCACCCCTTCATCTCAGGTGTGTCGAGAGAATCTGCTCACCCCTACTTCACAATCCCAATCCCTCTACAAAGAGGAGAGGGAAAGAACTCAACTCCATCTACAGAGGGGGAGACAGAGGTCCTGAAAGTCACCTAGAGACTCAGCATCGGCCTTCTTCCCTCCCACCCACCTCCCACAGGGTCATCATCTCTACCACCACCACCCTCATCACCATTTACTAGGTATTTATGAAGTGCCCGGTTTTGTGTGGAGCATGCTTTGTTATATTGTTCCATCCTGTGTGAAGTAGGTATCATTATCCCCATTTCACAGATGGAGAAACTGAGGATCAGAGAAATTACTAACTTATCCAGAATCACACATCTCCTTTGAGGAGGGAGAGAAGATGTGAAGCCCAGGCTGTCACTCTCTGCAAAACTGCACGAGCCGTCAAGAGAGAGAAGCACGAGGGAGGAAAGCTGGTGGGGTGCTCTCTCCTCCATAATGTGCCACGGAGCCCAGAACAAGGTCTGCTGCCGGTGGATGCGGCCGTGCTGCCTGGAGCGAGTGCGCGCGCAGAGAGCGGAGAGCCGGCAGGAAAAACGCTGCAGAACCAGCTGCAGAAGCAGAAGCCTGCGGAGCTTCTTTCCTGGGCCTTTTCCTCCAGGCCAGCCTGTTCCACTGGAAAAACAACCTCCCCTGCCTGGGGACTTGGGGCCGGCTGGGCCACCTTCTGGTCTGTCTTCATTCAGATCCCATTTCTCCCCTCCCCGGGAGGTGGGGGAGGGAGTCACACTGGGGAGGGCGAGAGTGAGGCCGAAGTCTTCATCTGTCCCCCTTTAAGCCAAGCAAAGAAAAATAGCCCTTTGCCAAGATCTTTCATCTCAGTCATTTACTCTCGCAGATGTTTTCTGCAATATAAACAAGAAGCAAAGAATGTTGGGGAGGAGAGGAGGGCGGGAGGAGAAGGAAGAGTGAATCGACAGCTTTGAAATCTGGGCCTGCGGAGGGCAGGAAGCAGGCCCTCGGCAGGGTCCCTACTGCCCTCAGAGAGTGGGCAACCTCGGGTCACTGCACCGGGCCGAGCGGAGGGTCACTTCCCAGGGTGTCTTTGAAAGGAGGCTCTAGAGAAGTGGTCCCTGGAGTGGGTGGTCTCCTCACACAGCCTCCCTGCTGCCTGGTACCTGACACATGCAAAGCAGCTTCTGGGGCCTCTGGGCTCAACCTGGAGCCGGGCCCTGCTGGGACACACACCTGCCCACCTAGTGCTGCCGGCGCACTGGGCGAGGCCTGGGGGCAGGGACGCTCAGCCTGCTTCCAGCGGTTCCGTCAGCAAGAGCGACGGGAGGCAGGGGGACCCGCCCAGAGAAATGGGATTTGGTCGCACCAAGAGGAGAAAGAATCTTGGACTGAGTTGGGTTGGAGGAGCACATCGTACAGAGGATCAGGAAATAAATCCAGGAAGTCAGATGTCTCTAAACTCAAAATGCCATAGGATTCCTATTGATGTCAGTAGCTCTTAAACGAAACTCAGATGCCTAAGGGGGCTGGCAGGAACCCAGAGGAGTGAAGCTAGGTGGACTGCCATGACCTGGAGAAGGTCCGTCTAAAAGAGGGCCAGCCACAGCTCAGTGACAGCCGAACATTTAAGAGAGCCCAGAAATTCAGAGTAAAGTCTCCGGGGTTGTTTTTTTCCTAATATTTGCAGTAGTTTAAAACAAAAAAACAACAACAAACCTCACTGTCGGCCACATGAGACATGCCTATGGGCAGTTTTAGTTTGTGAATCACGAATCTGAGTCTTTTGCAGCATGTTGGTTGAATGAGTGAATGAATGAACACTTTTCTGTTTACTCCTCCTTCTCTTGAATTAAAGAGATTTGTGAGAGGAAGGTTGAAAAGAAATCAAGCAGCGAGCTTTTATTGGGTGCCTACTGTCTCCCCGAGATGGAGCTAAACATTGTGATGGATTCAGAAAATCAGATGACCTGGTCCCAGCCCTCGAGGGTTTGCTCTGGGGTTGGGGAGACACAGTGACGCAGGAAAGGAGACCAGCCCTGACAGTACTTGCTTGTGTGGTACAGAATGTTCAGGGGATGGGGAGAAACCAGACACCGCCTTCCAGACCTCAGCAAATGGATGGCATACCCGCTCATTCAGGCTGATGGTGAATTCTAAAACTGGAAGGCTTCTCGCCCCACCCAGGACACTGAGAACCCTACAGAATCAGGACCCAGAAGCACAGAAACAGGAGGCCCTGCCTGCTAAGAAAAAGTGGCCGCCCTACTAGTGCCACCCACCTCCCCACCCCTACTGCCACCGAATTATGGGTAGGGTCTTCAAGGAAAAGTTATGGGCGGGGGGTGGAGAGGGGATGAGCCGAGCACAGGCCATGGAGGAAAGGCTGCCACTTAGGAAGGAGTGATAGGCAGGCCTCGTTCTCAGCAACCTTTGGGAAGGAAAGAGGACAGATTTCACATAAGGGCCCACGAGGTTTCTGGGCACCCATGGTTTCTTGCCAATGTCCGCAGCGTTGAGCTCCTTGCAAGGAAGAGAAGGAAAAGGGAACCAACTTTGGGTTGACCCCAGGCTCCACCCATATTAGCCCCTGTATGCCTCACAACACGCTGCAGGGCAGAAGACAGACAGGGCAGCAGGCTCCCTGAGGACAGGAACAGCGTCTGACCTCTGCTCACCTGCACAGGGCCCACACCCAAGAGCTGAGTGAATTATCTGAAGTCTCCAAGCCAAACATGGCCAAGAGGAGACTCCAACTCAGGTGGGCCTGACCCCGAAGCCCAGGCTCTTTCCATTCCACTGGGGAAACCTGAATTCCCCAAGGTTCTCAAACAGTTACTGGGCGTGCTCCGTCATCAGTGATCACGGCTGATGGATGGTTGGTGGGAAGGAAGTACAGTTTGCAAACATTACTCATGCAGCCGGGCATTTGGATTCACCAGAGATCCTCTGAAACAATACAGGCCTCCTTTTCACTCGGTGCCCCCGTGTCCTCTGCACCAACCCTTGGCTGGCGCATCTCTAGGGAGAGAGCCCCACGAGCTCACGCCCACTCTGACCGCCAGCAGGCTGAGCTCCGATTCGCCTGCCGCTCCTTTTCTTTCACACGTTCCTCACGTGATACTCTCTCAGACACCCTCCCCCATACCCAGGCCTCTCCCCAAATGCAGTACCATTTCTTTGTGCTTCTCCTTTAAAAGTGATTCTCCCTCTGGCCTTCCAGGTGGGATGGACCAGTAAAGGGTCCAGTAAGAGAAATTCCTCCCTGTCCTCAATGCTCTTCTGCAGTTAATGTCACCTTAAATCACACCAGTTTTCTCGGTAAGCATGCAGGTTGACTCATCTCAAGTTTACCATCAACGTAAACCCATAAGTCTTTTACATCCTCTCATCAGAGATTTTGTAGTTCCATTTGTTTTGGCCCCAAGGTTCCAGGTGTACCTTTCACCCTATTATTTTTCATCATATTATATTTAGCCAGAATTCATCCAATCTCCCTGTCAGGATTTGGGGAAATTTTAATTCTTTAATCCAAAGTATGAACTACTTCTAGCCACAAGTAAGTAAGCCTGATCTCTGATGGTTCTTCCTAGTCTCTGATGGAACTGTTGAAATGTAAGGGCTATGGGAGAGCTTTGGGACACTGGTGGGACCGTCTGTCCAGGCTGACATTCATCTATCTGTGTTTTAGGGCCAGTCACTCAGCACATCCCCAGCCGCTCTATTTATGCTGTCTTCCAGGCCTCTTTGTGTGCCATGGGTACCTGCTCTGCTGCCTACTGCAATGCCATAAACCCCCAGCTTAGGAATGCCATGCCCTCCCTAAAAGGGCAACTGGTAGACCAACTCTTTTCTTGGTGACTCCATGCTGATTCCTAATGGCCAGCATTTTCTTTCTGACGTCTTTAGAAGACATTCCTTTACCTGTAGATGAAAGAGGGTATCCCTGAATCCCAGAGAAGAAGCTGCCCTCAGACAGCCAGTCTTGTTAGCTCATTGTGTTGGGCATGTCCGTCTCTCCTGCGGATCCCCTCTCCATCCTTCTCCCCCGGCTCTGTGCCCCAGGAGGTTGACTTTGAGGATGGCATCATTGGGTGCCCTTGCCCTCTGGCTTCAGTTGGGTTCAGCAAATGAGAGGCACCAAGAGAGAGGAGGGTGGGGCAATGTCAGGGGTATGTATTCCCTTGGTTTCTCTCTACCAGCCCCTACTTGGCTGTGTCCCTCTACTGTCCCTCTACCCAAGACCATAGCTCCATTCAGCTCTCTCCTAAGGCACTTTCTCTCATGCCTCTCTCCCTCTGTCCACACAGACCCTCACTCCTGCCAGCCCTGGAAGGCTTCACCATGTCTTGTTAGTTTCCTTTAACCTTACTCAACCTGTAAGTCCTCCCATTTCTAAATTCTCCTTAATTAACCCTTTGGAGTGTGCCATCTCTCTCCTGCCAGGATGCTGATGGAAGCACTCCTATTCTGAATCATGTTGCCTAAAGACTTAGGACAACAGGTATGTGGGGGGTTGTGTAGGTGTCGGTGAGAACAGCATAGTGGTTAAGTGCACAGAATTTGTTGTCTAACCAAATGGGGTTGAATTCTATCTCCACCATTTTCTCGTTTTGTGGCTATTTAACTTCGTGAGCCTCTGCTTGCTCTTCCGTAAAATGGGAGCAGTAATCCCTCCTCACAATCTCATTGCAAGGACTTGATGAGATTATATTTGTAAAACACTGAGTTTAGCATCAAATTATAGTGCACCACTCTATTAATGAGAGCTATCCTAGATTATATTAAGAGAAAATCCATCAACACCCATAGAGAGTGTTGCTTTGGCACTAGGATGAGCTAGCAATTTGCCACGAGGTTTTACTAGCTATGGCTACAGGGGAATTTGGACCTCAGGTATTCTGCCCACACACTACAGGACAAAGAAAACATAAACATTTTTGTTGTTGTTATTTTAGTAGCTGGAGAAGCTGTCAGTTCTATTATTTTCAAGAGAAGTTTTAGCAAAGAATACTCTAGGAGGCTGTTTTTTTACATTCTATCTGAACCCCTTTCCTATCCCTTATTCGGCATGATCTTAAAGTCCCCCAACCACAAAGCACGATTCCTACGTGTTTAAGCCCCAGAAATGTGGTGTCCTTTCGCCTGCCCTTGCAGAGCTTCCTCCCACCCCATCCTCCCCGCAATGATGTTCTTACCAAAATAAGGCTCAGAAGAGAATCTCTTAACTCTGTCCAGAAGCTAAGCCCAAGAGAGGTCAAAGGTTCTCTGGTCAGTCACATTTCACCCAACTATTTTTAGCTGGCGTAGGGTGAAACAAGTTTCCCCAAAGATCTGGGCCCTGTGAAAGTTGGAAATTCTGCCAAGATGGAGGAATACAGCTCTCCCTGTTGGAAGAGAGAGAACAATTCCTTCCTTCATCGCCCCAGGGTATCCATTTGCTACCAACGAATCTTCCACCTGCTCTGTGTTGCTTGCATTTGATCACATTGGGTTGGTCTGCTTATTTGCTGTTCCAACCCCAGCCTTTACTACTGAGCCTTTCCCATGGAGCTGTCAATGTGTCACCTCATCCTGTGGACCATCTCGTGCCACGTTATCCTCCAGCTCCTGTGTTGGAAGCTTGCTGGGTTTCTGGAGTCTCAACCTGGACACACTTCTTTTTCCAGCCAGTGCACCTCACTCCTTGTTTCTCTCTTCTGAGACCCCCAAGCTCGGCCATGCCCCTCTGTCTTTTCAGCCCCTCCCACATGGCTACATCAAGGGCAAGCATCTTCCTGCCCAGAGATATCTGCCCTTCCACATAGTCCTACGTGACCTTCCACTCTCTGACCTCTGTTGCTGGAATCCCTTGAGTTAGAACACCAGAGATGTTTCCATGACTTTTAAGGCTTATATTGGCAAGGCATAAGGAGAAGGGAGTGAGGGACCAAGCTCAGAGTTTCTGCCTGACCCCAGATCGCTGCTGAGGGCAATGCCATGGGAAGGTGACCTCCCCACAGGCCCGGATGCTATCCCAGTGCGATGACACCATTGGAGACTCAATGTCAGCTCTTCTGTTCCTCCACTCTTCAGGCAGGATACTGGGCAGATGGAAATTGAGTTTCAAGTTAAAGCATGTGGATAGAACTCCATTCAGTGATTTATGGTCTAGGCTAGGGTTTTCAAAACTGTATAAAGAAGTATTCCTGGTCAAGTTCCTTATTAGTCATATGTGTGAAATGGAAACATCACTGTGTCAGAAATATTCTCCCCCCACCTCCTCCCCAGCTATGTCTATAATCAAGTTCTGGAAATAGAGCTGGGTGTTGGGAAAGGGACTTAAGGGAAGGACACTTTACTAATAGAACTTGCATCACCCTGGCAGCGGCAGTTGTAACAAGCACTAATGGAAAGAGATCCTGGGGCAGTCAAAAGAAGGATAAAGCAACCTCATGCTGGCCTTGCCCCCAGAGGTGCTTTGCCATAAATAAATAGATTATGAATGTTTAAGCTTTCTCTTTGTCATTTTTAACTATTCAGCATTCATCTACTCTTCTGGTACCCAAGCCCCCTTTTCTTCTTGGGGAACCCCACCCTGTCCTCTGTTCTTGGTCCATGAGATTCCAGGGCAGCTCAAGGTGAAGCACATGACCCAGGCCTAAGCCAATCAGTGGAGCCCGTTCTCCTGGGCATAGTGATTAGTTTAGAAACTGCCATCTGATCAAACAGATTCAATAAGATACCTTGAGGTTTTCCCTAGGATTTCTGGGAAAGAGACTCACTCTTTTCCCTTGAACCTCAAATCTGAGAGGTGTAGGGCCTGGAACAGTGGTTATTTTTCTGTCATGTGAAAACTGAGTCTGAAGCCATCATAGCAGAGAGCAGAGCTGAGAGATGGAAAGTAATCAAGTCCTGACAACATATTCTTTTAGCCCTGAATCCAGTTGTGTCTGATGCTAGCCCTCAGGATCTTTTGGTTGCAGGGACCATTAGATTTCCTTTTCCTAAAGCAGTTTGAGGCAGATTTTCTGGCCCTAGTTGACAGTTGTTGTTTAAAAGAACATATATGATTTAAATGGAACTAAAAGAAAGGAAGCAGAGCCAGCACTAGGCCTGTAATTTGCAAGCACAATCTGTGGCTCAGGTGCAGAGACAGAGGCTTATCACACGCTTTAATGTGAGGAGAACACACAAGGATGTACTCAGACAGGAAGAGGAAGAGCCCCAGACAGGAAGTTCCCCCAGCAAACACCACCTCTTTAGAATTGAAATTACTAAAACACCATACCATTTCTACTGAGTTTAGTCTGTGTTGCACCCCACTTGGTGTATTTAACGCAATAGTAAATACTGCTACTTTAGTAAAACTCCCCCATTTATATGGTTACAACTTGTAATTCCCTATAATTTACTCCTTTTCCTTATGAATTAATAAAAATGTCTATTAATCCATGAAAAGACTTCTAATTTAATCTGACTTCTCCCTCATTGTACTTATCGGAGTTCTTTAGAGAAACAGAACCAATGGGAGGCAGAGATAGAGATAGAGATAGAAGACAAGAGAGAGATTGAGACAGAGAGTTTTTTCTTAATTGGCAGCAGGCAGCCTGGATTCAGGTAAGAGTTGATGTTACAGTCTTGAGTCCAAAGGTTGGACACTCAGGCAGAATTTCTATGTTGCAATTTGGAGGCAGAATTCCTTCTTCTTCAGGAAACCTCAGCCTTTGCTCTTAAGGCCTTCAACTGCCTGGATGAGGCCCACCACATTATGGAAGGTCATCTGCTTTACTTAAAATCAGTTGATTGTAAATGTTAATCACATCCAAAAAATACATTCACAGAAATAGCTAGACTAGTGTTTGACCGGATAGCTGGGCACCACAGCCTAGCCAAGTTGACACATCAAATTAACCATCGCACCCAGATTGAGCCAATATTTCCGGCTCATCCACATATTAGTGAGGGTTCAACTCTGGATCCTCAAGCCAATACCAAGGTGGACTCTACAAATAACTTCCTCTTGTCAAAGTTCTATTAGTTCCCAGCATAGAAAAATCCATAATGATCACTCAGTTCAGTCTGGACTGAATGCTTTAGTACTTCTGTTGCTGTTAAAGTATGTAAATTAGCTCTTTTTTTTTTTTTTTTTTTTTTGCGGTATGCGGGCCTCTCACTGATGCGGCCTCTCCCGTTGCGGAGCACAGGCTCCGGACGCGCAGGCTCAGCGGCCATGGCTCACGGGCCCAGCCGCTCCGCGGCACGTGGGATCTTCCCGGACTGGGGCACGAACCCGCGTCCCCTGCATCGGCAGGCGGACTCTCAACCACTGCGCCACCAGGGAAGCCCAGCTCTTATTTATTAAATCTCCCTTGGTTTACTTTTCACTGTTTGCAGAATTCCCTTCCTAACACTATCCCAGAAAAGCACTTGAGCCCTGCCCCATGGCCCCCAAGTGGCTGGGGATGTGACCACTGTGTCCTAGTTGAAGGCAACCCAGCCTCGGGGTGTTGGCATGAGGAACCTCCAGCAGGAGAAAGCATTTGCCCCATGAGTTCTGCCTGTAGGAGAGCCTCAAGTGAAGCAGCCACGAAGAAGACATTTCACCCGGCCTGGGTCTGCTAGGGAAACTGACCCGAGGTCCCCATAAGCACAAGTTACTACAAATCCCTGTGCTTTCAACCAAAGGGCCTCACCCTGCCTTCTGAAGGTCTAGGATACATCCACTTACACTGTAAGCCAAGTACTTATTTTTATTCTCTCCAGTTACCTGCTCCAGGTTCCATCTTGGCATCCGGCCCTGCATTACACTCCAGGATGTCTCCTTGAAGCAGCTACGTTCCTACGCCAGGAGGGAATGGTGGTGGGCAGTCAGCAGGCCCTGACAGTCTACAGTATGGCTCTGCCTACAGCCTCGTAAGAGGTTTTTCTGAGGATGTTCTTTAGGCTTTGGTGCTACGGCTGATGATACCAGGTCAAAGCCTCCAATGATGCCTGCTCATCCCAAATCTTACATTTCCCAGACTCCCTTGCAGTTAGGTCAAAGCCATGTGACTGATTCTGGCCAAAAAGACGTGGACAGAAGTGATATCAGCCACTTTAAAGGCCCTTAAAAGCATCCCAGTAACCCTCCTGTTCTGTCTTCCCTGACTACAGCAACCTTGATGTCACAAGTTTCAGATGGCGTAACAACTGAGACGTGAGGGTGTGTTTGTTACTGCAACACAGCCTTGCCCATGTTGACTAATGCAGAGCATGAGAAG
The DNA here is from genome assembly GCF_003676395.1 of Aethalodelphis obliquidens. NCBI lineage: Eukaryota > Metazoa > Chordata > Mammalia > Artiodactyla > Delphinidae > Aethalodelphis > Aethalodelphis obliquidens. The sequence continues at coordinate 41,682,048 of NW_020837954.1, forward strand.
GGGTGTTCCTCTGACCCATGGCCCTCCTCAGCTCAGGGAGCCATCTCACAGATGGGGGCTGTTCCCCAGCACCTCTCCCAACCTCTGATGGAACAATCTTGGACGTCTGCTGCGCTGATGGTAGCAGGTCAGGAGCAGCCTCCTTGTGTCTACAGCTGCCCAGGATCTACTCTGTGGCCAAATCCCTACAGAAAGTCTCAAACTGGTGAAGTAATTGAACCACAGTAGGCTCTCCCGAAAAGGCTTTCACAGCTTTGAGCTCGGTTAGAAGGAAAGAAAGAGAGGACTTCAGGCCCTAAACTGTGTGGAATCCTTTCCATTTTAGTTGAAGATATCCTTGCTGGCGTTTAAAAACAGCCTTATCTGTTGAGAATTCGTGCAACTTAAAGTTCCTACATTACGGAAAGCCTACCAGGCCTGCCATGCCGTGCGACCCATGCATGTGGGTGGGGCTGCTTGGTATTTTCATACTGTTGGGAACAGTGGCCTTGTTGATCTCAGAGAGTCCCAGATTAAGCAGATTTCACTATTTTTAATCTCTCCAGAAATAAGCAAAGAAGAGAGGCCTCATTGCAAACAGACTGAACTTTACATAGGAAATACGTAGGTCCCCCGAGGCACCTAGAAAGTGTCTGAAACCCTGACGGCCTCCTCTCCTCCCCCGCTCCATGACTCCCCTCTCCAGAGTCTGTAGGCCCTGCACCCAGGGAGGCCTGGGAGAGGCAGGAGGGCTTGGAATCAGGAGTTCAGCTCTGGCCTTGGACTGCCCAAACCAGCCCAGCCAGCCCTTTGGGGGGGTGGGGGGGTAGGCGTGGTTTGCATGAGAAACAGAAAGATATTTTGCCCACAGCTTGAACCGTGGCTTTGGGAAGGCTCTTTGTTCTCTCATCCCCATTCCTTTGGGTTCTCTGGTCCTTCTCTACTCTGCACTTGTCAAACTCCAGACATGGGGAGGATTTCAAACAGCACCATCAAGCCTCACACACACACACACACACACGCGCGCGCGCGCACTGCAATCCCACTTGCCACACAGCCCTGGGATTTGTGGCCAAGTGTGGCCCAGTAAGAGCATCTAACAGGTCACGTGGCCCCCAGCCTTCCCCACAAACTCCAGTGTTAAAGCCCCAGCCAGAACCCTGGGCCTTGCTGGCAGCTGTGCCGCTGTGTCACTGTGGGAGGCAGGATGAGGCCCTGTAGCCTGCTGTGCCTCAGTTTCCCTGCCTGTCAGTTTGGACAACCATGACCACAGCTAATTCTGAATTGTCTGCCTGCTGGTGGGACCAAGCACTGGAGGGGGCTCAGCTTTATGGCACGGAAGTCCCAGAATGAGTCAAAGAAGAGAGAGACCAAAATAGCTCGGGAGCCGAGGGCCCAGAAAGGCAGCCAGAGATTAGACACACTGCAGACAGAACCATCCCTATGACTTTATTGAGGGCTCTTGCTCATAAACAGCCAGTGTGTTATTTTAACTTCCACAGACCAGGCCAATCCTTGCCCAGGATGGGAAGTTTGGAATTGGAGCCATCCGTGGGCCCTGCTGCTGCTGAGGTCACCCCAGGAGCTGGGGCTCTTCCAAAGGAAATCAGCATGGGGCTCCAGGGCTTGGCAAAATGGCTGGACAGATGGACATCTCTGAGTGAGAAAGTCATGGTTCTGAGGCAGGGAGGAGTGGCGAGTGCCCCCCCCACACCCCCGCTGCACCTCTGCTGGTGGGAGCAAGTCTTTGTTTATGGGGAATTTCTGCTGAAAAGTCCTTCCCTTACTTTTGCTTCTTGATCTCACGAATCCATGTAGAGGGCAGTGGGCCAGAGCACAGACATAGAAAAGGCCCGAGAACTGCTGCCGTAGTTCCCATCCTTGGGAGCCCCCAGTCCGCAGCCAGCCGCAGCCGTGCCTTTCCCTCTCACATCCTGGCCTCACATCCTCTGTCTCATTACAGCATCCACCTGGCCCTCCTGGCCATGTGCTCCTTTGCATCTCCCCTTTCACACGGAGAGCAGCGCTGGCAGGTGCCTTCCACCCTCATCCTCCCCCGGAGCTTCAGGCAACAATGAAACTCGATTCAAGTTTGCCAGCGACGTTGTCCAAAGCCACTCTTGCCCTTTTCTAGATAGGGGCTCACACATACCTCATTTCAGCTCTGAAGACCCCTTTTTCCCCTCTCACTGTCTGCTCTCAGCCAGCCATCCATTTCCCGCTCATCTCTGCTGAAATGCTCCCAGCCAAGTCGAGCAAAGCCAAGCAGCTGTCTGTGGGTTCACAGACCCTCCAAGGATGAGGGTCTCTTCTGTGGCTACCAGATTGCACCCTGATGCCAGCCAACTCCTGGCACCTGCCACCGGCCCTCCCAAGATGGTAGCCTGGGGAGACACAGCCCAAACCCTTGATCCAGTCTCTTCCCAGTCCAGCTCTGTTGGCAAAATGAAATTCCCTGATGAAGAAAAGTCAGCCTGGACTGCCCATGATGCACCAGTGCTAATTGGGCAAACCACGTGTCCTGGGCTGGTCAGTGATTGGGGGCTTACTAGTGGGCCAGTATAAGGAAGGAGGTAGGAGGAAGAAGTCCAGGGCAAGTGTCAGATCTGGGGACAAGCCATTCATTGCTGGCAACATGTCTTTATCTGGAAAACAGCACACAGGAACACAGTGAAAAAGCAGCTTTGAAAGCCCTCCGTGATGTAACCCCAACCCACCACAGCTCCAGTCTGCTCTGAAGGCCTTCCCCCACCTGAATTCCGCCTTGGCCAGACATACAAACCCACCCTACATCCTGCTCATTCCTGCTCTCTGTCCTTGCTCCTTCCATTCCCTTTGCTCACAATATCTGTCTAGATTTTGCCCATCTTCTAAGGTCCTGTTCCAAGCCTGCCCTCGCCCCAAACCCCAACCCTTGGCCAAACCTCAGAGAAGCCTGGAGCCCACACCCATCTCCTTCTCCACTTGTGACACTTTCTGTCCACTCTACACAGTTTACTTCTTCATGGATGACCATCCCATATATTCTCTCTCTCAGATGTGTTGGCCTTTGTCTCCCTGTGTGTCCCCAATCTTGTCCCCAAATTCTTGCCCCAAGGACACCTCCCCAGGGCTCTGAACCCTGTTGGGCCTTAGACAATACTTGTGGATTTGATTGGTTATCCAAAAAGGAATTTGAGTGATCAGAAAGATACATAAGCTGGAAGAATTATAGAATATTCAGTGAAACGGAGTGTGGGTCCAGGTGGTCCTGCTTAGGGGAAGTGGTGTAAGGGGTTTTCCTTTCTAGGCTGACCTCTGATAGTCCTAGGATCCCACAGAGGCCCATGGAAGGTGGTGGTTGGGCGAACAGTGTTCTGCAACCCAAGGGCACCGTAAATGCAAAGGAGAGAGCTGAGCAATGTTAGCTTCACAACTCCGGGTGATGAGAACGGTATTTATAGACTCAGTGACATGTTTGAAGCAGTGAGTCCCAGAGGCTAATATTTTAAGCTGGACATCCTGCGACCCTGACGTTCTGTTTTGATTCTCCTCCCCATCCTTCCCTCCTGTAACCCCTGGAACTTTCCATGCAGTTTGAACAAGAGCATGAAACCTCTATTGTTTCTCAATCCTTACTAGTGCTAGGGAAGGATTGAAAAACTGCTTTGTGGAAGGATGATTGGTGATGAGTGGAAAACATTCTGAGGCCTCAAAATGACATTTGCCATTACACCGAAACTTCCAGCAGAGAATTTCAAAATTCTAGGCAGAGAGGAAGGCCTATCTGCCCTCGGAGAACTCCAAGGGCACTGGGGCTGGGAGTAGGAACAGTAAGTCCTTGTTTGCAGATGAACCCATCTGAGCCCAGAGGGTCCAGACTGTCTACAGCCACCTATTTAGGAATTTTCTTTCTCTCGAGACCATTTTTATGTTGGATAAAATTTCCTGAGGAAAATCTATAAACAGAGGGTGGGAACCTAAAACTACTATTTATATGGCCCAGAATACAAATGGAGAAATCAGTGTTTTCCCTCAGAGCAATCTAGAAAGTACTAGCCAAAGAACAAATTACAAACAGCTACACAAGCATTAGGGAAGTCCCATAGATCATAGGGGGTGGAAAATAACCATGAGATCATCATGCTGGTCTCCCCAGGGGCCAGGACAGCCAGGATGCAGCTTCACCATCCCCCTTCGGAGAGTGTTTCACCTTTCTCTTGCTTTGGACTGTGAAAAGAGTTCCGGATTCATCGTCCATACGTTCTCCCACCCCCATCCCCAGACAGGCAGCACCTACAAAACAGAGCTCCTCATGCTTGGAAATTAAGTCCAGAACATTCTCGACTGTGTGGTTTTTTCGTTGTTTGTGAACAATGCTGGATGCTCACCCCCCATGTTGACCAGCACTATGGACCAGCCAGATCTGGCCAAATTGAAACATCAGATCCTGCTTAGACTTCAGACTCTAAGCCCGACTTTTAGAAGTGAGCCAACAGGAAAAAAGTTGTACCTGTTTTCATGCCAAGAAAAGCTGATACCCGGCAACGTGGTAAATATATAACCCTGTTGTATGTTATATATGAAAGTCATTAAGAGAGTAAATCCTAAGAGTTCTCAACACAAGGAAAACAATTTCTTTCTATTTCTTTTTTTCATATCTATGTGAGATGCTGGATGTTCTCTAAACTTACTGTGATAATCATTTCATTGTGTCTGTAAGTCAAGTCATTATGCTGCACACCTTAAACTTACACAGTGCTGTGTGTCAGTTATATCTCAATAAAACTGGAAGGGAAAAAATCTAGTTAATACTTATCGTCTAAATTTAGGTTAGTCAAAGGGTAAAAATGGATTTACTGGTGATGATGATGGAGAGATATGAAGCATACGAGTTCTTCTTTCTTCTTTTTTAAATAAAAAAAATGTACAGTTGCCAAGAACAAACAAAAACTGCACAAACAAACAAAAAAATTATATAAGTGGAGTAAAAAAGGAAAAGAAAAGCAAATATCCTGTACCCGGAAAACAAACAAAAATAATGATCTAAAAATACTTGAAAACTTTTGTTTTCACCAAAGCAAAACACATATACACATACATGTGCACACACTTTTTTTCCCTCCTAATTACAAAAATAATAAATGCCCAATGCAGAAAACTTGGAAAATACAGAAAAAACACAACTGGGAAACTATTGATAGTATTTTGTTGTATTACTTTCCAATATTTCTTCATGAATAGTCACCTATATATGAATAGTATAATATATACCAATGCATAGTATATAGTATATTGTACGTAATATATATATTATGCTATATTATATATTACATAATAGATAATTATATAAATGAAGAGGGATATAGAATCCTTTACATATAAAATATTCATTCATTCGTATATATTCTTACATGTTTATATAAAATTTCACATAAAATGTTAAGAAATTCTCAATTTTGTTTTTTTATTTTTACTCTAAGGTAACACATGTTAATTATAGAAAATTGGAAACATGCTTGAGCCGAAAAAAAAGGTGCAAATTATGTCTATTCCTCTCATTCAAGAAAGACCACTTTCGTTTGCTGTGTGCCCTTCCCATTTGTTTTAAATATATATTCGTAAGTATGAAATGATATGTCAAATTATACAGAAGTAGCATCATGATACTTGTTCTATTTCGTAGGTATGCTGGGGCAATACCGATGAACATCTTAAACTGTTGTATTTTCCTTTCCCTGGGAGTCACCTTGTGCTATGGCTTCTTCTTGTGGAGGGGACACCGTCTGTGACGATGGGCCACTGCCCGGCCTCCAGGGTCCACGCTGACTCTTGATGAATCCTAAATTTTAAAGTCTTCCTTTTCCATTACGAGAGCAGAGCCAGGAGGTCTGATAATGGAACTTACTGTAAGCTACAGTGCAGAAAAGATGGTAGGCAACCTGACGGAAGTTACTGCAGGTGGGAGGGGACAGCAGAAAGCTCTTCCGGGTCAGGAGGAGAGAGGAAGAGGGGCAGCAGTTAGACTAGCCAGGCCTTTCCTGACCCCCTTCCTTGACATCATATCTTGAGGATTGGGGTGTTTTCCACATCTGAAGGGAGTTTGGGGGGATCTAAAAACATCTAAGTCAGGCCTTGCTTTTCTGAGATATCGTCTGAGGAGATTTCAAGTCTCTTGGGTTCGCCTGGCACCGATCCTGCACAGGGCCATAGGATGGGTAAGAAGTGACAGCAGGAAGTGGCGTAGGTCTTGGCACACTGGCATGAGTCTCAGAGCTCGCTTGGGTGTCTCAGGGATTCCGGATTCCCTTGCAGGCCCAGCACAGTAGCAGAAGCACTAAGAAAAGGCCTGGGGTTGGGACCAAGAGGCCCCAGTTGTCTCAACCTTCCACCTTAAGTCAACGAAGGAGGTGTGTGGTGAATACACTAACTTTCAAATACAGTTCAATTTAAGGGCCATTTATTGAGTTCCCACCTTACACAAAAAGGCAAGGATGAGACTTCCCCTCAACGAGCTCAGTATTTGGAGAGTTGAATTTTTTCTATACCACTGTGGTACACACGTTACTAAAAGTCAGATTAAGGCAGGTGCTGGCGGAGCCTAGATATGGGACCAATTCCACAGATGCTCTGCTACTGCATTGGGCCATCAGCCTCTGAGAGGCTAGCCCAGGCGTTGTCCCCTCATCCTGTTTCTATGACCTTTGTCTTCTCCCCTACCCTGCCTGAGCCCAGCCTCATCGCCTTCTCAGTCCTCCATCCCAACCTGTTTTAGGCAACTTCTCTTCCACCCCTGCTTCCATGAGTCTCGGGGTGTTCATGGCAGTAGCGACCTAGGCTAGATAGGGCCAGGCCCTGAGGCTATGGTGAGAAAGTCACGGAAATGGGACCAGAATAATAACTGGGGTAGAAAATGGATAATCATAATTATTACTATGATTCATCACTTATAATTAGTCTTACTATGTGCAAGGCACTGGTTGGAGCGCTTTTCATGTAAATTTTGAATTCATACATTTGTGTTAACTCGTACATTAACTCATAAGTGAGTTACCATCTAAGTGACATACCATCTATGTGACAACCTATAAGGGAAGTGTGACTGTGAGTCCTCCGCTCAGGGATAAGAAAACATAGGCACAGACAGGTTAAAATGACTTACCCAGGGTCACAGAGCTAGTAAGTGAAAGGTAGCACCCCATCCTGGCAGGCCGACTCTAGATCCTCACAGCAGATGACAGTGGGGGACACCGAAGTCTCTGAGCTCTAGCAAGGGACATGGCTGCATGTAGTTTGGGAAGGCAGGCTGTCACAAAGAGGTCCCCCCAAATCTAAAACTATCCTTAAGCTTCTGGGAGATCTCCCAGCAAGGAGGGGGTTTAGGGTGCCTGTGGTTCCTCTTTGACAGCTCTGGAGACTGAGACCCGGGGAGGTTAGGGCTGCATGGCCCACAGTTGCAGAGGCAGCTGCAAGAGAGTGGAGTGTGCACCTGCGATGCACGCTATCGGGGTAGAGCCAGCCTCCAGGGAGGCATACGTGTCCACACCTGCACAGGCACTTCTGGGGCAAGGCAGGAGTGGTGAGCCCCCTACTGAGGAATGAAGCCAGGGAAGGCGCCCTTTGTCTCGCTCCAGAGTACTTTGTGGGTGTTCTCCCAGGTATCTTGGCACCTGAGCTGCACGGATTGGCTGACTAGCCTCTCTGCCCAGCATCTAGGGACTGTGTCTTCACTTGCCGGCAGGCCAGTGGGAGGTCAGCAGCCACCAGAGGAGCCCAGTTCTTCTTGCAGAGGTACATCAGCCCAGTTGGCTTGCTGCAGTGAGTGGTCCCCCGGGCGCCCGGAGCCAGGGGCCCCAGGGGTTCATAACAGATGGGCCTGTGGGACCGGCCACGTCCTTTCAATGCTGTATCTCATTCAGCTTTGGCAGTGAGCCGGTGGAGGAGCCAGGCATGCTCCTCCCGGTGTCACAGATGAGGAAACTGAGGCGCAAGGTCAAAGCTAGAAAATGACGTTTCGGGAACCTCAAATGAAATCTCCTGGCCCCTGTAACAAACCGTCTTCATATATATCGTCACATATACCATACTGTCCTGAGCACCCACAGCGTTTAAAACACCAAGCAGAGCAGGGATCTTCGGGCCTAAATCGGCCTGGTGCTGGGACCCAGTTCGGGGGGCAGACTTAGGCCTCCTAAGTGGCAGATCCTTTACACTTATTATCTTATTTAAACCAACCCTTGTTGCAAACTTGTGAACTAGGCATTATCGTCCCCGTTTGGTAAGTTAAAAACAAACAACAAGACTTCAAAAGGTAAAGTCACTTTACCCAAGTTGCCTAAATGATAAGGCTGGGTTTTTAACCCAAGTATGTCTGACCCCAAAGTCTGCGCTATTTCTCTTTCTCCATCAAGTTTCGATACAAGCTTAGCCATTTATGTAGAAAGACAAACCGTGGGCCAATAGCTTAACTACCCGTAGCCTCGGCTTCCCATCTGTAAAATGGGTATGATGCTGATAGCCCACTTACCTATCTAGCTCACAGTTCTGTTCCAGTGGTCACATGAGCCCATTAATAGGAAAGACCTTTAGGACTTTAAGGCACTGTGAATAAATGGTATTAATCCTCTCCTTGAACTTAGAAGTTATTATGGCTTTCTACTGTCTAACCTTGTTGGTATCCAGTGGTATGCTTCAATTTAGCCTATCTAGTTTATTTTCCACATTCCTGTTCTGATGGGCTAGTCTCTGCTGCTGGCTCTAAATTGTATCATCAGTGTTGTTCTCTACCCAGCAGTTAGTATCACCTCTTCCACACTGTCCCTCAGACATGCCCCTTACTACTGAGTTGTAGGTGTTCTACAATGATCTTCCTTCTGGGACCCCAAGGGAGTGATCCAGAGGCACTCTTTTCTAGTAGTGTGATGGTCAACATTTACCAACTGGCTTCCCATGTGTAGAACTGACATGAATGTTGGTTGATAATTGCATTTACAATCATAAGTAAGTCAAAAGTGAAACAACAAAGATGGATTCCAGAACTTCACTCATTTGCCAACGTCAGGAGCGACTTCTTTGCTGAATTTGATAGTTATTTTTGAGTACTGGAAGAATATGACGTTGATTTGTTCTGTCATTCATAAAGTCATTGCTACAGATGCAGCACACTTTTATGTTTAATCTGCCTTATTAACATTTTCTCTATCACTTTCTTAAGTCTAGACAATCAACGAAACAATATATCAAGCCCCAATTTGTAGAGTGTGCCAGTTTCTGTGGTGCAAACAGTCTCACCATGGCTAATTCCCAACTACCCAATGTGATGTTACGGAATGTGAAATTGGGAAGAGGAGCACAGGGACATAGCACTATGTAGTATTCCCACTATATTGATGTAATAGCAAATAACTCAAGAGCGTAGGTAATAGCAAAGGGTAGCGAAATAATTAGGATGTAATCTGTTTGTTACTATTGATCACCTTTGTTTTTAATATCATTTACTTAATTATAAGTTTATATAATTTAACTTGCCATAAAGGCTGTGTTGAAAAAGCAGCTTGCAAAATTCCTGAAAAGTTAACAATCAGCTAATGCAAGCCAGCTCCAGCACACCACCGTCCCTTCCCTCCCTCTTATTAGTTTCTATGGGCCTCATACCATCTGATGGCCACACCCTTCATTAAAAAGCTCCAGCTAGACCAGGTCCACAGGAATCAAGAGAAAATTATCCAATGCTCAGCTTCCCCAAATAAGCAATGTCAACGGCTTCAGTCCAGTGGAGCGACTTAATGATCTGTTTCTTTCAATAAACCGTGATTTCTGAACTTACTGCAGATACCTGAGCATCCCAGTAAGCTGAGAATGAGGCCTGAAGGCGTTCATGATGTCATATACTAGGTTTAAACTTGGCAAGCAGATGACATTGTGAGAAATGGATTTTCTTAGGCCGATTTTAGGAGTCTGGGGTGTTTTTTTAAGAGTTAGGCCAAGGCAAAAAATAACCCTTGCAACACATCACTTCACAGCTGGTCGGCCTGGGAGGAGCTATTCTGGGATATCCAAGCTAAGGTGCCTCTTTAAACTCCAGGCCAACTGGAATCAGGATGTGGGGTTTCTATTCTTGTCTGTGTCAGGGACTTGCTGTGAAATCCCTGTCCAGCTAGTGCCCTGGCTGGTGCCTCAGTTTACCCTCTGGTGAAATCAGGTCAACTGCCTTAGCTGAGTTCATTAGACTTGAGCTCTGGGGAGTGAAAAACATCATTGCTAGGGTTGCCAGAGGGTTTGCAGCATCCACTCAAGGCTTTCTTAATCAGTGGAAACTCTAGGAGGAGCTAAGTTTTTGATGAAATCTTCTAAGAGACGACAAATGAGCAGGGTCTAACAGAGAGGAATAGGAAAAGCAGTAGAAGGTAAAGGAGGAGGTGGACCACCAGGGAAAATGGTGGGCCAGGAGCTAGAGGAACCTGGGCCCCATGATCACTTCTCTAGGACAGAGTGCATGCAAAGTGTGAGTTAGTTACAGAAGAAAAAGCAGGCGAGATGGGTTTAGTGGTACCTTTTGTTTGGGTTTGATGAGATAGCTTCCTGGGTAGAAAAGGAATGTGATCAAAGTTATGATTCTGAGACCTGCGTGGAAGACGACCAGGGAGCAGGTAGACTTGAAGGCAATACCATCCTGGAAAACACCCCTGGGACTGCGTCCTGGGCTGCTGTGTAAATAACCTCTCTCGTGTTCATCACCTGGCATCGTAGTTCTCAGAGAACAGGACTGTCTCCTCTGCTGAGAGCTTGAGCCGGCCCTTTGGATGAGGAAGCGTTATGAGCGATCGCTGTGTACTTCTGTCCAGCTCTCGCCATGCCTTGGACTTCTACCATCTCACTCTTCTTGCCAGCAACCTAGAGGAGAAGGGACACTATCCTAAGTTTAACATCTGAGCAGCTGAGACTTACACTGAGTGACTTACCCCAGATCACACTGAGGCTCGACCCATCCGTCAGTGGCCGCAAACCTTGCAACTCATTCACACCAAGCCGTCTCTACCACACCTAACTAGCTGGTCAGCTTTTCCCATCCACAGGCCAGACACGTTTTGAAATAAAAAGCCAACTGATCTCTAGAAAAACTGAAAGGCCAGTTCCAGTTGTCAAACACTACAAGCTAGAGAGTTTCTTCCAAAAGTTCTATGGGAAGCCTGAGGATTCTGAATTCCAAAGCCATCCAAATGTGGATTTCCTCTATAAAGAGATCGTCCCTCCCCGTGAAAAACCCTTCTCCATGAAGCTAGTTCCATGTTTCCTAATAACTTTTGCTTACACCACAAAATTGTCACAGATTATGGAAACACAAAGGCCTTGGAAAAAAAAAAATGTCCCGAGGCCCCTGGAAGTCATTATTTTTTCCTTTAGCAATTGCTGAGTTAAGCAGTAAAAATATGGTTTCCATCTTGCACCCTTCCCACTCCCCCCACCCACACACACTCACACACACACACACACTCACACAGATGATCTGCTGGACATATGTTCAGAAGAAAGCAGGGACATGGGGGTGGGAGAAGATTCACATGCCGTGAGTCAAGAGCTTGAACATTTGAAAAGAAGAAGCGGGAGAGGGCGGGGAGTTTGCAGCCCTGGAAATGGACTATCGAAAGGATTTATTGCTTTTGAGTATCTCACAAGGCATTTTTTTTTTATAAAAATCTGTAACTTATGGTTTTGTTTTGTTTTTTTTTTTTGTATAGGGCAGTAAACAAGAGCTCTGAAAGGGGAAGGAAGCCAGGAGAAAGCCAGCTCCATTAGTCACGCAGCTGCATATCCTGTCACAAAGAACCCCAGTTGAGTAATCGCCCAAAATATGCCTGTTATTTTTTTTCTGTCAGAAAAAAATGGGGCCTGCCAAAATGTACTGTAAAAAAAAAAAGAGAAAAAAATCTGGTCTCTCAGCCCCAGAGGGGGAAAGGAAAAGAAAGAAGAAACAGGCGTAACTTCTCAGCACTCTTCTAACCCCCTTTCCAACTTATCTTTAAAAGAAAAAGCCTTCAGACTCTTCACAGCGATGGAGCCAGCTCGAAAAAAGCTGGCTCTGTGAGATGTTCCAGGTCTCAGAGTCCATGCAGTTACATGGTGCCGAAAGCTCAGTAAGAAGAGGGAAGGTAAGAGAGAGGAAGAGGACAGGCCCAGGGGGAGAGGAGAAATGAACAGGCGAAGGACAGGGAGATTGAAGCAGGCCTTTGATAGACTAAGTGGGTGAGCTAAGTGTCCCACAGGGAACCTGTGGCAGCCCATACCAGTTTCGTGAGCATGGCATGGGCCCAGCCAGTGGCCAAGCATGCTTCGTAAGTTTTTCTGATGGCCTCAGCGAAACCACCCTTGTCTCCGGCCTCCACCATGCCCTAGGCTGTTTGGGCCACAGCATGAACAATACGAATTTGTGTAGCAGGACATCTGACTCTGGGGAAGTCTGAAGAACAGAAGCTGGGGAAGGACCAGAACTGCCTACAGTCTCAGGAATTTTCCCGGATTGGCTTTTCAAAACCCCTGGATGCAAGGCTCCTGTGGGGAAATGGAAGCACAGCAAACCAAGGTGTTCTAAAGCCTGCTTGGGTTGCTGCCTCTGTGCCACGCCCCTGGTCCCCTGGTTCTCAGGACCGGGACACGAAGGATGGTCAGTCCAGGCACAGAGTACTCTTGGAAAGACACAATTTCCCTCCTGCTCACATTCTGATCCATCGAAGTTGTCCATGGGGAATGGGCTTTCTTAACCCAGTTGAAAAAAAAAAAAAAAAAAAAAAAGCAGGACGCCTTCTCCTTAAGAAAAAGAACAGAGGCCCGCAGGGGAGGAACAGACAGATGTACTGCTTTTGCCCTGGGCTCTCTGGAGCCTGTCCCAGAGGCGAGAGCCCAGCCCTGCTTCAGCTCCACAGAGCCAGGCTAGGGGAAGATCCTTTCCAGGAGCACCTCTAGCCACCTGGGTCCTAATTTGGCCGCTTGGCAATTTGGGGCCAAGGGAACTCCAGCCCCAGGTACCGAGTCAATCCCCGTGCCTGATTGCTTCTCCAGCAACTGACTGCAGGAAGGCCCTGATTTTACCAAAATCAGCCCTTCCGGGCCTTTGAGCCCTGCCCATCCTGTCTGAGGCGCAGTCTCAAAGCCAGTCTTGAACTTCACTACCCAGCCCTGGCCGCTGCTTCCCCTGGGAGAGCTAATTAACACCTAAAGTCATCCAAAGGATGCTGGTAGCTTCCTGCAGAGATCTGGCCTGTGAGGTAGAAGAGCAGATTCTCCTCCCTGGCTTCACTGCTGATTTGCTATGGAATTTCAGGCCTCTCAAGTGAACGCTCTATGACTATTTTTTCCTCCCTTAGAGATTTATCAACTATTAGAGCCTCTATATGCCTGCAATGTGCAAGGTACTGGGAATTCAATGGTGGAGAACACAGATCTGGTCCCTTTCTTCATGTGAGACCTGGGCAGCCTTTTCCGTACCTGCTGCAGCATGTAGGCTGCCCAGGTTTCACATGAAGAAAGGGACCGGAAAGGCTCATGATTTCTTGAGTTTCCTGAAACTAGCTCCTTGGGTGGCTGAGTCTGGGGGTTGAGGGTTGGGATAGGAGCAAATACAACAAAAAATAAATGCACTGCAATTTTTAGAAAAACAAAACGCAAATACTAATACTAGCATTTCCAAAATGCTTCTAAGACAGAGGACTGCCCCAAAGCCACCTGATCATAATGAAAATTCTAGCAGGGCATTTGGAATTCCCTCTGTTAGACATTCCAGCTCGCTGGGACATGGAAAGGACCAAGACTGCTTAATGATGCACAAATGATGTTGGTGTTGATGCCCATCATCTAGCTCACATCAAAGCCCAGTTGCTGGACTGACCCGTGGGGACTCCTTCCTCGTCTCAGCTTTAGTTGCAGGAATTACTCGAGGGCTGTTGTCTCCCTCAAGGCTCAGCCCTTCTTGAGCCCAGGTCCTTCATATAAACCAAGACTTCAAATCAGAAACGTCAACACAAGCCTGTTGGCTAATGCTCCAGGGCTGACGGCCCCGGCAAACGAGCGTGGGGGAAGGTCCTCATCCCCTGAGTAGCAGGTGAATGAGGTCTCTGGAGGTGCCCACCCCCATGTGGATTTCCCTTTGTGGTGACAGTGACATCTGAGTCACTGAGCCTGTAGCTTCACGTAGCTGCCATGTAGCTTCACGCCCTCCCCTCTGTGCCCCGGAAGGGGACTGGGGGCAGGTTCTCACAGCAGAGAAGCCTCCGCTTCCTCCCAGCAACACTTCTCAGCCTCCTCAGGCCTTGCAAGCCTGCGGTTGATAGGCACCCAGGTGATAAAGTCTTTCTCAGCCCGTTCTTCTCTCATTAACCCTTTGATGTTTCTAAGCCGACAGCTCAGCATCTTCCAGGCTGTGGGGAACATGTTCGCCAGGTACGCCTTCCAAGCAGCTGATTAAGATGCCAGGCGGTCTCTGGTCGGAGGAAAGTCCAAGGGGGCTGCTGAAATGACTCACTAACTGAGCCCCTGTCCTTTGGGGAGCTCTATCCTGCCAGCGAAAGGCCTTCAACAGAGGATGCAGATGGAGAGCCAAAAGGGAAAAGCTCTAAGTGCCAAAAAAAACCAAAAACACAAAAACTCCACACATCGCAAGTGGGGTGAGAGAAGGGGGTGGGGGGAACTCTTTCACCTGCCAGGGCTTAGGGGTCCTGTGCTCCAGACTCTGCTTAGGAATCAAGCCCAGCAATGTTGGTACATCGTGCTGGTGACAAGAGAGCATGATGGTCAGACTCACGAGTCCCTCAAAGTCCACTCGCCAGACTATTCCTTGGTGCCCTCACCCCTGATGCTGGGGGATAACGTAACAAGAGCCTTCACGTATATGAAGAGTCAGTGCCTGACAAACCACTTACTGACCAAGGAAAAATTAACTTCAGGTGCAGCAGGAAAGGTCTGGTACCAAGAATGTCTGGGGTTTTGAGACACTGGAAAAGATTGCTTAATACTGTAATTGGGCTCCCTTCCCTGGAAATATCTGAAAATAGGATAGGTACTCCCCAGGCTTGGATGGGTCAGCTTTGCCTTGAGGTGAGGGGATGGTTACATCGACCCAGGGAGAGAGCTTGCCAGGAACTTTGAGTCTGAAATGGTATATTTTCATATGAAAAAAAATTTTTATTGTGGCAACATAACATTAAATTTACCATTTTCACCATTTTTAAGTTTACAATTCAGTGACATTGAGTACGTTCACATTGCTGTGCAACCATGACCACCATTCACCTACAGAAATTTTTCATCTTCCCAAACTGAACCTCTGTACCCACTGCACACTGACTCTCCGCCCCTCTCTCCCCAGCCTCATTCTGCTTCTTGTCACTGTGAATTTGACTCTTCTAGGTACCTCATATTAGTGGAACCAGACAATATTTGTCATTTTTTATATGACTGCCTTATGTCACTTGGCATAATATCTTGAAGGCTGATCCGTGTTGTAGCATGTGTCAGAATTACATTCCTTTTTAAGAATGAATACTATTCCATTGTATGCATATGTCACTTTTTTTTTTTTTTTTTTTTTTTTTTTTGCGGTATGCGGGCCTCTCACTGTTGTGGCCTCTCCCGTTGCGGAGCACAGGCTCCGGACGCGCAGGCTCAGCGGCCATGGCTCACGGGCCCAGACGCTCCACAGCATGTGGGATCTTCCCGGACCGGGGCACGAACCCGTGTCCCCTGCATCGGCAGGCGGACTCAACCACTGCGCCACCAGGGAAGCCCCATATGTCACATTTTATTTATTCACCTGTGATGGGTGTCTGGGTTGTTTTCACATTTTGTCTATTGTGAATAATGTTACTATGAACATGGGTGTACAAATATCTGTTCAATTCCCTGGCATTCAGTTCTTTTGGTTATATACCCAGAAGTAGAATTGCATGAAGAAAAACTTCAAAAAGCATTGTGGCCTGGGAGAAAAGATGTCAATAGGCTCATATCACAATCCTGTGTGGAGAATAGACACTTTAAAAAACGGAGCTACTAGTGGGAAGCAGCCACATAGCACAGGGAGATCAGCTCGGTGCTTTGTGTCCACCTTGGTCCTAGAGGGGTGGGATAGGGAGGGTGAGAGGGAGACGCAAGAGGGAGGGGATATGGGGATATATGTATATGTATAGCTGATTAACTTTGTTATAAAGCAGAAACTAACACACCATTGTAAAGCAATTATACTCCAATAAAGCTGTTTAAAAAAATGGAGCTACCATCAGGCTTAGGTAAGAGAGCTAAGAAAGCATGGAAGAGGGAATCAGTGGGTTGCTGGATCAATCTGGGAAGGCTTCACAGAGGAGATGAAATTTGAGCTGGATTCTGACAGATGACTAGGAGTTTGCCTGGTAGAAAAACTGAAAAAGGGCAGGAAAAGAAATAACCCTTTATTTTAGAAAAAAGAGTAGACAGAATGTTAAAAGAACAAGTCCTTTGACCCTGCACTGCACTGGTAAGAATTTCCCTGAAAATATACTCACACATATACACCCAAGGCATATGTCCAAAGATCCTCATCGCAGCAATGTTTGTAAAACTATAAGCTGGAAGCAGCCTCCATGCCCATCACCGGGAAACTGCTTAAATAAGCTATGGTACGGCCATATAACGAATTAACATGCAGCTATTAAAAGAACGAAGGGGGTCTCCATGTGCTGATATGGCAAGAATTCTGGACTTATTTTTAATTAAAAAAAGATGTCAGCATATATCTAAATTCTTTCCCTGAAGACTACAGAAGAAACTGTTAGCAATCATTACCTTTGGGAAGAGCAACTGTGGTTTAAGGGTAGAGAAACTTAAGTTTCGTGATATACCTTCCTATGCTTTTTTTTTTTAAAGCCATGTACATGTACTGCATTAAAAGAAATGTTAGCAGAACTCTCAGGTGATAGGATTATGGGGCATTTTTATATTACGTATGCTTTCCTTATTTAAAATATTTTAAAGACAAAAGCAGCTATTTTTCTGGAATGGTTTAGTCCCACTGGCTCCTAAAGGATGGAATAGATGCTTAAAGGGCCAGCCTTCTGAGGAGTTTCTCTTAGAACTTTGCAAGGATTCCTTTCAAGGCAGAATGGTGTCCTCGAATTCAGAAGAGAGAAAATGATGGGCAATGATAAGAGGAACAGGCCAAAGTTTAGGGAGAGGGAAGTGAGGAGTCAGGGGAGCTCCCAGAACGCCTGCCCATCTGTCTAGGGATCCTGGGGACCTCCACATCTTCTGCACTTTCTGCACCCCTCATGGGTACCCGTGTCTCCAGGACAGAGACCCAGCCACACAGGGTTAATCCACATGCTTCGCTTCACTGAGCGCAGTGGGAGGAGGATGAGTGTGGAGGGGGGAGCAGAGGGGCCCAGCCCACCCCATTCCAGGCAGCATTAATAAAATGCAGGTGTTTTTACAGTTTCATTACAGAGCAGGGAAGAAAGGGTTTCAACTGCGGCAAGCATATAGAAATATAGAAACAAGAGCCGAGCGCGGTGAGGAAAAATGTGTCTGCAAATAATGAGAAAGCATTTTGGAAAGAGGGCTGGCTTTGGGGTTGAGAGGAATGTAGCAGTTTCTGGCACAGGCCTACCCTAGAGCTGTGTGTGTGTGTGTGTGTGTGTGTGTGTGTGTGTGTGTGTGTACAGGCTCCTGTTCTGCGGCACACGCAAAGACACACACACACACACACACACACACACACACACACACACACACACACACACACACACCTCCTCCACCACCATCACAGATCTTTTCCCGGCAACACCTCAGACACCTTGAGTTTGGCCTTCACTCACTTTGCCCCGGGACTGGTTCTGACACTCCTGGGCCAAGGTGGTCTGCCTTTTCTCTGCTGCCTTCCTCTCCGTGGACCCTGTACCCATGCACTTTCCCTTTTTCCGACCATCATCTTTTTTCTGGGGCCTTTGGTGGAATGTGTCTCCATTGGCCTGCCCGCATTTCTTCATCCCCCGCTCGACTTTGCATCCAAGCAGGCATTTTGTGAGCCTGACTCCCCACCCCCTTTCCCAAGCCCCACCTTCCCTGAAATCAGGGAGAAAGGAAGAGAGAACAAAATGGTGCCTCTGCCCTGGGCTTCTAGAAGGCCATGGAGCTGGGCTGGTGTCACATAGATCCTGCTGCTTTAGCTCTGGCAAGGTGCTCTCCATTTAATTTCATGAATCTGGAGGCTAAATGAGGTTAGAGAGGTGTGATACAGCAGGTACAGGGCAGCCTCCCTCCTCCTGGCCACCCCAAGGACAGGTTAGGGACTAGAGGTGGCAGCAGCTCTGTGGGGTGCTGGGCCTGCTGGGGGTCCTCTGTCCCCCTTCTCTCACCTCTCCCAAAGAATCACTGCTTTGCCCTTGCCTTCCGGGGGCTCTCAGCTTGCCCCGAGTTAAATGAGCTGAAGGGAGTTATTTCTGCAATTTGTTTAGTTGACTCCTTGTCTGGGACTCCTGAGCCATGCAATCATAAGCATGTGGTCCTGACACAGGAAAAGGCTTGGGGAGGCGCAGGCAGACCCCTGAGGCCCTGCTCACCCAAAGGTGGGCTGGTGTCTGAGCGGGAGGCCCAAGGTGGAGGTGAATCCTCCAAACAGATTCCCAAGAGGAGGGGTGAGGAAGCAGATGTGTTGGGGGCCCAGGAAAGTTTCCTGTGGCTGGCGGCTAAGCTTACCCTGAGGGTCTGTGTATGTGAACCCTGACCCAGGACGTGTGCGGGCCAAAAGCCCAGTCCAACTGCACCTAATGTGTTCCCCAGAACTCAGCACCCCAAGCAAGGTCAGAGCAGGGGTGGCAGGTGGCAAGAGCTTGTGAGCCGTCCTCCAGCCCTCGCCTGTCTGGGTGGGTGCACCAAGCTATAGAGGCTCGAGTTTCTACTCTCTCAGCTCCCATGCCTCCCCCTCAAAGGCGAAACAAAACAGAACACAGACCCAGCAGAGCAAGGTGGACAGGCCTCAACCAAATTGTCACCCAGCTCATCCCCAACCCTAGCCCACCGGCAGGCCACGCGGCTGTCTGGAGTAGACAGGACTGGCCATCAGCTGTAGCGGCTACAAGGTTCAGAAGCTCAAGGGAATTCAGGACAGAGTACAGTTACTGGGGCTGCTTGTCCCGGGCCCGGAACTGGAGCATTCTGCCTGACAAGACTTGGACTTGTCATTTGTAGGGCGAACAGTGGGAACCATCCTGAAATCCAGGATGCAAGGTCACCCCACCAGCGTCAAGTGGCCTTGGGGCCTCTTGTGTCTCCACACCCAGCCTTGCTTCCCTTTTGGGAATAGGATGGGTGAAGTCGCGGCTGAAAATAGCCCTCAGGCATTATTCCTCCGCGGCCCTCTGCCCCGTGCGGAGGAGTTCCTCGAGGAGCAGATGTTTCCAATGAAGGGCCCAGACTACGGCCCCGGGGGAGAAACAGGACAGCCGTGCCCCTTGGCTCCCAGTGAGGGGCCGCAGCCCCCGAGCCCCTGAAAGCAGGAGCCGCCTAGTGAATGGGACACACACTCACTTGAATTCTCAGCTCCTTTCAGGAAATTGCCAAGTTGGCCCTTGGCTTTCTCCTTCCTGGAGCCCCTGCTCTGTCTCCATAGCAACCGCCTCCCCATCCTCTGGAGCCTCTCCCGGTCCTGCCCGCCCCTCCCCCCCAGCGCCCTCAGCGTCTCATCTGTCTGGGTGGGAACCGGGATTAGAGTTCGTCAGGGCCCGGGATGCTTTTCCCAGGGCCGCTGTGCCTTCATGATCCTTTTGCGCCGCCCGGCCCCTGTCCCAGGCTTTTCAAGTGCCCAGACTTAATGACTGGCCCTGGGTTTCCTCCTCTTCCCTTTCTCTGCCTCCAATAAAGCGGGAGAATTAACCCAGGTTTTAAGTGCCCCGTTTCCAAGCTGCATATCAAAGGGGGCTTCCCCAAGCTGCTTCTGCATTTCAAAGGGGCTGATTTATCGATTTCACTTAAACCGGCACATTTTGGGGGAAGAGTTTTACCCAGAGGTCAAACCCTGGAAAAACAAACGGATCCCGTTCACCCCCTCCTGGGGTGCTGTGGGCTGTTAGTATGTCAACTGCCAGGGGACAGAGGCAGGTGAGGAAACAGGCTGCTGGCACTCTTCAGCAGCTTGGGGCCAGATTTTGCAGGGACTAGCCTGGGCCCCAGTTCTCTCATGTCCTCTGAAGGCCCTGCTGTAAAGAAAAGGGGAGTGCACGGAAACATTCCCGACGTGGTCCAAGTCCTGATATCTGTTTCCTGCTTCCTCAGTCTTTTCTGGGTGTCCTAACCTGGGTCCTGAACAGCCTCTGGGCCTGAGTTAGCCATTCCAAGTGGAGGGGCTCACGGGCCCCACTGATTCTGCCCCTCCGATGCGGCCCTGGCCCCCGTGCTTCCCTGATTCACTCCCTTTCTCCAGCTCTCACTGCGGAAGCTTTGCAGGCACTTACTGCTCAGCTGCTCTACCAGCGGGGCCACTGAGTCACCACACTCCGGCTCCGTCCTACCCTCTCAGTGGAACCTCGCCCACGCCTTTCCTTCCCACACCCAGCGGCACATGCGGTCACTCACTCTCCCCCCCCAGCCCCCTCCCACCCAACCTCAACTCAATAAACTGTCATTATTTCCTGCCCCCCAAAGGAATCATCCCCAAAGCCCGGAACCTTTCTTTCCTGTCTGTTCGTGCTGTGCCACCCCTCCAGCAGACTCTCGCAAATCTCCCTGGAGGGTGTAAGGTCCTTCCTCTGACTTAGTCCAGATCTGAGTCCCATGCTTTCTCAGGTTTTAAGTCACCACCAAATGTGCAAGTCCCGCAATGCACTAACTAGAAAAGCCACAGGCGAACAGCAATGAAGAAAGCTTCGGGAGGCTGGGCATGTGGCACCCATCTCGAGGAACTCCTTACTTAGCACGGAGGACAGGAGGAGGAGAAGCAGCTCCCAAAAGCCATCTCTGGAGAGGATATCCTGAATCAGGTTCTCGGAGGCAGGTTTCCCCTTAAAGGATACATCTCTGTTTCTTTTTCTCATTCGTTCATTCATTCACTCACGTGGCCTTTATGGAGTGCCTGCTCCGTGCCAGATGCAGCGGGAGCTCCTGACAGGGCCACGCTGGAGCAGGGGGATTAGACAGCAGGGCCAGCCACTAATTACAGTGTGAGTAGATCAGCCCTCTCTTTCATAAAGAGGCTGGCCACTCGCGCTGAGCTCACCTAACTCTCTCTGTGGGGGGGATCCAGGGAAGGCTGCAGAGGGGGGGGGATCTGATCTGAGTCTGAAAGATGAGTGGGAGCTTATCAGAGAAACAAGCCTATTCCAGACAGAGGGAACAGCAGGTGCAAAGGCATGGAGGCGCCCCAAGCCACCACATGTGCTGGTGTTAAGCAGATCGGTGTGGCTGGCGCAGAGAATGTGGAGGAGGGAATTGTGGGGAGATGAGCCCGGACGGCAGGGGCAAGGTTGTGATCACCATGCCAAGGGATCCGGACGTTGTGACCGAGCTTCAGAGCACGTGAAACCCAAAGAGGAGACTGAAGGAGGTAGGGCTGCTGTATCTGGCCCACCGCCCCCTTCACCCTCACCGCTAGCTTCTTTGCAGGGCTACATGGGCTCAGACCCTGACTTCGTTTACCCTGCTCCACCAGGCAAGAGAGACAGGCTCTCCTCCTGGAGGCCTTGCTGCAGAAAGTGCTCATCCCTGCGTCCTGAGCTGCGGAGCGTCAGTAGAACATGCGAGGGGAAACTTCTCTCTCCCTAGAAAGAGGGAGACAGGAAAGGTTTGGAGCAAACTACACAGGGACTGGTAGTAGGTACAGACGAGGCAGGCAGGATGCGGAGCAAGAATGAAAAGACTGCCCATGGCCCAGGACCCCACAGAGCAGCCTTTGGAATTTTCCAGAAGGAACTCCTGGGAGTGGGTTGGACTAGGGTCTCTAAGCTCCTTCCAGTGCCACATTTTGTGATACCAGAGCTGGTGCCACAAAGCAGACAAGGCCATCCAGTCATCATTTTAGCTTCCTGGTGCAAAGGCGGTAAACTGCCCAGCCCAGGCCGAGCGAGCCGTACGCACGCAGCAGGACTCCCGTTTCTGCAGCCCAAGACATCCACAAGTCTCTGCGGAGCACACTGTCCTAGGCATGGGACTTCTGGAGTCACAGGAGTTGGGGAACAAAACAAAGACCAGGGCGTGGTTCTCACCCCTAATCTTTATGATGTCCCTCAAGACCCAGGAGTTGAATAACCTGCCATTCGCACATTTCACGTGCAAACAATAGACTCCGTACAATAGGTGTGTCCCCCCGAAGCCGTCCGGGGTTAACATGGTGCAATTCAAGTCATAATTTTCGGTGTCTCAGGAGGGGTCAGTCTTTGTACAGTGTGTTCATGTAATCTGGATCATTTGGATAACTGTCATGTATCTTGGGTTAAAGCCAGGCGCCGTCCCGAACCAAAACGGGAGCATTGACTGTGTGTGGCCTGGCGCCTCCCACCTGGACCTGCCCAGTTTGTCAGATGTCCCTCTTAAGTCTTGAACTCCCCGCTTGATTTCGCTGGCATCTCGGGTCCCTGGTGACGGCCCCAGAGTCACCCTCCCAAGCATCTTCCTCCATAGCCTCTTCGGGGCTTTTTCTGTTCAGTGAGCATTTGCTTAGCCTTTCCAAAGCTCAGGATATGCTGAGGGTGTGAGGAAGGAAAGAAGGGAGGGAGGGAGGGAAGACTCCACCCTGCCCTCGGGGAACTTCCCCATGAGGAGGGACCCCCTGCTCTGCTCTTCTGGGGTATCAGCATGCCCCTGGGCCATGGGAAGCCCCACATAGGCTGCCCCAGGCTCCACCTGCTCAGGTCTTGCTTGGAGGCATTTTTCAGGCAGCTGCGATGCGGGCAGCAAGCCCTGACTTTTCCAAAGGCTGCCTTTATCCTGTCCCAGTTTTGCTTCTCCTCCATCCAACTCATGAGAAGAGGGGTAGAGAGGGAGAGAAAAAATCCAATCATGCTCAAGAATCGTAGTTTCTGTTTTTCCCTCTGAACTTTCATGGCTTCAGCCAAAACACTGCACCCCTACTCTCTGGGGGCTCAGAAACTATGCCCTGTCACCTGGACCAGGCCACCTCCTCCCACGTAGACCCGCCAGCCCTTCGGGAAAGCTGTGCTCCAGTAACATCGTCTCATCTCCTCCTCTTTCTGTAACTGGTCTCTGGCCTGCAGTAAGGTCACAGCTCTCCACCGCCAACCAGAGCCCACATCCCTGATTCAGCGACTGAGGCAGGTGTTTAAGAGAGTCTGGGTGAGGGCCAGTGGAAGCCAAAGGAAATAACACTGGTCTGATTTGAGGCCTTGAGGAGTGAGTCACCCCTCAGCCCATCAACCCTCATGTTACACAATATCACACCCTCATTATTCATGAGTGATCATCTTCGGTTTACTAGACAGCAGAGCCCAACCAGGACCTCGGGAGCCTGAGCATGACTTATCGGTCTGCTGTGAGCTCAACATCAAGTACACACCTTACCTCTATCCAAAAAATGAAGTGCAAGAGCACCGAGTCAAGGAGGCTCGTCCTCGGAGTACCTTCCTGAGGACTCTGGTCACCCCCGAGCAGTCAGTCCTGTATTTCACACCTTAGAAAAATGTTCCCTGTGGATGCAGTGAACGGGAAGGGTCCTGGGGGGAAGGTGGGGGCAGGCTGGCCAGTGTGGGCAGCATCCTGGCCCAGCCCTCCTTTGCCCACAGTCTTGGGCTGGCACTTCTGGCTGCAACCCGCATCCTGCATCCTATGGGATAGACCAACGTTATCTTTGTTTCTCACTCCTTCTATGCAGATCAAATTGAGGACCCACCGAATTGGAGCTGGAATCAGATAGTGGCTTTCCTTCACATGGGGCAGAGGGGGACCTTTCTGGGCATAGTAGGATAACGCTGTGGCTGTAAATATGGCTTTGGAGACCCAGAGACCTGGGCTCAAGTTCCAACTCTGCCGCACACCAGCTCAGCGAGTGACTTCACTTCTCTGAGCCTCATCTTCCTCTCATAAAATGGGAGTAATAATAGCAACAACCTTGTAGAACTGTTGTTCTACTGAGTTTTTAATGACCTTGTGTTCATAAATGCCCAGCACATAATAAGTGCTGCTTAAACGGTCCTGCCATCATGCTGCTCTTGTTGTTACTATTATTACCACTATGACCACCATTCTCCTTGGGTCAAAGTTGTCTATCACATAAGGAGCCTTATTTATTGTCTTATTTATTTTTGCGTTCTCAGCACCAGGCACGCAGTAAGACACAGTAAATGGTGGTTAAATTGAACTTCAGGGGCTTCCCTGGTGACGCAGTGGTTGAGAGTCCGCCTGCCGATGCAGGGGACACGGGTTCGTGTCCCAGTCTGGGAAGATCCCACATGCCGCGGAGCGGCTGGGCCCGTGAGCCATGGCCGCTGAGCCTGTGCGTCCAGAGCCTGTGCTACGCAACGGGAGATGCCACGGCAGTGAGAGGCCCACATACCGCAAAAAAAAAAAAAAAAAAAAATTGAACTTCAGAAGATGAGGAGCCTCAAAGAGAAAGTTTGTCATGTGCAAAGGTCCTGTGTTGGGCAGGTAAATGGCACATTTGAAGAAAATGCTGTAGAAAAAAAAATGCAAGTGTCAGCTGTAGGGGATACACAGATGCCCTAACCAACCTTCCTACCCCATAACTTGCAACACGAGATCCCTGAAGCCTGGGGCCTAGTGCCTGCTCAGGGCCTTCCGCTTTCCTCCCTGGCTAGGAAACTTCCAACAGGACAGACATGCCTAAGGACCCAGAGGAGTGGAAATATCCCGAGAGAAGGTGCTGAGGCCTTTAGTGTTTAGTTGCCATAAAGAAAGAATCCCCCAAACCTGTCTGGGCAATTTGTACTTGGAACTGGATAACTAGGAAGCAGAGAAGGAAGTGGAGGAGGAAGCCCAGGAGGTGGGACTGTGGTTGTCAGGTGGGGAGGGGGGACTTTGTATACAAAGTCAAAGGCGATGATGGGGGGAGGCAGGGGCTCTGCCTTCCATGTGGCTCCTAAGCCCCGACCAACATGCCCACAATGCACGGGTACAGCCCAGAGCCACCAATGACACTGAAGGCTGTCTCCCACCTCCACTCGTCTCTCCTCCCACCCTCCCATTCCCCCCCGTTCTGCTACAGCCTCCCTCATCTTAACCTATTCACCCTCCCAGGGGTACTTGCGTTTAATAAAAAGAAGGGTCTCAATGTGCCAAAGCAGGGGCTCCCTAACAGTTCCTTTTCTGGCCCTCAGAACACAAGGAGCAAGATTTCTGGCAGAGCCTGCTGGGGCCCTGTGGGACGGGACGGGGTCAGAGGAGACTGAAAGGCAATAGGAGCCAGACCCGAGGTGGGTCTCCCCAACTCTTCAGTTTATTTCAATATAATTTACAAGCAGTACAATTCATCCATTTAAAAATACAGTTCTGGGCTTCCCTGGTGGCGCAGTGGTTGAGAGTCCGCCTGCCGATGCAGGGGATGCGGATTCGTGCCCCGGTCCGGGAAGATCCCACATGCCGCGGAGCGGCTGGGCCCGTGAGCCATAGCTGCTGAGCCTGCGTGTCCGGAGCCTGTGTTCCGCGACGGGAGAGGCCACAACAGTGAGAGGCCTGCGTACCACACACACACACACACACACACAGACACAAATATATATATATATATATATATATATATATATATTTCTATCCGAACTTATGGTTACCAGGGAGAAGGGTGGTGGGGAGGGATAGACTGGGAGTTTAGGATTGACATGTTGTACACACCAATATATTTAGAAAACTCTGCTCAATACTCTGTAATAACCTAAATGGGAAAAGAACTTGATAAAGAATAGATACATGTATATGTATACCTGAATCACTTTGCTGTATACCTGAAACTAACACAGCATTGTTAATCAACTATACTCCAATATAAAATAAAAATTAAGAAAATTATAGTTCTATGAGTTTCAACATGTAACCACCACCACAATGAAGATACAGAACAGTTCCATCACCCCCGCACCAAAATTCTCCAGTGTTCTTTGTCGTCAACCCCTGCCCCCAGCCCCAGCCCCTGAAAACCACTCTTCAGTTTTTTCATCCCTGTGGTTTTGCCTTTCGTATAAACGGAATCATACGGTATGTAGCCCCCAGGGTCTGCCTTCTTTCACTTAGCCCAGTGCACTTGAGATTTAGCTGTGTTATTACATGTACCAATAGTTCATTTCCATCGCTGAGTCACTAGTGTCCTCTATATGGGGCATAACAGTGTGTCTAGCCATTCAGCAATCCAAGGATATTGGCTTGTTCCCAGTTTTGAGCCATTATGAATAATGCTATTATAAACTTTTGCATACAGGTTTTTATATGGACATAAGTTTTCATTTCTCTTGGTAAATACCCAAGTGTGGGATTGCTGGGTCATAAGGGTATGGTTAACTTTACACCAAACTGACAAACGTTGTCCAAAGTGAGCTGCACCATTTTGCATCCCCACCAGCAATTAATGAGTTCCAGTTGCTTCACATCCTCCCCAGTCCTGGGCATTGTCAGGTTTTGTTTTTAGTGTATTTTTATTTTAGCTATTCTAAAAGGTATGTAGTGGTTTCTCATTATGATTTTAATTTCATGATTAATGATGCTAAACGTCTTTTCATGTGTTTATTTGCCATCCATGTTTCTTCTGTAGTGGTGTGTGTGTTCAAGTATTCGCCCATTTAAATCCATTTAATCCATTTAACTGCATTGTTTTCTTGTTATCGAGTTTTTTTGTATATTCTAGATACAAGTCCTCTGTTAGATACAGGTTTTACAAACATCTTCTCCCGGTCTATGCCTTATCTTTTCGTTTTCTTAACAGTGTCTTTTGAAAAAAAGAACTCTTTAATTTTGAGAAGTTCAATTTGTCGGCTTTTCTTCCATGGATTTATTGTGCTTTTGGTGTCATGTAGAAGAAATCATTGCCTAACCTAAAGCACAAAGATTTTCTCCCATGTTTTCTTCTTTTACACTTTCAGGGTTTTTTCCTTTTATACTTTTGCTCGTGTTTCTGTCTTTTACACTTTTATGTTTTACATTTAGGCCTATGATTTATTTTGTGTTATAGGCCAAGGTTCTTTTTTTTCTTCTTTTTGCATACGAATGTCCATTCTCCATTGAATTCCCTTTGTACTTTGTCAAAAATTAACTGACTATGCCTGTGTGAGTATATTTCTGCACTCTCTATTGTGTTCCACTGTTATAAGTGTCCATCCTTTCATCAATTCTCCTATCTTGATTACTCTAGTTTGATAGTGATTCTTAAAATCAGGGAATGTGAGTCCACCTAGTTGCACTGTGTTCCTGCAAGGCCCTCCTCTTTCCTGTGGTCTTTCAGGCCAGGAGGCAGAGGCCGGACAAAGCCCCAAGGCCCTGATGTGGCCTTGCCGGCCCTTGTGATGCAATCCCCACCGGCTCATCTCCTATCTCCCTGCCTGTAGGAATGACATTCTTATGTTCTCTGCTTTTACCCAGCAACGTCAGACCTCCGAGTCTTTGCCTGCACTGTAGCCTCTGCCTGGAAGGCCCTGCCTCTGCCCCCACCCCACCCCTTTTTCTTCTCCTGGTTAACTTGGATCATCCTTCAAGGCTCAGCTAAGGCATGCTCACCTTCAGGACGCCTTCCCTGACTTCTGGGGCTGGCTGAGTGCCCAACACATTGTTTCCATGCTCCAGCCCCCAAGCCTCCCTCTATCCCATATTCAATCTGTAGACATGTAAGTGACTGTCTCTTCGTCTGCCACCAACTCCCCGGAGCACATAATATGTCTATTTTAGCAGGCTCCTCCTGGTGCCCAGCCCAGCACCTGGAACAACGTTGGTGCCAACACATGGCTCTTGAATGAACAGAATCAGCGGCACGTTCCTCAGGGCCCCATGTCAGTGACAATGGGAAGACACCAAGCCCACAGCCCGGCCTAGAGATGTGATCAGCTGTCCACCACTTTCTCCTCCTCCCCCCCGGTGTTCTTGTCAGAGGCCTCGGAAGCCTCAGCTAGTAGGGAAGGATGTTCAGAAATTCTGGCTCCTGAGAGAAAAGGAATTTCCCCTAAAGATTTGGGATCTCATTAGGAATATCCAGGGGAACAAGTGTGACCTCCTCAAAAGGTTCCCATGTAAGCAATTCCGCTCAGTGGCTGGAGTGTGGACTGGAGTCAACTGCCCAGATCTGAATTCAGAGTACCCAAACCCACTGCTGCCTTACCTCTAGGGCAAGTTACTTCCCTTCTCTGTGCCTCAGTTTCCTCATCTGTAAAATGGGAACAATCAAAGTGCCTCTTCTTTGGGTTGCTGTAGGGATTAAATGAGTCAATATATATATAAATAAATATAGGTGCATACTTAAATATATACTTACTATAATAAATAGAACAAATAGCCAATAAAGTTGGGTTGTTATCATTATTTGGGAATTGAGACACCCTTGACGTCACACTGCTGTCAAGAAAACATGTGAGCACAGCTTCTTCTCCCACCGGTAACCACCCACTTTGGGCAGAGGTCAAGGCCATCAGCTCCCCACTACAGCACTGCTGCTCCCAGAAGCCACATGCTGGGGAACAAGCCAGCAATGGGGACAGACTACTGCTGCCTCAGTGTCCCTGTGTACCACTCAGGTGACCAGCACTGTGGAAATCCCTACCTAATGAGGCCTGGGTGGGAGTTCAGACCTGGATGCCTTGGAGTCCTTGGACAGAGATGTGTCAGCTTCAAGGCCAGAGCAACTAGACCGTCTGCTATGCGAAAGGAAGCTCACTTGCAAGGGGACCCCGTGAGGCAGAGTGCTGTTTGCCCATAGGTTGGCTCCCCCTGAAGGAAGGGGTCAAGAAGCACCACCGACTTTATTCCAGGACAGAGCACAGAAAACTGTCTGAAGATGAGGGACACTGAGGTTCAGAGGGAGGGAACCCCGGTGCATCCAGCCTTCCCCCCCGACCTCAGGCCACACACCTGGCTGTGCACTCTACTCAGGGCGGGATGTAACATTCACGAGAGCCCCAGTCAATGCAAAGGACCCTGTTTGCAAAGAAGAACACAGCCTCTGGTTCTCGGAGAGCCTGCCCACCTCCTGCGCCTCTCACACCTGGGCCACTGGACATGGGTCTCCTCGTTGGCAGCCCCAGGAGGAAGCAGCTCCCTCCTCCTTGCCCCATTGGTCCTGGCCGGACCCCCTGGTCCCTCGGGCCCCTCTCACCCCAGCACCACCTCCCCAACCCCTGCAGATCTGAGGAGGGTGGTGGAGGTCTGGCAGACTGGGCACCTTGAAGTGCTGGCCAGGGAGGAGTGGGTGGACAGCGCCTTTGCCAGAGCCCTGGGGAAGAGGGCAGGGCATTCTCTGGAGTCCATTCAGCCGCTCGGCTATTTCCTGCCCGGTTCCAGCGCCCGCATGTTTCTCCTGCTCTTACTCAACCATTTCCTGTTTACTGCCTGTCTCCTGCCTCCTCCAAGCTCCAAGGCAGCAGCCAGCAGCCCAGCCAGAGCTCCCCGGATGGACGCCTGGACGCCTGGACAGACGAGGCCGGATGGCTGCTATCTGGGGGGTGGGTGATGCTCTGGTCTCTCCTTTCAATCAGTTTAATCAACCCCAGGGCTAGATAGCATAAGCCAGCTTCCCCAGGGTTAGGACATGGGCCTGGGAGGAAAAAGAGGACCCTTCCCCGGGAAGGTCATTAGTCATCCCCTCACAAGAAACAGCCATGTCCTCTACTAGCCCCTTCTTTCCTAGGGGCCCCCTTCTCCGTGGTTACCTGCCCAAAGAGTCTCTCCCACCCACCCCTACCCATACACACCCACACAGTTCAGACAGACACAAGAGCCCCCAGGGTCCTTTTCACTTAAAAGGGTCCTCTGTGACACCGACACCCCATAGGAGATATTTTCGGGGGTGTTCTAATTACAGATTTGGGGGCAAAGACTTGGTCCCAGTCTCAGAACCCCCTCTTTCTACCTCTTTAACTTGGACAAATTAAGTAACCCATCTGGACTTCAGCTGGGTTTTTTTTTTTTTCAAAGAGTAATAATATTACCCATCTCGTAGGGCTATTGCGACAATGATATCATATCATCATATGTGAAAGTTCCTGGCACAAAATAAGTGCTTGATTCATGGTATTGACTACTATTATTATATAGAGATAAAAGAATAAAGGATTCCTTTATATATAGCATTTATTGAAAAACGGTAAGGAATCCCTTGCTTCCTTGCCCATCTGAAACCATGCGCTGACATGGAACAAAAGAAGGTAAGAGGTTTTCTCAGCATTTATACCCACTGGCTGTAGAAATGACCCCCCAGCCCCAATTATGGAGGCGCGGGTGGGGGTGGACCCTGAGGAACAGGACCAGTCCTGCAGGGAGAACTGTGGCTCCAGGCGACGATCCAAAGGCAGAGGAGGCTGCAGATGCGCCCTGAGAGCAAGCCATCCCTGGACACGTGGACGCCCACGTGAGGCCCCCTCTCAAACACGAGTCTCCCCACGCCAGCTGCCCCGGCCGCTTCTCTCTGCTTTCTCCACGCTGGCACTGTTGACACTTTGGCCAAGATAATCCTTTGCTGTAGGGACTGTTCTGTGCATTGCAAGACGTTTAGCAGTATCTCCAACTTCTACACAGTGAATGCCAGTAGCATCCCCCTGCCAGCTGTGACAACCAAAACTACCTCCAGACATTGCCAAATGCCCCGGGGCTGGGGGCTGGGGCAGTGAGAACCGCTGCTCTAAAGAAAGGCTATGGGCAGTAGAGAGGGGCCCCTTGGTCCTCCACAGGTCCATCCCCCATCTCCTTGCATTCTCCTGGGCCTTCCTCCCCACTCCCCACCCCCACCCCAGGCCTGGCTGGCATGTCTCCCCCAGCATCCACTGGAAGAAGCAGTGCCCACTGCCTGGTGAATGAGCCACCCAAAGTCAGCCTCCAAGAGCAGGCAGCCCGCTGCATCTCGGGAAGGCAGCCTGGCCCAGCTGGTGGCAATTAGCAGATGGGCTGACTCAGCAAGAAAGGCCAACGCTGGGCCAGGGAGTGGTCAGCAGAGGAGCCTGGAGGCGAACGGAAGACTCCAGTGCCTCTGAGCTGAGCCAGGGGTGGCAGGCGTGAGGCAGAGGCAAGGCCACAGGTGGTGTGCATGGGCACTGACCTGGGCACCTTCTGTTTGGTCAGCAGCCCAGCCCTGGGGAGGCCACTGAGAGCTGACAGGGAGCTCAGGTCCCTGGCTGCTAGGCTCTGCCTCCCAAGGGCTCTGAAAGTCCAGCCAGGCCGGACCCCAAACATTCAGTGAACCCAGGCTGGCCACCTTTGGAGCCTCACAGGGGCCCAGGGGCACAAAGCTTCCACTGCAACAGGTTTTATAAGTTCCAGCAAAGGGATAGAAGAGAGCCCTAAGAAGAAGGTGTAGAGGAGGAAAGCAGCAGGCTTCACGGAGGAGGTGACTTTAGAGCCAGTTTTGTCAGATGAGGAGGAATTCGCCAGGCAGAGAAGCCAATGGAGGAAGGGCATTCAGGGAAAGGGTGCACAGTCCATGCACAGGCCAGGGCCACGCAAAGAAGAGGGAAAGGCCGCAGCTCCGTGGGGCTGGTGTCCGACCCCTGGTGGGCAGCACCAGGTTTAGCCCTTGGGCCATGGGGTAGAGGGTGGGGTGGGTCTGTGAGTCTCCCCCACGGGAGAGTGGCTGGTGGCCGTGTAGAGAACGGGCAGTCTGACTATGCCTCCCTCCTGCCCCATCTCACCACTGAAGTTCAAATCACCTTGATTCCAAAGTCAAGCTATCCTGGTGTGAGCGAGCTGGCCATTGCTCCTGCAAGAAACCAACCCCAAGTATACCCTGACCTTGGTCAGTTCTCTGGGGAAGAAACTGAGGCCCCCCCTTGCCCTGCCCAGCAAGAGGACAAGGTACCATCATCTGATCCATGACCAGGGGCAGGAGGCAAGAAATAGAGTGTTTGAGACAGGGTCTGAACACCTTGCTGTCACTGAGTACTGATCACTCCCCGTGATCAGTGATGGGGGGGGGGGGCGTTTACTGTTCTCCCTCCTCATTTTGCACTGGCCCACCAGGGCCACCCCTTTCCTCCAGGCCATTTTGGAAAAAGTCACCCTTGTTGTAAGACCATCCCTCAATCACCCCAAGTCAGGGAGAAGATCAGAGAGAACCGGGGTACCCAGGGCCCAGCCCCTCCCTGCCCTGTCCCTGTGGGTCTGTCCTGTCCCACCCAGTCCCAGGAAAGGGCTGGAACAGTTTCCATTTCCAACATGTCTGGACCTCTCTTTTCTTGCCCAGGTAGCTCTTCTGGGAAAACCTAGCACAGCGGGGCGGACTTTTGGGGATTGGCAATCTTACATGTTGCTGAAGTACTCTTCTTTAGAGAACTTCAAAACCTCTTACAAGAAACAGGGGTTGTGCCAGCTGTGGGAGGACCCAGAGAAGGAGGGTCACGTGCCAAGTGGGTGGCACCTTTGACAGTGGAATGGATGGGCTGAAAGACTGTCTCCAAGGAAAGCAAAACAACACAAGTTGAAATTGCATCCCTAACCCAAATTATCTGAGGTTAAAGCAGGATCTGCCTTTCTATGGAAATCTATACAGACCTAATAAGCACCGGGGGCGGGTTGCAGAGAGCAGGAAGAATAGAACTAGATGTGACACTCACTCTGCCTCCATCTGTCTTTCTCTGGTGACAGACTGCTGATGCTGCCTCTAACGTGAAAATCTTCCTTCTGCGACTCTGCGCCAAGGCTTCCTTCTCCTCTTCTTCACCCAGCAAAGCCCAGATCCCCCACTTGATAGGAGACAGCTACTTTAGGCCACCTATCCTCTTTTTTTTTTTTTTTTCTTTTTTTGCGGTACGCGGGCCTCTCACTGTTGTGGCCTCTCCCGTTGTGGAGCACAGACTCCGGACGCGCAGGCTCAGCGGCCATGGCTCACGGGCCCAGCCGCTCTGCGGCATGTGGGATCTTCCTGGACCGGGGCACGAACCCGTGTCCCCTGCATCGGCAAGCAGACTCTCAACCACTGCGCCACCAGGGAAGGCCGGCCACCTATCCTCTTGATGGTCACCTGTATATCCTACCTAAAAGACGAGGCCATTGCTTTGGAATGTCCTTCTGGTCATCTTTCCTTTCCCACAGACCCTCACCACCTCATGCTTAGCTCCCCACCGCATGGACCATTCCCACCAATCTTACATGCCATGACCACATTAACCGTCCTAAAATACTGCTTTGATTGGTTACCCATCCTTGTCCAAAGCACATGGTCCAAAATCCCTACCAAGGTACTCAAGACCGTCCACAGACTGATCTTCCACCTCTGGTCCTTTCCAGCATTAAGTCTCCTAGATGTTTCACTGTCTGCTCACCACCACCCTGTGTGCCTCGAGCCTTCCTCCCTCTCTCCCCTTCTGGATCCTTCCCATCTATCCTTAGGAACCGCTCTGCCAGGAAGCCTTCCCATCACAAGCCCCCTTCCACTGAGTCTGTTACCCAGGAGCTTGAGTTACCTCCTTGGGTTTAAATCCAGAACTCTCCCTTCTCCAAAGGCCTCACTATCTGTACTTCTCACTCTGTCCTTATTAACACACTGCCTGGGTTGTGAGCTGTCTCCTCAAAGAAACTGGGTTGTCAGATTTAGCAAATAAAAATACAGGACTCCCAGTTAAATCTGAATTTTAAATAAACAACGACAAAATTTTTTTAGTCTAGGTGTATTCCATGTAATATTGGGACACGCTAAAAATTTATTTGCTATTTATCTGAAATTCAAATTTAACTGGGCATCCTGTATTTTCTCTGGCAACCCAAAAAGGAAAGCACGAGCCCTTGTCTGGTGCTTTCCATCTCCCTTGGTGTTTGATACTCAGTGGCGTTCTTCAGGACCTGTATTGTTGATTGATTCCTTCTATATTCAGTAGGGAATTGCCGGCTCTCATCTGCTGTTGGCCCCAAGACCCAGAGTCCATTTAAATGCCTTTGGTCCAGTCTGAACATCTGTAACAAGTGCAAAGCAGGCCACCTATGAGACTACCTCCTCTTCTCCTTCCTCATTTTCCCTTTAAACATTCGTCCTCAAACCCGCACTGGCAGCAGATGGGTTCCAGGTAATAAAACGGAGTGTTTCTTGCTAACCAAAGGAGACAGACGCTCTGGAGCCAATCTGCCTGATTTCAAAGCTCAGATCGTCTGCATAATGGCTGTGAAGCCCCGAGCAACGATTTAGCAGCTGTGAATCAGGGATAATAATACTGCTTACTTTAGAGGGTTGCAGTGGGAATTAAATGAGATAGTGCATGGAAATTGGTGAGTACTCTTACTTACGTGGAAGGCACTCAATAAACGTGAGCTGACATTGTCAGTGGTTATCTGAGGCTGTGCATGGCTGTTGGCATCAGCAATCTCCTTTCATTAGCTGCTAAGCTGTCAGAGTGAAACCCACAGCGAGGGTCATGGGTGAATGGGCACAAGCAACAGAACTGTGGTAGTCGCAGGGGCAGGGTGATCCAGGGAGAAAGGACTTCCCCCTTAGGTGAGGGGGGTAAGAGTTACAGTGGCTTCCTTCGTCTAAGAGTGCAGTCTGGCCCCACTTCTCCAATTACACTGCAAACCGTTACCCTCCTTTTTGAAGCCCCCTAAAGAATGGGTCTCACATCTTTAAAAGCGTGGTGAGAGATGCCGTCTTCTGTGATGAAATGGCTGTCAGGCTCCAGACCCTACCAGATGTGGACAGAGGAAGAACCACCACTGGCCTCCTTAGGACTCTAAGGGGGACCATCAGGGCCTTGGGGAGACAACTCCCACACCCAGATCTTTCCATGGCCTGCCACCCAGCCCTCAGCCTCCTAGACCTCCGACTCTCCTGAACCTCAGCATGGCTGGGGTACCCTGGGCTTTTGGAGGGACTCTACATCAATTCAACAAATACGAAACCCCAAAGGATCAATTGGTTGAGTGACAACTCTTTGAATTCACTGAATTTACTAATTTCACAAAAACTTCTTGAATATTCTCAATATGTTTTTCTTAACAGCAATTTAAGAATATTCAGTTTGTCCAAAGCTCGGAGACCTAGAATGATATAGTGTTCTCAGAAATATGCTCTTCTTATGAATACATTTTTTAAAAATATGTTATTTAATGAAAATATTTCATTTTTCTTATGAAGAAATCTACTCGAGAAGAATCTATTGAATTGAATAGAATATATTCCTGATGCAGAGTTCCTAACGCATTCACAGGCAGAACGAATCAGATGTTCGTGGAGAACATTTTCATTGAATATATTCCAGAAGAGTATTGTTTAAAACAATTTTGGTAAACCGACAAATTTGGTAAATTCAAAGAATTGGCTAATTGATTCCTGAGTCCCTTGGCTTTCAGAGAATCAGCCTGCTTCTCATGAGAGAAAATCAACTTGTCTCTCTTGTCATTTATTTACGATTTGTTTCTGAGAACCTCTAGAACAGTGGTTCTCAAACATGAATGTGCATTAGAATTGCCTGAACTGCTGATTCTTGGATTACAGCCCCAGGGGTTCTTGTTCTAAGTTGGGCAGGGACCGGGAATCAGCATGTATAATATGATTCCAAGGTCACTCAGATGCCAGTAGACCCCACGCCTCACTTTAAGAATCAACTTTAGGGTGATGGGGAAATGGCTAATCTTGAAGAGTTACTATGATATTCTAAGACAGGATTTTTTTTTTCTTTTTTTAGAGTGCTGTAAAATTACATCTAACGTTAACACTCGATTTATAAAATAATAAAATCCCTAGTATCCCACCATTCTAACACAATTAACTTTTTTGCAAACAACCTTCAATATGAATACATATTACCAGAATGTACATACTTACTTCCATTCTACCTTGTCCTTTTACTACCATATAAGAAACATTTCCCATCAATCTGCAAAGGCATTTCACTATCACTATCATTTCTAATGGTTGTGTAATATACCACCTACAGATTTGCTATCATTTATTCAACTAGTCCTCCAATCTTTTATATCTCCGTTGTGCTAAGTTGTTTGCAATTTTTAGCAGCAGCGAACATCTTCAAATGTGCAGTTTTGGGTTTCTGTTGAGTAATTTCCTTACAATTCACTTCCAGGACTGGTACTAGTGGTGTGGTGGGAATCTACAGTCATTCCCTGCAGTGAGAACAGAGTAGAAATAAGGTCCAAAGGCCATTCCTAGGATGACATGAAACGTGAATATTGTAATCCTCCACTGAGTCACTCTCATGGAGCCCTAGGAATAAGGATCACAGTTAGTTTTACAGATCAATGTAAGGTCAGGTCCTTGAAGAAGCTGGACAAGTAGGGGTTCTGAGTTTCTTACAGCATCATGATCTTAGTGTAGCATGTATTGTGAAGTCCTGAGACACTGTAGGTCCTTAATGAGTCCAATCTTCGATGCATAATAAAGATACTCGCAGCCTGGCATAATTGAATTGCACCATTAATACTCCTTGCCACACCACCCAAAGCATCTAAGTAACATTGTCCTGCTGAGTTCTAAGACCTTGGGAAGGGTGGAGGGAGCCAACACCCTCAATTCCCACTCGGCCCTGCCCCCAGCTATTTCGCCAGTGGAAGTTGGAAATGGAGGTCTGTATGTACTGAAGACCATTAGCCAACTCTCACTTCCTATTTAGAGCTGATGTTGTGACAGGGTGCTGAGGAACGAGGGAAAACCAGGAGGAACAATCTGGTTGCGCTCCAGATGTGTAACATGAAGTTATTCTGATTTTGCTTCCATGCACACAGGATCTCTGTCTTACTGACGCCTTAGGAAGTACTCAACAAAGAGTTGTTGACTGAGTAAATGAATAGATGGCCTTTGCCTAGCCTCCTGGACCCCTCAGGCTCCCTGTCCCCCAGGCTGCCTCTCCTTGATGTGCTCTGTAGGGAGCACTCTCACTACGGCCTTCGCTGCAGCCAACACCTGGGATGCGGGCAGCTGTGTCTCCATCCTGGGCAGTGCTGACCTTGGCTTTATTTATCTCTTTCATCTGACCTCTTGGAAGCTGTCAACAGGGCTCACTCTCCGCAGGACAAAAGGCAGGCAGATGAGGGCATTGAAGCACAGACTACGTGCAGGATGTTTATTAGCTGGTTGACCACTCTAGCGGCTATGAAGCCTCCTTTTGTAAGGCATCATGGGAACATCCTCTGCCTAGAAACTGGAGCCCGGGTTCTTCTTCCCCAGCCGTCTTCTCCATCTCGCCAGCCTGCTTGAGTTTTCCTCCCTGGCTGTCCAAGCAACATCTCTCGGCAGGTCTCCACATCCTCTTCTGAGATCCAGCTACCCCAGCTAAGAAGTCAGCTTGTAAACTCAGAACCAAGGAAGTCCTTCCTTTCTCTGTTCTCGGCCTCCTCCCAGGCCTAGCTTCTCTATGAGCCTCACCTGAGCACCTAAAGCCCCCTATCTCATTTTACAACAGTCAGGAATAGATGTTAAAGGCGGAGTCTTGGTCCCACCAATCGCAGACCATACATTCATGTGGGGACCACAGGGGGGAAGCCACCTGCATCCCCCCTCCACTTCCCCTTCCTATAATTCTGAATCTCACATAAAAAGTAGAGAGGGATGCTTCCTGTCCCAGCCCAGCTGTCAAGAGATGAGCTAGAGAGGGCTGCCTCCATCCAGTTGGCCCAGGTTGAGGCCCAGACAATCAGACACCTCTTAGTTCCCACGCTCAGGCAGCAGGCCTGAAGCAGAACTGGTTTCATAATCTCACCTCTGCCAGTGCTTTTTGCATAATGATCTGCCTTTTGGTTCCCACATCACAATCATAGTATTTATCTATGCAAAACAGCACCTCATTAAAAAAAAAAAAAGGAACACACCACCATTGGCCCAACCCTTCATTAGAGTATAATGCACAAGTCCTGGGCACACCTAGGGTGGAACCAGCACCCAGACTGGTCTGGTTGTAGGCTTCTAGGCCTCCCTGGTGTTCCTCATACTAGCTCTGCCCCCACCCTCTCCTCATTCCCCGTGAGTGAGCTGGGCTGCTCCCCAAATCTGTGCAGTGACAAATGACAGAGGAACCCTTTGGGACCAAGAGATGGGTCCCCGGGGGAATCCCTACCTCCAAGAGGCCTTTGCCTCCAAAATGTTATTTCTAAACCCCTTTCTATTGTTTTCAGCCTAATTTGTATAATATTTGCTGACTACTGACTTTTTTTTTACTTTTGTTTCTCATTAGAATCAAAACTCCATGAGAACAGGAACCATGTTACACTTTTTAGGGCTTAAACCTAAAGCCCTAGAGTGCTTGGCACATAGTAGGACCTCATTAAATATTTCTGGGATGTCTGATTCCATTTTTGACTTCATAATAATAAATTCCATGATTGTTTCTCTGCCAAACTATTCCCCGTACACCACCCCCTTTTGTTTCCTTAAACAATTCTTTCAATCCTTAATGCCCCAGGTCTTGGAAATAATAGTTAAAACGCCTTCCTTTTGAACAATAATGTTATGCTTTTTGTATTGTTAGAATGATTTCAATTCAGTGTGCAATATTTAAGATATACAGAAAGGAAATCAAGAAAAACAGAACACCCCTGTTCTCACCAACAAAACCCCCCAAAGCATTACTAGTACAGCTGAAGCCCCCAGGCTATCCTGACACCATCAGCCCCTTCCCCTTCCTCCCCTTTAGAGAAAAACCTATATCCCAAATTTGGTGACCATCTGATCTGTTTTACAGTCTATATATTAGGTTTGCCATCAGATAAAAGACTAACGCTATTTTTCCTCTGAAGCTATTTTTTTCTTGTTGTTTGGGCTTAGGGGACAATCTGGACAGGACAGGGCACAGTATGTACTGCAAGCCAGGGTCAGACATGTGTTCTCAGCTCCACGCCTGTGCCACACCTGCTCTGCGTCCCAGTTTATCTGTAAAATGGCCCTAATAATACGTGTCTCTTCCCCACTCCTCAGAGTGTGCAGATGAGTGAGGTAAATGGTAAGCTGTGACAAAGTGAGAGGCGGGCATGGGCATATATACACTACCAAACGTAAACTAGATAGCTAGTGGGAAGCAGCCGCATAGCACAGGGAGATCAGCTCCGTGCTTTGTGACCACCTAGAGGGGTGGGATAGGGAGGGTGGGAGGGAGATGCAAGAGGGAGGGGATATGGGGATATATGTATATGTATAGCTGATTCACTTTGTCATAAAGCAGAAACTAACACACCATTGTAAAGCAATTATACTCCAATAAAGAGGTTAAAAAATAAAATTTTAAAAAATTAAAAAAGAAAACTGTAGTTTTATTAAACTGTTTTCTACTTACTGTTTATTTGCTAGAATGAGATATTTTATTAAGGAAAATAAAGTTCAATAAACGATTTTGAAATTTAAAAAAAAAAATGTAAAGTGCTTAGAGCCTCAATCAAGGAAGAGAGCACTAGATAACCCCGAAGACGGCAGGCAGCACGCGAAGCCGCAGCAGGTACCCAAAGCAGATTTCTCACGCCGGAGAAGGGCGGGCTGAGTGCGTTTTCCCTCCAGTGCCCAGGCCCACAATGCAGCCACCTTCTCACTACCCAGACAGCTCAGCCTCGTCTCCATGGGGAGGCCTCCAATCAATGCTGTGTCATGAGACAGTGTCACCTTCTGGCCACGGGGGACTCATTGCATCAGCAGAATTGGCAATGTCTTGCCCACACTGCATCTGGATCTTTCCCATCTCCCTTCTTGCCTTGTGTGAACCGCAGCTGTACCACCTTCACAGCAAGCTCCTAAGGGATGGAGGGGATCAGGCCAGCTATACTCCAGGAGGAACAGAGGAAGTCCCAGCAGAGCCACCCTAGCAGCGGCAGTGTCTGTGAGATCTGTGTGATTGCACCAAGGAAGTAGGCCAAGGGGGCCATAAAGTTGAAGACTCCCTGCTCCCGGGACCCCAAGAGAGAAACAAATAAAAAACACAAAGTCGGGGCTTCCCTGGTGGCGCAGTGGTTGAGAGTCTGCCTGCTAATTCAGGGGACACGGGTTAGAGTCCTGGTCTGGGAGAATCCCACGTGCCGCGGAGCAACTGGGCCCGTGAGCCGCAACTACTGAGCCTGCGCGTCTGGAGCCTGTGCTCCACAACAAGAGAGACCGCGACATGCACCGCGATGAAGAGTGGCCCCCGCTCGCCACAACTAGAGAAAGCCCTCACACAGAAATGAAGACCCAGCACAGCCAAAATAAATAAATTAATTTAAAAAAAAAGAGAGACAAACTCATTCAAACAACACCCATTAATGATAAAAACCCTTAGCAGTTCATTGCAGCTCTATTTACAATAGCCCAGAGATGGAAACAACCTAAGTGTCCATCATCGGATGAATGGATAAAGAAGATGTGGCACATATATACAATGGAATATTACTCAGCCATAAAAAGAAACGAAATTGAGCTATTTGTAATGAGGTGGATAGACCTAGAGTCTGTCATACAGAGTGAAGTAAGTCAGAAAGAGAGAGACAAATACCGTATGCTAACACATATATATGGAATTTAAGAAAAAAAAAATGTCATGAAAAACCTAGGGGTGAAACAGGAATAAAGACACAGACTTACTAGAGAATGGACTTGAGGCTATGGGGAGGGGGAGGTGTAAACGGTGACAAAGCGAGAAAGAGGCGTGGACATATATACACTACCAAACGTAAGGTAGATAGCTAGTGGGAAGCAGCCGCATAGCACAGGGAGATCCGCTCGGTGCTTTGTGACCGCCTGGAGGGGTGGGATAGGGAGGGTGGGAGGGAGGGAGACGCAAGCGGGAAGAGATATGGGAACATATGTATATATATAACTGATTCATTTTGTTGTGAAGCTGAAACTAAAAAAAAAAAAAAAAAACAAAAACCCTTAGCAAACCAGGAACAGAAATAACCTTCCTTAACCTGACAAGGGGCATCTCCCTAAACCACACACACACTTGGACTTACTGGGGACCCTTTAAAAAACAAAAAAAAAACAACACAAAGTCAACATCAAAATACAAACATAAAAAACAGCTCATCTCCACGTATGGCCATCTACCCACATTCGCACCAGAGGGCTTCAAGTGTGGGAATCACATAGGGAGAAGCAAAGCAATATTGTCCAGCTGGTCCACGAGGCTCCAGAAGGCTCACAACATGAGGCAGGATAGTCAGAGGACAGAGGCCATAGACTGAGGTTTGCCCAAGGCACCGGCACTTGACTGACCACGGGAGGCCTCCGAGGTCATGTGATGATATGGTGGAAGACAGGGGCAAGGCGGGTAGGTAAAAGAGTTTACTAACACAGATGTTATCTATGATGCAGAAGAAGTCACTGTCATCGGAAAATATTCCCACATGTGCTAAGTGCTTTCAGCACTCCAGCGAGAGAGGTGAGTCA
Organism: Aethalodelphis obliquidens; assembly: GCF_003676395.1. Classification (NCBI taxonomy): domain Eukaryota; kingdom Metazoa; phylum Chordata; class Mammalia; order Artiodactyla; family Delphinidae; genus Aethalodelphis; species Aethalodelphis obliquidens. Next base: position 41,723,443 of record NW_020837954.1, read on the forward strand.
GAGGGCTGACGTTGCAGACAAGAGCAAGTATGGGAGCAGCGGTGGCTCCCACCCTTGAATCTTCAGGATTCACTGCCAATTCCAGGTACCCATCCTGTGGCTAGTATTCCAGACAGCCCTCGGGACCGACAGTTCTCCTCGAAAAACCCCAAAGACGTGCGCTGGTGGGAGAACCGGAGGCTTGGAACTCCAACGTGGGGTGTCACACGTGGCTGCAGATGAAGACTGAGGGGGCTGGGACTGGGAAGCAAATGCCACTGTTGGGGACTTTCCTGGGGGAAGAAAGAATCCTGGGCTAGAGAGCTGAGTTCTAGACCTAGCTCAGCCACTTACTATCTGTGTGACCTCGGGTGAGTCATTCCATCTCTCGGGGCCTCAGTTTCCTCATATGCAACACAAGGGGATTGGGCTGAATTACCTCTAAAGTCCCATCACGTTTACATCCTAAGGACAGTATCAAAGGTCAGGGAAGAGACCAACACTGGAGTCTTCCTAGATGTAATGCTCAGAGCCACCTGAATAGAATGGAGTGTCGAATTAGTACTTGTATTTGGGAAGTAGCAGAACAAGCTGTACAGCCCTGCTTCCCACAGCCACACGCAGCACCTGAGCTCATTGCCCTGATGGTCAGAGTATGAGCCAGTGGACTCCAAGTTGGGCAACCCGATTCTGGGTCTAGCGCTTCTGCTGGCTGCGACGTCAGGCAAGACGTTTGTCTTTTGGCCGTGCCTATTTCCTCATCTCTAATCATCTCTGCCTCCTCCTTGCCCCGGGAGGAAGCTGTGAGAATTCACTGAGTAACGTACATAAAGCACTTAGCTTGCAAAGAGACAAGAGTCCCGGATAAACATAAGATGATGATGGTGGTTGTAACAGCTGCTTGATTACCTTAACTCTTCCCCAGCCCTTCATTTGCTGATGCCAGAAACTAACCTGTCTGTGAGTCACCATCGTCTTATTCTCAAGGTCGGTTCAGAGAATTCCCCTTGAGCATCAAGTTCATGCCTAGCTTCATGGCCAAGTGACAAGACATCAAAGAACAAGGCTGAGAAAGCATGATGCCAAACCTCCCTAACGTCTGATTTCACTTTGCTTTTTACCCACTCGACTGTACATTTCATAAAGACAGGGACAACTGGGCCACCATGTTGCCTAAGTGCAGCATTCAGCTGGCACTCAATAAATGAATGAATGAATGAAAGGCACAGACTGCCCAGATGAGATTTTGGTCAAAGGAAGGAAACTAATATTTTTTAATGCCCACGCTATGCCAAGAGCATTTTCTGTTTTTATTTTGTTTGCTCCTCTCCACAGCCCGATGGAATCAATATTCTCCCACTTTATGGTTGGGCAAACTGAGCCTTGAGCATGAAGTAGTTCACCAATGTCTCACACTCTGTCAGTTGTAGGCGTAGCTTTTAAACCCCCAGGACTGTCTGGCTGGATTCCAGCACAGAGCCTTCAATGAGCTTGGGAAGCAGGCAACCCCCTTGAGTGAGGATAAGCTGAGACGCCTTCTTCAACGGGTGTTTGACCTGGACCAGCCAAGCAAACAAGTACATATGACTCAGCCAGGCCCAGACAACCCTCAGTCCTACAGGACTTGGCTTGGTTTGTCATGGACCAGCAGGGTAACGGCATGGGAAGGGTGTTGTCTGTGGACAGTAGGAGGGCCTTATCAATGCGGCCTCTTAGGCAACACATGCTGGTTGAGAAAGGATCCAGGTTTCAGGAGGTTCTCAAACCTTTCAGGGGAGCTGATGGAGCTTGGGCTGCCCCTCCTCCCTTCCTTTTTGCCTATTTTTACCCCCACCCTCCCATCACATACATACACCCCAAATCCCTGATACAAGGTCTCGCCCCACAAATACACAGACACACAACATAGTTCTCTTTCACCAGTGAAACTCCTTGGATCCCAGAAGCCTGGTAAGACCTGACAAGCAGGAACACAGGCAATACTAGTGACCTCAAGAACACTGAGTCTTCACTCACCACTGCCTGCTGGGACATTTATGTGTACATACGGTACAGGCATGGCTGCCCTGCCCCAAGGACTGACCCAGGCTCAGCCCCTCTGTTCCTGAGCTCTGTTGACCTTCACTCATCCCTTGATATAGGAGCAATGATCTCTGGTCTGATAGCAGAAGGGACTTGTGCTTTGAAACGCCTGCAGTGGGCTTGCTGCAGTGAGCAGTCTTTAGAAAAGCCCAGGAAGAGAAGCGTTTACTCAGGCCTTCAGCACTTGTGAAGGAACTACCGGAGGTCGAGAGGCGCTTTCGGCTGAATATCTCTCCCAAGGTGTGGTGACTATCTCACCTGCGGCCCCATAACGGCCAGGTGCCCTGTCGATCAGCCAACGCTCAAGGCTTCCCTAACTGCTGCCCAGCGTAGGAGGACGGGACTGGGTGAGATCATAAGATTCCTCTTGCTCTCGCCAGAGACCCACCTGAGTCAGCTCTTCCAACCCCTCAGAGACGGGGGCTTCTTGATTAGGAAAATTTGACCCGAGATTTGCTCACGAAGACCTACAGAATAACTTCACTAATCAGGAAGCCCAGAGCAAAGACTGGTTCTTAAATGTGTGAGACTACGTCCCAGCTCTGCCGATTCCTGCTGCATTCATTCGCTAGGGCTGCCAAAATCCCACAGAATTCAACATATTTCCAAGTTTACTCAGGCCTGTGGCACTCGTAAAGGAATTACTGAGAGCTGACCATAATCTGCGTGGCTTCAACAACAGAAACGTATTTTCTCAAACTTCTGGAGGCTGGAAGTTCAAGATCAAGGTGTTGGCAGGTTCCTTCTGAGGCCTCTCTCCTTGGCTTGCGGATGGCTAACTCCTTGCTGTGTCCTCACATGGTCTCTGTGCGTGTCCCCCACCCCTAGCACCCCACACGGCCCCCTCCCCGCCCCGTGTCTGAGTGTCCAAACTTCCTTTTCCTATATAGACACCAGTCAGATTGGATTAGGGCCCAACCTAATGGCCTCATTTTAACTAAATTACCTCTTTAAAGGCCCTATCTCCAAATGTAGTCACATTCTGAGGTAGTGAGGAGTTAGGACTATTCTGGACACGGTTCAGCCCGTAATACCTGCCTTGGCCAAATCATGTTCCCATTTTGGGCCTTTATTTTCCTCTCTGGGAACCCATTTCCAGGCCAGTAGGCTTTCTGAGGAAGACAGTATGGTTGTAGGCCTCAAGGAAGAGCTGGGTAAGAAATGCCAAGGGCAGAGAGGGAAGCAGTAAAGAGCTCTCTGTGAGCTGTCCTTGAAAGGCTAGAGGCGTCTGCAGAAAAACAAGCCGCAGCTAGAGACCCTCTTCCCTTTGGAATTCCCTCGCCTTACTTCCAAAGGCATTGTTTGCAAATTTTGATGTAGACACTTCCAGGTGAACTCAGGCCTCTGTCAGTTAAAAAAGGAGACACATTTCTGTCTCTGTAAAATATCTTATGCTTCTATTTCTTTTATTATTAATTTTTTTCTAGGCCTCAGCAGTGAAGAATTGTTATCATACTATTCTATTCATGGTGTCACCATGCTCCCTGCATTCCCCCCACCCCAATAGCTACTATACTAATGTGTTTCTAGATAGCCTTTGATATGCATACTTCCTTGTAAAATAGCTGATAGTATTTTGTGGGGAGTTCTATTTTTAATTTACAAATGGCATGCTCTAAGTAGCATTTGACTACCTGCTTTTTTTTTTCCAGCTCTAAGATAATTGTATAGTATAATATGTGCGTGTAGTTCCCTACTTCTAAGAGCTGTGAATATTCCATAGTATGTGCCCACCACAGTTAACTTATCCATTCCCTTGGTGATGGACAACTAGGCTGCCACAAACAAGGCTGAAGTGAATATCCTAATGACCTGTGCAAGAATTGCTCTAGTGAGAATCCCGGGAGGGGATTCTGTGACCCAGGTGGACACACCCTCACGGCACTGAGCCCTTCCAGACTGCTCTCTGGGATGGCTGGACCAGACGGATCTATTTAATAAGGAGCTCAGTATAGTGCTATTAACTTTATTAGCTATTAACAAAAGAATTCTATGCTGGGACATCAGGGTTTAACCCAGCTCTGCCACAGGCTGGCCATGGGGTCCTATGTAAGTTACATCACCTGTCTGGGTCTCAGGGTCCTCTCCTGCCAAATGAGTGTTCCAGACAGAGCTCCAAGGCCAAGTCTAGCCCCTCGTGGGAATGCACCCTGGGGAGAGCAGTAAATTGGAGGAGGAACAACATTGGACCCTAAGTCCTGGCTTTGGAAACCTCAGCAAATTACTGAAGAAGACGGTTTCCTCACCTTTAATTTGGGAATACGTATGTAACAGGAGTTCTCTGCCAATTAAATGAAATGCTGTACATAGAGTACTTGGCACTTTGAGATGTTCAAGCAAATCAGCTCTCTTCTTTCTCTTCTTAACCCACACCCCTTCCCCTGTTTTGTTTTGGTTTGGTTTTAGTAGAAGAATTCACCTCTGCTGTTCTCTCTCTCTCAGGTGTAAATACACACAGTAGAGTGCATTAATCTCTTTTTAATAACAGCTTTACTGAGATACAATTCACATACCATGAAACTCACCCTTTTAAAGCGTGCAATGCAGTGGTTTCTACTATATTCACAGAATTGTGCAACCATCACCACTATTTAGTTTAAGAACATTTTCATTCCTCCAAAAACACTGTACCCATCAGTCGTCACTCCCCATTGCCTTCTCCCCCTAACCCCTGGCAACCATTAATCTACTTTCTGTCTACCATTCTGGACATCTCATACAAATGGAATCACTCCATACGTGGCCTTTTATGACCAGCTTCTTTCACTTAGCATGTTTTCAAAGGTCATGCATATTGCAGCGTGTATCAATACTTTATTCCTTTTTATCCTAGAAAAGTCCACTCTGTAGACAGACCACATTTTGTTTATCCATTTGTCAGCTTATGAACGTTTGGGTTGTTACCACTTTTTGGCTATCATGCATAATGCTGCTATGAACATTCATATACAGATTTTTATGTGGACATATGTTTTCAATTCTCTTGGATATGTACCTACAAGTAGAATCACTGGCCATGTGGTAACTCCATGTTTACCTTTGTGAGGAATGGCCAAACTGTTTTCTAAAAAACCTCTCTGCAATCCCAGCAACCATGCATGAAGACTCCAGTTCTTCCCCATCCCCCCCAACACTTGTTATTGTCTTTTTTGTTTTAGCCTTCCTCGCAGTGGTGAATGAAGTGGTTCCACTGTGGTTCTGAAGTGCACTAATCTTAAATGAACAGCTGGATGGATTTTTGCAAATATATACACCTATAAAACCACCACACAAGGGACTTCCCTGGCGGTCCAGTGGTTAAGACTCTGAGCCTACTGTGCTTCCACGGAACGGGACACGGTTTCGATCCCTGGTCGGGAAACTAAGATTCCCACATGCTGTGCAGCGCAGCCTAAAAATTAAAAAAAAAAAAAAAAAAAAAATCACCACCCAGACTGAGATATAGAACATTTCCCTCGTTCCACCTCCCAGTCACTATCCCCCTACCCAGAGTAATCACAGCTCTGCATCACCGTAGATTAGTTTTTCTGTTCTTGAGCTTTATATAAATGGAATCATAAAGAATATACTCTTTGGGGTATGGCTTCTTTCATTCAAAAAATGTTGTGGTATCGGTTGTTTCAGCTGTTTGTCCTTTTTTATTTCTGTGTAGTATTCCATTGTATGAATATGCTGCAATCTATTTCTCCATTCTCCTATTAGTAGACATTTATGTTGGTTCCAATTTGGGGTTATTATGAGTAAAACTTCAAAAACAGTCTTGTACATCTCTTTTGGAAGACATATGAACTCATTTCTCTTAAGTATATCCCTAGGAGTGGGATTGCTGAATCATGGGGTAGTTTTAGCTTTAGTAGACGTTGCCAGTTTTCCAAAGTGGTTGTACCAACTTATACTCCCACCAGCAGTGCATGAGAGTTCCAAGTTGCTCTCCACCCTCATCAGTATTTGAACACGTCAGGCTTTTTAAATTTTAGCCATTCTGATGAATGTGTAATGGTATCTCCTGGTGGTTTTAATTTGCACTAATCACATTGGGCCCTTTGTTCATTGCCTTTAGTCTGAAATTTAGCTAAAGGAATCTGATAGCTAATACTTACCTCTCCTTGGTGATTGCTGGAAGAGCTGAAGAATTGGATCCCCCATCAAGGGTGAGGTCTTTATATCCCAGATCCTTGATCACACTCTACTAATTAAAGTGAACCCTGATATAAAATGAGTTGGTGTGAATTTATTCATTTTTTTAATATTTATTTAATTTATCTTTTTGGCTGAGTCAGATTTTAGTTGCAATATGTGGGATCTTTCGTTGTGGCGCTCGGGCCTCTTTCTAGCTGTGACATGCAGGTTTCTCTCTCTAGTTGTGGCACGCGGGCTCCAGAGCATGTGGGCTCTGCAGTTTGAGGCACACAGGCTCTCTTGCTGAGGCGTGTGGGCTCAGTAATTGTGGCGAGTGGGTTCAGTTGCCCCGCGGCATGTGGGATCTTAGTTCCCCGACCAGGGATCGAACCCACGTCCCCTGTATTGGAAGGTGGATTCTTTACAACTGGACCACCAGGGAAGTCCCTATTCATTTTTGAATAATCAGTATTTTACTTCCAGCTCCTAGAACTCTCTTGCAACATATCCTTAGTCCAAGAGAGATGGAGAAAGAGTATTCTTAAAGAAAAAAAAAAAATCAACCAAACTTCAAGGCCAAGATTTAACCATGTTTAAACAAAAGAACTTTCCACTTAAAAGTTAAAGTCAGATCTAGTATGTAATAGATGTTTAGGCTAGTGGCATTTTTTTCAATAGAAGGCTTTTTAATTATTTATGATAGCTTAATGAAAGGAGCACTTGAAAGAGAGTTGGTTATTTTTCAAAGACAGTTTACTCTGTCTTCAAGTTGGGTAAGAATTTCAGGAGATTCCTTAGGATATTCATATCGTCCAGGCCTTGGGAAGGATATGGAATTGTGGGTGATTGGGAGGTTGCTGAGAGAATTGCCGAGGCAGTTGGTGAAAGGAGCAGTCCAACTACAGACAGCTTCTGCAGTGTCCACCACCCAGGACTGTGGTAAGATGCCCAGGTCCTTTGGTTGGAGGAATTTCAGAGACACAGAGGTATGAGGCAAGACATGGCGTTCCCAGCCCCTCCACACTAGGTCCCATCTAAACAGGACCTTCCTCTCCAGCAGTAAACTTCCATCTCCTCTTCCCGACAAATGGCGCTGATGTATTTATGTCTTGTTAAGCCGTGGGGCAAAGGAGTAAGCCCCACGTTAAGCAGAGCAGAAATCATCCCACAACATTTATCAAATACTGAAACAATTTTGAATGTGGAAAGTTTCTTCTTAATAGGGAAATGGAAAACTACAGATATAGAATCATATAATCTTAGAGCTGGAGAGAACCGTGGAGGTCATCGGTTGAACCTCACCCCTACTTCTGGAATTCACATTACAACATCCCTGCTGTCCTCTGCTTGCACGGTCCTGAGACTGGGGCCTTTCTCAGCACCTCCGAGGAAGCTTTCCATTCATTGTTGGATGACTGTTAGATACCCGTCCTTACATTGAACCAAAACACTCCTTCTGGAAACTTCCACCCTTCAGTCATAGTTTGAATAAATCTATTTCCTCTTCTCCACGAGAGCCCTTTGGGTATTTTAAGACTGTCAGCCTGATCCCTTCTGAGAGTATTTTTTCCCAGTTCCTCCAAATAATCCATTATAAAACACAGCCATGGACAGGCCTCAATTCACTGGAGTGCAGTCTTCCTAATGCTTCTTTCCCTTGTCTTGAAAACCAGATCCGTGTCAGGGATCGGGGCAGGGAACCCACTCTCAGGGATTTGCCCAGAGTTACAGGCAGCGCTTCTGAGAAATGTAAGGTATATACTGCAGTATCGGAGGATTTTATTTTCAAAAGTTTTTAGCAAGTTGGAGTATTTTTAGGAAATAAATGTGACACTGTTGACCCCGATCTGCAACAAGCCCAAGTAGTTTTCCCAGGAGAGGGTGGGTTCATGCTAATCCGATCACATACTCAAGCTCACTTTAACTCTTTTCCAGGCACCTATGAGGATAGCAGCATAGCTCTGTCAGGAAACTGCTGGACCTAGAGCAGCAGTCCTTTGTTTTATCCACCTGGGCAAAGTGGCTTCGACAAGTGCGGGAGAGGAAGAGGATGTGGATACTTCAGAGCAAAAGTTGGGTGAAAACAGCCTGTGTTCATGCCTAACCTGATATGCAGGTAAACTAACTGCTTCTCCATCTCATCCCCCACACCCTGGGTCCCAGGGGGAAGTAGTATGCTTGTGAGCATGCGCACAAGTGTGTATAGACACACACACACACACACACTCACAAGCACACACACATGTCCTTAAGGCCTTTCCTATCAGCATCCCCACTTGTATTCAACTACCCATCAAGGCCAGGAAATAAACACCAGGTCTTTACAAGAAGAGTCTTGGCCTCTCCTTGGAGGCTGAATGATTTTATGGTAGAGGCAATTTTGAGCAGCCAGCAAAACAAGACAAAGGTCTTATTTGGTTTATCAAGCCCAGGTTACGCCCATCGTTCAGCGGGCCAAGCATCGTTAATCAGTACCAAGACCTTTGAATAGAATCTTTACCAAATAAATCTGTGCAGATATTCTTGCTACATAACGATAAAAGTACTATTCTGGTGAGGAAGCACTAAGGTTTTAGGCACTATTTCCTTCCCTATAAAATAGAAAGGAATGCCTGTCCCAGAGATATAAAGGAAGGGAAATCTATAACTTATTATAAAGCCGATTGCCAAAATACACTAAGTGGGGCTTTCTGGAAAGAAGGCATTGTGAGCAAAAGTCCTAGGAGAACCTCTCTCCCCAGTTCCTTTTTACATTCCCATGCAAACACATAAAGGGGAAAACTGCCTGATTTTGAAACCCAAGTGTCCTATTTTTAAAAAATCATATGTCAAAATTGGAGGATGCAAAAAAATTCTAATTACAACACCAAGAGGAATGGTTATGAAATACCAATAATGGTTGATAAATGCTCACCCTATTTAATGAAATACATAAACAAACCTTTGACCAGAGGCATGGACGTTAGCAGGTCACCATCAGGGTGATAGAAGCCTCTGAACACACCTCTGACAAGGGTGAAGGTAATTAGAGGGCCGGGTGTCTCCCTTTGATGAATGGTGCTCTCTGAGAAGCCCAGCTTGAGAGGGAGCTGGAAATAATCAACCGTCGTTTTGGAAAGGGCTCTCCTATATCCTCTTAGGTTATCATGCAGCCCATTCTACAGGCCTCCCATCTTCCCTCCTGGTTGTCAAAACAAATCTGCGGGAGAGGCATTCTCGGGAACGTATGATGCTCTGTTTAATATGGAAAGTGGGACTTCGCTGGTGGTGCAGTGGTTAAGAATTCGCCTGCCAATGCAGGAGACACGGGTTAGATCCCTGCTCCGGGAAGATCCCACATGCCGCGGAGCAACTAAGCCCGTGCACCACAGCTACTGAGCCTGTGCTCTAGAGCCTGCGAGCCACAACTATTGAGCCCGCGAGCCACAACTACTGAAGCCCAAGTGCCTAGAGCCCGTGCTCCGCAACAAGAGAAGCCACCGCAATGAGAAGCCTGCGCACTGCAAGAAGAGTAGCCCCCGCTCGCCGCAACTAGAGAAGGCCCGCACGCAGCAGCAAAGACCCAACGCAGACTAAATAAATAAATAAATAAAATTTAAAAAAAAATACAGAAAGCGATCCTCCCAAGACCTGGGAAGAAATGAAGAAGCCGATTTCCTCCGCAGCCTTCACAGAACAAACTCTAAGGGAAGGGGCCGTTTAATGGGGTACACAAGAAAGATCTGAAATTTGTGGCTCCTTCAGAAAGTTGCCTCTCCGTTTCACTGTAGTCATCTAAAAGGTTAAGTCAGCACTATGGACTGTGGTTCAATCCGAGCCTTCCCTCTTCGTCTCTTCTTTTACTGGTCTTATGAACAGTGGGACCTGTTTACCCACTGCTTAGAGAAAGAGCAAGGGACGAAAGTACTGTCCTCAACAGGGGTTGTTGAGTTTTTAAAGGATTAGCATACAATGAAACATGTTCCACCTAACTAGGCTTTTAATTCTGAATCTCAGCCTCCAGACTTACTAGCTGTGTGATCTTCATATCTCTTGAATCTCCATTTCCTCATCTACAAAATGGGACTAAAACCTAGGTTGCAAAGATTAAATTAGTTAAATGAATTCAAATTTCATCCCAATACCTGGCACGTGGTAATCAGGAAACAGTAACTACTATTATAATCACCTTTTCACTGCTGATTCATTCATAGGCTCTAGAAATGTTGTGCCGAAGAGTCGATATTATGAAAATCAATCATTGTGCGGAGAAGCAACGTTAGATTCAAACTGTAGAGAAATAATTTAGTAACAAAGTCCTGAAATCCGTGTGATTCTTGCTCCTGAGATTGTGAACAGAGACATTCCTACAAGATCCAACTGGTACATTTCTGCTCTAATGTTATGGGAGGAACTGGGTCTTAAACTAGGCAAATGTGAGTCCTGGTCCCAGCAACACTACCTTCTAGCTATGTAATCGTGGAACAGTTACTCAGAAAATAATTTGTGAAGTTTATACGGCATTTACCTGTTTTGATAATTTTATAATGCCATGTTTTCTTTTTATAGTCCTTTTTATAGCAAGACGTTGCCTTTTTTAAAAAGGAAGCTTTAATCACTCTTTCAATTTTTTTGTTTTGCTTTTAAATTAGAGAACTATGTTATGTAACATTTGGAAAACAGAAAAGAGGAAGAAAAATCATAATGCTACCCTCCTAACACAGCCACCATCTCCATTGTTATTCTCTTACAGTGAAAGCACCCTCAAAACCACAATATAATCTTTCTTACCTGCCTTCCCTCCCCCATTCTCTCAATTGCTCGATTGTTTTACTGGTTTGTTATCAAACTAAAACACACACACACATATCACACAAAAAAAATATTTAAAAGGGCAAAATATATAGACTTCAAGGATTCTATCAAATGGGCCTGTGCTACCTGTGATCCTTATCAATCTTGCATGTGCTCAAAAGACATTGGCTTTTGACTAATGTGGGCATTATCAGGAAGGGAACTGAGAAAACCACAGATACTACTCTCTCGCCAAAATTGAATCCCTTTGGGTCTTCACATCTGGATTAGTGGTACCATTGGATGTTATCCATTCAGAGGTCTCTAACAAGAAACCCGAGGAAAAGTGACCAGAAAGATGGAAGGGATATAAAAAGCAGCTGTGGAAAAATTATCTGATGTGCCTAGCACTCTCCTGTTTGAAAAGCCAAATGTGAACATGGCATTAAAGAGAAAATAGCATTAAAGAGAAAATAACCTCAGCCGAGATATACTATTTTCTGAACTATCTGGGAGGGGGACACTCAGTGAGGAGGGGTGAAGACAATTCATAACACTGCTTCCCACAAGGGACAGTAAACCTTGAAACTCTGCCCTGAGAGGTACTGTGTACTGACAGGAAATAAAAAGACATTCAAAGAGGTTTGGGGGTAGAAGGCTGGGGGCCAGAGTTGCCAGATAAAATATAGGACACCCAGTTAAATTTTAATTTCAGATAAACAACACATTTTTTTAGCATAAGTACCTCCCATGCATTCTTTGGGACATGCTTACACTGAAAAATTATTTGTTGCTTATCTGAAATTAGAATTTAACTGAGCGTCCTGTATTTTGATTTGCTAAGTCCAGCAGTTCTACTTGGAGAGGGGAAGTTAGGCAGAAGGAAAAAGAGGCAGAGACTGAGCAATAAAATGAAGTAGTGTTGGCAAAATGTTAAGACTTTTTCAAAAGGTTTGGAGTTTATAAATAACGGAGTCATCTGTGTTTACTGTACAGACTGTGAAAGCTTTCCTAATTGAGCCTCTAACATTTAGAATGTTTCCTATCACAGAGGTTAACGGTGCCTCCCGGTCAATGTCCCCTGGGTGCCTTTGGGCAACAAAACCTGAGCCATGCAGATTGGGATGGATGCAGCATTGGAGCACCTGTGTTCTTCACCCTCCCTGTCTACCCTCTAACCTCTCAGAGGTCAACCCCCAGAGCCTGTGCAACCTGCTCCCAGCCTCAATCCACAGGAACCTACAAAGCACCAGGCATCATATAAACAAAAGCCCAAGTACCAGGTCCTAGGGAAAGCGCCCAGTATATGTATTTGTTGAATGAATACTTGAATCAACTCATTCCCTTCAAAAGTCTGTCCCCAGCATTCTCTTAGGGTCTCAGTTTTCCTTATAAAAACTCCTTAGCTTCCCTCCACACTGAACTCTAATAAATACCTGCACCTCGACCCATATGAATGAATGAATGTCAGGCCATATGGACAGGGATGGAAATTTTGTTCATGGGCCCGCCTGACCCTGCATGTCCTTCATGGGCAATACCATGTCCCACTTGTCTTTAAATGCTTCTGGCTGCCCTACACATATTATGGTGGCTTCCGTCACTTAGGGGGTAAGTTTTTCCCCATGGTAGTTCCGTGTGAAAAGTCATCTTTAATAAGTAATCCTGTACAGATGGATGAGTAGGGAATATGACTTTGGCCGATATAAGTTTAGGCATCTGAGAAGTGTTTGGTCCTGTCCGGGAAGTAGCTGGACCATGAAATCAGATATAGGGAGGAAGTCTATCTGTGGGAGGGGCCCCTCACAATGGAGCCTAAGGGGACCAGGGGACACAGGAATGCTAGCCAGGCTGAGGAGTTGTGTAAACATGGACCGCCCAAGGGAGCTTTGGCTGGAACACATTTCCCTCTACCTCTGCTCAGGTGTCACCATGAGTCCATCCCAAGCTTGCTGAATTACTCTGTCCACGTTGAGGAGTGAGGTGCCCTGGGAGTGTCTGTGATCCCGTAGCTCTTAATGTTTTAGTTCTCCCCTTTGTGAATGTATCAGCTTATCGAAGGAGACAAATCAGTTAGCACATCGATTTCAGAAAATCTCCACTGACAGCCACAACTGCAGACACAGGACAGTGAGATTATAAAAATTCTTTTACTCACAGGGACTTTAAAAAAATCTAATTTGTTTTCTATTCCCCTTGATGCCTTGTTCATGATAGGTACTTAGCAAATATTAATTGAATGACTGAATATATGAATGAATGAACAGCAGACGTTCAAATCTTCTTAGATCCACGAGAATGGAACGTGAGACCAGGCTTCACGCCATTGTGGGAAAAGCCCCAGAGCAGTCATAGCTTTACCACATATGAGTCTTGGACTGGGACAAGTCAAGCTCCACTATCTTCAGCTTCTGAGGCTGTCAATGAGAATAATCTCCTGCCTTAATGAGGAGCTTTGAGATTCAACTGAGATGTCCTACCTGAAAGTGGCTGTTATATAGATCTAAGATCATCAGATAGGATACAAAACCCAGTTCTTCTACCATATGACGCAGCAATTCTACTCCTGGTTATATATCTGAAAAAAAAAAAAACAACACTAATTGGAAAAGATACGTGCACCCCAATGTTCATAGCAGCACTACTTAAACTAGCCAAGACATGGAAGCAACCTAAGTGTTCATCAACAGATGAATGGATAAAGAAGATGTGGTATAGATACACAACGGAACACTTCTCAGCCATAAAAAAACAATGAAATTTTGCATGTGCAGCAACATGGGTGGATTTGGAGGGCATTATGCAAAGTGAAATAAGTCAGAGAAAGACAAATACTGTATGATATCACTTACATGTGGAATCTAAAAAATACAACGAACTAGTGAATATAACGAAAAAGAAGCAGACTCACAAATATAGAGAACAAACTGGTGGTTACCAGTGGGGAAAGGGGGGAAGGGCAATATGGAGCGGGGAAGTGGGAGGTACAAACTGTTGGGTGTAAGATGGGCTCAATATCGTACAATGCAGGGAATACTTTATAATAACTGCAAATGGAAAGTAACCTTTAAAAATTGTATTTAAATTTTTAAACAATCATTATTTTAAAATTTTAACTATACTTCAAAATAATAAAAGAAAATCAAGCTGAAAAAATTTAAATGAAAATAAAAAATAAAACAGGAGGAGATAAAAAACAAACAAAGAAGCCCAGTTCTCTCCATCTTCAGCTGTGAGATCCTGCTTCAGTTAGTTAACCTACCCAGGCCTCGGTTTTCTCATCTACAAATGGGAATAACACTCACACCCCCGTCCTTGACTTGTCATAAAACTAAAATGAGAATATATATACACAAGAGTGCTCAAAAGGTAAGTTCATGTCAGTCTCTCTCTTCTGAGTTCCATTCTCTGTATATTTTCTAAATAGGTTGTCATCTTGCATTGCCCGGACTTATTCTCTGCCAGTCCACCAGTCTGTACGTAAATTAATTAGGTGATAAGTGATTCCTTGACCTTTTTATTGTTATTATCATTATTTTTGATGATTATTATTAAAGCAGGTGGCCATCTGATTGGCCATAGGTCATGTATGCGAAGCAACTGCAGTGGTATCTCGGGATTACTTCCTGATCCAGAACCTATCACCCAGGTGTTTCCTCATCTGAGGACTCACCCTTGAGGTTTCCTCAAATTACGCCTTTCAGAAGAGACCCACCCACCGGAGCTGAACTTTGAAGGGACTGACCCTGTTGTGTCTGAGGAAGTACTTCACGGGGGATGGCCCCAGCCACTCTCTCAGGAAAGCACAGTGACCTCTCCCCTGCCCCTCCCCACCCCCAGATCCTCACAAAGCAGAAGAATCCAGCGAGCCTCCAGCCATGAACCCCGTTCTCATTGTCTCCAAGGACTGCCCGGCTACACCAGATAGGCGTTTGGGTTTGGTTTTTGGTTTTCATTTTCAAAAATCATTTTCAGAGTCCTGAACAGTGGGCTGCTTTATACCCTTCATCTCTCTTCTTAAACCACCGTATCACGTTATTGACTCTGCTTGTTCCATGTGATAGACGCCACCCTTTTGAGGGCATCATGAAAGGTGCTTTCTGTCAATGCCAGACTGCGAGGCCTCACGGTCTAACACCCCGGAGGGTTACACCAACATTCCCATGCACCTCTGCACTAGTGACAACATGCTGGGACCGCTCATCCCAAAGTCCTGGGTCAAGGTCTCCTGGCCCTTATCATTTGTTTTCACTGAGGCAAAACGCATCTGTTTGGTATGTGTATAGATTTTTTAACGCCTTTCACAAAGTCTAGTGCTTGAGACAAAGTCAGCCCAGGTTCTGCCTTTTGTCCGTATTTCAGCGACTCTTTCGCTTGATATTAAAAATAGCTTTGCCTTGTCCATTGAGGTCAGACCCAGGAAACAGGTGCCTGTTATTCTATCTCTGCTTCACAAATAGCTCTCTATGAGCTCGAGCATCTATCAACACTTCAGGGGTCTCCAGTTACAGAACAGGGCCAGGCCTTGGTACCTATGAAGGTAGGCTCGGCTGAACTCTCCTGAGCCGTCCATGAAGTTCACGTGAGGCCTACACAGTTCCATCCCACCACGGACCACCAACTATGGCTCGAAACTGGGAAGCAGTTAAGAACATCTCCCACACTTAGGGTATCCTGTATTTCCCAGGCTGGAACGTACAAAAGTGTCCCTCAGACAGTGCTGGTAAACAGACTGCCCATCCCCCCTCCCCCTCACTGCCCCCCCAACGCCCACCCCAAGCCCATCTCCTACTCTGTGAAAGACGGTAGCCCCTGCGGTTGCCAAGGGAACCAAGCCTTTTATTCCATCCCAGTGACTGGCTTGTTGGGGCGGAGGAGTGGGGTAACAACTGGTGCCCAGGCCTTCAGAAGCCCCCCACCAGACCCTCCATTTTCTCAAAGCGGGAGGGGTGAGCTACACCGCCGTTGCCTTTTCACCCAAGCCCAGCTGGGTGGCATGGAGCCCTTGGGCTCTCAGGAGCTCCCTGGGCTGCAGCTCAGGGAGATCAGGGCTCCCCAGGCCCTCCTCTGGCCCTGGCCCTTTCCAGAGGACAATAGTCTCCATGCAAGGGAAAATTCCATTGCCTAGGGTTCAAGTCTCCAAGGAGTTGCTGGGGCCTCTGATGAGCCTGGCGTGGGCTCTGAGGAGCCGCTGCAGCTGCCTGGCTTGTTTTCCCCCTCGCTGTGTTTTGTTTTTAACCCCTGAGCTGCCAAGGATTGTTCTTCCCCAGCAAATGCCTGGGAATGGAGAGGAAAGAAATAAGGCTTTGTTCCCTTTGGGGGATGAATTGGGAGGCACAGGCAGTGTGAGGCTCCCACCCCTGCACACACATCTGCCCCCAACCCCTACCCAGGAGGCTGGGAGTGGGGTGCTCCAGGGGCTGCGACTGAGCCCCAGGGGCTAGTGGAGAAGCGGAAGCCGCTTCAAGACGGCAAAGCAGCCGAGAGCCATTTTCTGGGGCTCAGAAGATATTCAGGAAATAGGGATGTTGGGAACTGGAAATGTCCGCTCTTTCCCATTTAAAACCCCCAAACCGACTCATGCTTTTCTCCCCCTGCTGTTCCTTCCCAGATCTGCATAAGGAACTCTGGAAGGAAAACGGAAGGAACTTAAAGTAAAAAAAAATAGGAAGCTCAAGACAAAATGCATTTAAATACTAGGTTAATAAATGGAAACACCTAGCAGTCCCACTTCTACGTTTACCAAAAACTCCGTTTTACTCAGGATTTAATTTCATCGCAAATCAGCTAGCAATCAATGAAAAGTTTGGCCCGCTGCCATTTTGTTTTAATAACGAATGAATCGCAGGTAGGGATCCAGAAGAGAATTTAAGGATTATTTTGATCCCATTTAGAAACAGCAAATTTCTTTCTCTTTTCTCTTTTTTAAGGTAGTAATTGTTTGTATTTTTTGAAGGCCTGTTATGAATCATATGTGTTCTTTTTCCTCCAGTTTTATTGAGAAATACTTGACCTCAGAGCAAATTTCTAAGAAATCGTCAACGCGCTCCACTTGCAGCAAGCCGACCAGTTGTCGTGAGTGTCCGCCCAGGTGTATTCAAGTACGGACTGTTGGCCTCTCCATCAGGAGTGACTGAGAAAGAAAACGCTCTTGTCACTCTGCAGACAACAGAATGCAAATGAACGCAAGCCAGGCCTAAGTGTTGATGGGATACAGTGGATGGTCTGCAAAGAGCATCTCTGTACCTGGGCATACCTGCTTCACTCCTTGAAAGAGGATCCCTGACCCTGGTGTATAGGCAGTTGGGGAAGAGGACGGTGTGGGCTGATAGAATCAAAGGTTCGTGCTCACGTTGGAAGAGTGCAGATTGGTACATAACGTATGGACGTGTGCAGGAGAAATAAATTTTATTAAAACTTCAGCCCTTGTTAACTTTTCACACATTCAGCTGAGGCTCTGGCTTCCCGTCTATTAAATCCTGCTGACACAGGTTCCCATGCTGCTTTTGGTCCATCCTTCCTCCAGTGTGGCAAGACTACATTTTCAGGAAGCTGTTGGGCAGAGTGAGGCAACTCAAAGCTCTGAAGAAGTGTCTACGTGACTTTTAGGATCGGGGTTTAACCCCCCCCCCCAAGGAATTTCCCAGCATACAGACAGAGGCCTTGAGAGAGCAGATAGAAGGCTGAGTCAAGCCAGGGCTCAGCATCCTTGAGCCTGGCCGTGGCTCCCCTCATGTCATCCCATGCTCCCTCTCTTCGTCGGGTCCACGTACATGGAGCCCCAAACTCCTGCACCTCAATCCATACTCCCCATCCCAGTAGCAGGTACCAAGCCAGAATCGACACTGGGCCCAAGGTCTCTGAGAACTGGGCACCGCCAGCAGCCCTGAACCAGGCCATCTCAGAGGTGGGCTCAGTGCCACATAGCCTAGCCCCCACCAGTGTTGACTGTGCATTGGACCATCTATATTCTTTTTTGCAGCTTTTCTTAAGACAAAATGCTGGCCATTGGGAGACCGGCCAGGGTTAAGGTGGAGCTTCAATGTGGCCATTTTCACAGCCCCAGCAAAGCTCATGGTTGGTGCCAAATTCTCATTGAGCTGAATAGAATGGAGGAAAGCTGACCAAGCCATCAGAATAATAATAGCTAACAGTTACCGAGTGATCACACACCAGGAATGTTCTAAGTGTTTTCTGTGCATTATTTTCACCTCCTGCTAATCCTATAAGGTAAGACCTACTATTTTTTTATTTTATAGATGAGGAAACCAAAGCAAGGCTGCAAAGCAGGCAATCCCAAGTGCACAACCACTGCCTCCCCAAGGGAGCCCAGTCCAGAAGCCTAGATTGTTTGTCCGCGTCAGGAGGCCCGGATTCCCATTCTGGCTCAGCCTTTTATCCATGCAAGCTTTGCAGACGGTCCCAGCTCCTAAGCTCCACTGCCCTCCTTGGTCAGGCACGAGGTCTCCCAGACCTCCCAGGTCCCGGGCCATATTCAGATTCTATGTAGAACAGTGACAGGCAGCACGAGTTCTCACAAGGATGGACTCCAGACAGGGCCAACCTGACAAGTCCCCACTCACTCCACACATGAGCTTTACTGTGCACGTTTCAGTGTTTGGGGAACTATGTGTTCTTTTGAAATGTGTCTGTTTGGGTCATGAGTAAGTATTGGCAGAGAGAGGACGGGTGTCTTTTTCCAGTTAATGAAGTGAGGCTTCATGGAGAAAGATTTTCTTAGTCACATTTCCTGTTTCACACTGACCTTTTCAAAGGAAACCCACAAGTGAACCAGTGCCAAGGTCTGCTTATAAGATCTACCTACAGGTATAATAAAGATGATCTAAATAAAGACCACAGTGGGCCAAGCTTCACCTGAATCAGTGGAAAGAGTAAGACACTAAAAAGGTCTGATGGACTGAGATAAAGGGGATAGTGATACTCCGTGAACTGCAAAAAAACAATGACATGTAAGAGATTTGAACGCTTGTTCGATAGGGATCCAAGCAGAGAGGCGGAGAGAAACCCTGCAGCAGTCTCCTCATTGGTCTCTACGTACTTATGGCTTAGTGTCTTGTTAAAACAGAGGATCTGAAATTAAGAGAGATGCTTGGCATAATTTCAAAAGAAGGAATGATGCCTGTGTTGTAGGATTAGTTATGGGAATCGAGATTACTTAGCCTGGTGAAGAAAAGACCAAGAAATACCTGAGGAACCGGAAAGCTGGTGAGGGTTGGTTACTTGATGGACAAGATGGCTGCGGTGCGGCTCCACGGCTGTGACCACAGAATGGGAGGCCTGCACAGGAGTAGAGATGTGGAAAGTTCAAGGATGTGCTGAAGATGACTGGAGAGTGGAGCAGGTTGCCGAGGCCAGGGCCGGCCTTACCTTCCCAGGAGAGTTGGACCATCAGGTTTCAGAGCCTAAGTCCCATGAGAGGAAGGGGACCAGCTGCCATCACTGTGCATGTCTACACAAGGAGAATGTCACAGAGGAGAGGTGAGGTCTGGAAAGCTTTGTTTGTTTTGTTTTAAACAAGGAGGACTGGAATTGGACTGATGGTAAAAAAAAAAAAAAAAAAAAATCAGGCAAAGGAAGCAGTGATAACGTTAGCAAAACTGGAGCAGGAAATAGGGGCAGGAGGTGACAGGCAACGACCCAGAGAGCACCTAAGAGTTAGAGGGTCTTGGTTTTTTTGTTTTTGTCAAAGTAAAAAAGGACTTTTTTTAAATAGGTAATACAACCCGTGGTCAGAAATAAAAACAGAGAAAGTGATAATGTCTCACTCCCACCTTGTCCCCTCGATCTGTGCAGTTCTCATGTCCATATGCCCATCTGTATTCAGTTCTTGCATAGCCTTCCAGAATTTCTTTGTGTAATTATAAGCAAATGTAATTATAGATATTTGCCTTTTCAATTCTTCTTTTGCACAAGGTAGCATGATATCACATATATATAGTATTGTGCTCCAGGCTTTTTCACTCAAAGAAGCATTCCAGAATTCTTACCCTATCAGCAGATAGGGAGGTTCCTGATGCCTTTTTGCACAGGGAATTGAGAGCGAGACCCTGAAGTGTTCCTGACTGGAATACCTTCAAGTCTCTTCCCAGCTAGCTTCCACGTTTCTCTCCCATCCAGCCGCACACCTAAAACTCTCACCCAAACACAGCGTTATTCTCAAATCCCCTCAAGCCCTTCTGTCCACCCCAGAGATTTCTTATTCAGGCACCACATCCAACAAGGTCCCTGAGGAACTTACAACAGTCTGTTTGTCAGAGAAGAAGGTAACGTTGCAGAGAGAGAGCGCGGCCAGACGTCAGCATTGCAGAGGAAGAAACGCTCCTTCGTTCCCAGAGGGCACCTGGCCCTTTGTGAGCCAGGATGGAGCCCTCAGCTGCCGGACCCGAGCTTCAGGCCGCCCCTTACCCCAGTGTTCCCTCAGGCACCCCACCCTTTCTCAGCTCAGTCGACCCAGCTGCCCTCCCCCGGTGACAGACCTCGCAGGACTGAGATCTTCAGTTTCCTCCCTCCTCCAGCCCTGACCAGCCTGGAGTCTGAGCGACTTGGGGAGGCCCCTGTCTGCCAAGTCACAGTCGGGTGAGGCCCGAGGGCTGGTCAAATGGTGTCCACATGCTCCTCAGCAGGGCACAGGTGGGAGTGGGGAAGGCGGGGTGGGCACCTCTGCCAGGCCATCACTCCACATCTCACTCCTCCCCTGAGGCTGTGCCCTGATCCGTACTGCTCGGGACCATCCCAAACAGAGTCATGTTCCCAGGGGTTTCCACCTGCCGTTCTGTGACTCGCCTGAAATAACAATTTTTTTTTTTTTTTTTTTTTTTTTGCGGTACGCGGGCCTCTCACTGTTGTGGCCTCTCCCGTTGCGGAGCACAGGCTCCGGACGCGCAGGCTCAGCGGCCATGGCTCACGGGCCCAGCCACTCCACGGCAAGTGGGATCTTCCCGGACCGGGGCACGAACCCGCGTCCCCTGCATCGGCAGGCGGACTCTCAACCACTGTGCCACCAGGGAAGCCCTGAAATAACATTTTGAAAGGTGGTATGTGTGGTGGTTATGAGCAGCGGTTTAGGGTCAAGCAGTTGTGGGTTTGTGTCCTGACTCTGCCCCTCACAAGCTGGTCTGAGTACACCACTTAACCTCTTAGAGTCTCAGTTTCCTTATCTACAAAATGGAAATAATACTTATTTGGGGGGATTACTATGAGGCTTAAATTAAGATGATGCTCAGACATAGAGAACAGACTTGTGGTTGCCAAGGGGTAGGGAGGGTGGAGGAGGACTAGATTGGGAGTTTGGGATTAGCAGATGCAAACTAGTATATATAGGATGGATAAACAACAAGGTCCTACTGTACAGCACAGGGAACTATATTCAATATCCTGTGATAAACCATAATGGAAAAGAATATAAAAAGGAATGTATGTACCATAGAAATTAACAAAGTGTTGTCAATCAACTATACTTCAATAAAATTTTTTAAAAGAATATATGTATATGTATAACTGAATCACTTTGCTGTACAGCAGAAGTTAACACAACTTTGTAAATCAACTATACTTCAATAAAAATAAAAATACATAGCACAGGGAGATCAGCTCAGTGCTTTGTGACCACCTAGAGGGGTGGGATATGGAGGGTGAGAGGGAGACGTAAGAGGGAGGAGATATGGGGATATATGTATACATGTAGCTGATTCACTTTGTTATAAAGCAGAAACTAACACACCATTGTAAAGCAATTATACTCCAATAAAGATGTTAAAAATATAAATAAGGGCCTCCCTGATGGCGCAGTGGTTGAGAGTCCGCCTGCCGATGCTGGGGACATGGGTTCATGCCCTGGTCCGGGAAGATCCCACATGCCACGGAGCGGCTGGGCCCATGAGCCATGGCCGCTGAGCCTGCGCGTCCGGAGCCTGTGCTCCGCAACAGGAGAGGCCACAACAGTGAGAGGCCCGCGTACCACACACACACACACACACACACACACACACACACAC